>NC_141460.1:61982500-62545000 GCF_015680905.1 Coptis chinensis
CTTTTGATACTCTAAAAACCGCTCTGACTACCACTCCTATCATTCAACCCCATAATTGGTCCCAACCATTTGAACTGATGTGTGATGCTAGCGACTTTGCTATTGGCGCCGTACTAGGCCAACGACGTGATGACAAACCCGTTGTCATTTACTACGCTAGTAAAACTCTTAATGACGCTCAACGTAATTACACAACAACTGAGAAAAAGGTCCTAGATGTTGTCTATTCCTTGGATAAGTTTTGCCCTTACCTAGTTGGAACATCCACTATCGTATATACTGACCATGCCGCACTTCGGTACTTACTCGTGGAAAAGGACGTAAAACAACGATTGTTCCGCTGGATCCTTCTCTTGCAAGAATTCACCCTGGAAATCAAAGACAAGAAAGGAACCGAAAATGTCGTGGCTGACCATTTATCAAGGCTGGTTGGTGACATTGATAGTGATTCTGAAGCCATCTGTGATTCCTTCCCAGACGAATATTTGTACCCTATTTTCTCATCTCCATGGTACGCGGATATCGTTAACTACCTAGTTACTGAGGAAGTTCATTCCTCTTGGTCGCGTCCCCGATCATAAAAGTTCTTATCCACTGTAAAATATTATTTTTGGGATGACCCTACCTCTTTAAGTATTCTTCCGACCAACTCATTCGTTATTCCCCATTCGAGCACACACACGGCGTATTATTCTTTGCCATGAACAATCTTGCGGAGGTCATTTCAGTGGAAAGAAAACTGCGGCCAAGGTATTACAATGTGGTTTTTACTAGCCTACCCTTTTTCGCGATGCACATGAACATTGCATAGCTTGCATTCGTTGTCAGCACCTAGGTCGAATTACCAAACGAAATATGATGCCCCTAAATCCTATCTTGATTGTGGAATTTTTTTTATGTTTGGGGCATTGATTTTATGGGACCTTTCCCTATTTCTCAAGGTTTTCTATACATGTTAGTCGCTGTAGATTATGTGTCCAAATGGATTGAGGCACTCGCATGTCGCTTAAATGACCATAAGACTGTCGTGAAATTTGTTAAAGAAAACATTTTCTCTCGTTTTGGTGTCCCCAAAGCTATCATCAGTGATGGGGGTACACATTTTTGTAATAAAATTTTTGGGTTTTTAATGAAGAAATATGGAGTTACTCACAAGGTTGCTACTCCATATCACCCACAAACGAGTGGCCAAGTGGAAGTCTCCAATAGAGATAAAGTCTATTCGAGAAAATCTGTCAACCCATCAAGAAAGGACTGGTCTCTCTGCTTATCGGATGCCTTGTGGGCATACCGAACAGCATTTAAGACACCTATAGGGATGTCTCCTTACCACATTGTTTTTGGAAAACCTTGTCATCTTCCAGTTGAACTTGAGCATCGTGCCCTTTGGGCCATCAAAAGCCTCAATTACAATATCATCGAGGCAGGCGAGAAGCGAAACTGCAATTAAATGAGTTTGAAGAGATTCGGAGTGATGCTTATGATCTCTCAAATCCTACAAAGCTAATATGAAAAGAGTGCACAACAAGCACATTTTGCGTAAGGATTTTAAAATTGGCCAAAAAGTTTTACTGTACAACTCTAAATTACACATTTTTCCTAGTAAATTGAAAATACGATGGTCTGGTCCTTTCATTGTGTCAGATGTGAAACATTATGGGGCAATCTCTGTGCTTAATCCACAAGATAACAGCGAATTTCAAGTCAATGGACAATGCCTAAAACATTACCACAAATTACGCTAACCAGATGTTGAACAGACACTTCTTCAGGATCCGGTCTACATAGACTAGATGTTTCGTTTGTCGTACTCAATCTTGTTTCTATAGAGGGTATGCCATTTTGGTAGCCAGGCCATCTTCTATCTTATGATCTCCATAGTTCTTTGAAGTGTGTGGCTGCAAGCGCCGGAACCTTAGTCCACGAAAACTCTATTTCAGAACTGAGTATAAATGTCTTCTGCAACACGAGCAAACGTGCTTTTCGGTAAACGATGGGTACCTAAAATTTCACCTCCTTCCTTCTCTTCCCTTTTCTACTCTCTACCTCGCGAACTTCAGCTAATCATTTGGTGTAAGTCTCACTCATCACGAATAGGGAATGGTCATAGTACTTTTGCTCGTAAACAACGTGCGCGAAGGATGGGCTGGTGTATGCATTGTCAAACACCCTTCTGTCTAGGTCTTGATTTCCTATCCGATACTAGCCAGTTTAAGGTATACTTTTGTCTGACACCAGCTGCGCAGGATAATCTTTGTTGCCGCGCCGTTTCTCCCACAGGTTGGGATTCGTCTTGAGAATCTGACGTTAAAAGACTCGACTCGTCTTGAGGATCTGACGTTAAAAGACTCACCTTGTATATATGTTTTTATTGTTGCCTTTTCCCTTTGCATTAAGTTTTGCACATGAGATTCGTGTCCAACCTCGGGTGTCACATACTTGGAACACAAACGGCCAATGGATTCCGCCAGACCAACCCTAGAATTGGTTACTTTGAGTTCCCTTGGGGCGGTTTGAGGATAGTCGTATGTAATAAGGGCAATTTTATTAGACCGTAGCCGCGAAAGGTCCAGGATGGTACCGTCCTGCCCCTAACCCCATAAAACATAGAGGTAAACCACAGTCTGGCTGGATTGGGTTCACTCCAGAGCCAACATGACAGTTGTCTATGATTTAGATGGTGACTCTTCTGGACATCCAGTGTTCTTCATGTATATCTCCCTTGTATATAAATAAAACCTTTGTTTATAAATAAAGCACTCTCCTTATTTTCAAAAACTCTTGTGACCTTTGAATGACTCATACAATTAGATAGCATTTTTCGTGCCGATCATTTCGATATCTCATTCATCCAATTCGGAGTCCAAACGAGTCGTGGGTAAGCGTTTAGTTTTTTTAGGCTTAAATCGGGTTTTTGGCTTGATTTTTTAGGGAGGAAAATTTTTGGCCCAACCAAAATATCGAAATCTCGGGCCCTTTAAACCTGACAAACCCAACCACACGAGTCACCATCGCTCATTTCTTCCTCCCTAAATTCTGAATCTTGCCCCCTCTTGTTTAAGTCTCGCACGAGACAGGCCCACGCTAATTCCAGGTCTCGCGCGAGACTCTTACAACTCCGACCACAATTCCCTTCTATCAACACCATTTCTCCCCCTCATCATTAATCAATAGCCAGCCTCTCCCTAAGACCAGTGATGGCCGGAAACAGGCGTATTTGTGTGGAGAAATTTTTTGGAATTTTTTTTGAAAACGGGATGTTTGCTCCATTCTTTGATAATGAAATCCACTCTAGAGGATGGGATTACTTGTTATATGCTAATGGAGGGCTTTGTTCAAAGGATTTGGTGATGAAATTCTACGACAATGGGAGCTTTAATGGCGACCATTTTTTGGTTACGTTCGAGGGTGTGCGCCACGAAGTCACACCTGTTTTGCTCTTCGGGATCACAGGCATTCCTCTGGTCAACCACGTCACTACTAAAAAAACAGGTTTTCGCCGTGGTCAGAACCGGTGGCTAAAAGTATAAATTTCGTGGCAAGAAGCGTTTTGCCATAGGAAAACATTTAGCCACGCCCAAGGCAGTACAAGGTGTGGAAAGAAGTTTTTTGCCACAACATTGTGCCACCGTGGCAAAAGAGTAGACATGTTGCCGCAGTCATGCCGCTGCTAAATGTTTATTAAATTTGAATTAATTATTTCATTTTTAAATATCAAAATACATTTTGCCGCAATGGTGGCCGTTACAAAAGGATGCCTAATTGCCACGACAGACCGCGGCAAGAAATTTTGCTTCAATTACTCACTAAATTTGTTTTGTAGCAACTGACCGCGACGGCAAGAAGTGTTGCTTCACTTTCTTTCCGCATTTTTTTTTGCAGCAATTAGCTTTTTATTATTTTTTTTTTAAACAAAATTTAGCATAAACAAACCATACTATACCAACATAAAATTACGATAGTGAATACAAAGTCAAATTTCATTCCTCATTGAAACAAGTAATTATGAAATATACTATATAATATAAACCAACAATTTTTTCCTTATATTCTTAAGAGTAATTAGTCTAGCAAAAAACATAAAAAACCACAAAATAACTTCACTAATTTTTGGAGTGAAAATGGGGACCAACTGTTGGGCGATAGGGTGTGAAGTAACTTAAGTTGCATTTATGATCCAGGACTCCAAATTTTTGCCGCTTTTAGTTAGAAAAGTTTGGTGGGCGAACTCTATCTCTTCAGCTCTCAAAGTTCATTCTTTTTTTGGTAAAATCCTTCACTGATTACAGTGAGAGTTCTTAAAAGCTTGATTTTCAATCTCCGTTTGTTCTTCGTGTGTACTCAGACTTTGGGTAAAATCCTTCACTTTCAAAAGTGAGAGTTCCAAAGAGGGAGTTGCTTTCTGTAGTGAGATTTGCTCACTCTTGTTCTCTTTAGTTTTCTGACTGTCTTGGTTCTAAATTCATTTCTTCGCAGAAGTCTTTATGGGTTCTGTTCCCTTGGGGTTTGGAATGGATAGACACCATGTCACCTTCCCTAATCGCAATGATGCAGAAACATCCAGGCAAAAGGAGTGTAGAAATAGTGGTGATGATAATACAAACAAAGAGACTTATGCCAGCAAAACAAAAGGACGGATGAAACAAACTGTTGACGTTGCTTCTCTTCCTATTCCTACAAGAAAGGATGACAAACCTGCCATTAAGATTCCTTTAGCAGCTTTGGAAAGAGGTATTGATTCTTGTAAGTTTACTCTGATTACAAGAATGGATACCAATATAGTGAACATTGATACAATCAGATCGGTAGCCGAAATGATTTGGGGTCTTGAAGGAACAGTAAAGATTTCACCTCTGGGTAAAGGATTCATCATTTTCCGTTTCACTACTGAGGAGGAGCTTAACAAGATGTATTTCAGTGGTCCTTGGTATGTACAAGGTAAGCTGGCAAGATTTATTAAGTGGACTCCAAATTTTAATATAGATACTCACAGACAAACAACTGGTTTAGTGTGGGTTAAATTTCCAGGTTTACCTTCTGAGTACTGGGAAGTAGATATTCTTATGTGCATGGGACGAGGGCTTGGATGTCCTATTCGAGTGGATGTGAATTCTCTAGAAAGAACTAACGGTTATTATGCCAGTGTGCTGGTAGACATAGATTTGTCAAAGCCTCTTCTAGACTATATATCTGTTGAAGTGCCAGAACTGGGTATTGAGTTTTGGCAAAAAATTCAGTATGGTAATATCCCAAAGTTTTGTAATCAGTACAACATAGTCGGGCATTTAGTGGCAGAGTGTAGACAAGGTACTAAGAATAAGGAACAAAACACAGTGGATCAAGAGAAATCAGTAGGAACAACTCAGTGCAATGTTACAGGAAAGGAACCAATGGTATCTGAAACACAAGGGGAAGGTGTTAGACTGTCTAAGAGCCAAAAAAGAAGATTAAAAAGAAGGAATAGAGAAACTGTCTGGAAGCCTATAAATGTTCTACCCACAGCAGAGGTGAGAATGGAAATCAGGCAGGAACCGACACCAGTAAGGGAGCCACTTGCTGGCCCCAACCCAAAGGTACCTGAGGGAAGTCCTAGTGCTTGTGGGGTAGATGAAGCCGAAGCATTTACGACTATGGATGCATTAGAGAATGGAAATGAAGAGGAGAATATACTGGCAATTGTTCCTCATGAACAAATGTCGGATGAGATATTTAATGCTAGAATGGAAGAAGACGGACTTATGAGGTATAATATGGAAACGAGATTTCATCTCATAACAAATAGAGAAGAAGTAGAAGAGAATTCAGTGGAGGAATGCTCTGACAAGGAAACAGAATACTTTCATGATCGTATCACGGAGGTAGAAGAGGAAGTGCATGTCCCTAGTACCCCAGATCCTGTGAGACCATTGGGAATTGTTACAAGATCGGGTAAATAGTGTGGAGAGGGAAGCAATTTCTATAACAGTAAACAGAAAGCAGTAGCCGCAAAAAGTAAAACCAGCAGCAAGAAAGGGAGGGGCAGACCTAGAGGCTCCAAAAACAAGGGACATCGATGAGTACACCCATGTGCTTTTGGAATGTTAGAGGCGCGAATGAGGTAGAGAAAGCAAGAGAAATAAACAAGTTTCGATTGGATAAGAAACTTAGTGTTTTTTGTTTATTGGAAACTAAAGTGAGGCTGAATAAGTATGATTTTCTTAGAAACATTTGTTGTCCATTTTGGGAGCATACAAATAACTATGGGAAGGATCCTACAGGGCGTATATGGATTTGTTGGAATTCATACAAGATAGACATCAGCAAGCTACAAAACACTAATCAATTTATCCATTGCAGAGTAAGGTTCAAGCCTTCTAATGAAGAGATCCTTTTAACAGTTGTATATGCTAGAAATGTGAAGTCTCTCAGATTAGAGCTTTGGCAAGATCTTGTGACTATTCATAATTCAGCTAATATACCGTGGTGTGTAGTAGGGGATTTTAACAATATAACAAAAGCTCATGAGAGAGTGGGGGGAAGGCCTATGCATCCCAGTGAAGCAGAGGACTTTGTGGATTGCTTGCAAATATCAGGATTATCAAATTTGAGCTATAATGGATTCTTCCACACTTGGAACAATAAAGTGGAAGGAAAAGGTAGAATCATGTCCAAGATTGACAGGTGCTTAGTTAATAGTCACTGGAATGATGTTCTCTCGAATTCTAAGGTTGAATTTTTACCTCAAGGAGTATCCGATCATTCACCTATATTACTCCAATGGAATGAATTCAGTAGCAAGGCAACACCTTTTCGATTTAAGAACTACTGGGTAGAACAAGAGGAGTTCCAGAATATTTTTCAGGAAGTTTGGAATGTTGAGATCCTTACTAACCCTATGTATGTGCTGATGCAAAAACTGAAAATGCTCAAAGTGAGAGTTAAGCCATGGGCACGTAGTAACTTCTCTGATATTCATGGAAGGGTAACGCAAGCAAGAGAAAGATTGTATGACATACAGAGGCTAATCCATAATGCTCCGATGGATCCATACCTAGGACAGAAAGAGAAAGAGGCTTTGCAGAGGTATAGTGAACTAGCACGCATAGAGTTTTCTAAGATCAAGGGAAAGCAAGATAGTGATTGGATGCTTGAAGGTGATAACTGTACAGCCTTTTTCTTCAAATCTCTTGAAGAAAAAAAAAGCGAAAAAGGTATCCGGGTCCGGAAGGATACACAAGGCGGAAATCCTTTCAATCGACAAAACATTATCAAGTCCATCTTGGATTACTACACTGAATTGCTTGGAGCAGATGCGGGCGAGATCTATGATGAGGAGTTTTTTAATAATTTGCAAGTTAGAGGCAAAGTAACTGATCAGATGAAACTTATTCTTGATAAAGAGATCACAGCAGAGGAAATCAAAGCAACGCTTTTCGAAATGAAGGACAACAAAACACCGGGACCAGATGGCTTCACTCCATTTTTCTTCAAGAGATGCTGGTCTATTGTTGGTCATGACTTCATTGCTGCTATTTCAAATGCGTTTGCTTATTGTAGATTTCCTAGAGGTGTTAATGCGACTTTTCTATGTCTTATACCAAAAGTCAACAATCCCTCAAAGGTTGAGGATTTCAGGCCTATAGCACTGTGTAACACTACATACAAATGCCTTTCTAAAGTCATTTCAAATAGGCTAAAGCTTGTTATCAATGAATTAGTGCGGACTAATCAATCTGCTTTTATTCTTGGCAGATCAATCTAAGATAACATTCTCCTTTCACACGAGCTACTCAGGGGTTATGAAAGGATGAATGGTACTCCGAGATATACCATCAAGGTGGACATCAGGAAGGCATATGACATGGTCAGTTGGGAGGCTATCAAATCCATGTTAAAGATTTTTAGATTCCCTCCTAACATATGTAAATGGATTGAAATGTGTATATCAACTCCTTCCTACTTTCGGTATTGATAAATGGCTCACCGTAAGGCTTCTTTCTTTGGAAAACGAGGAGTTAAGTCAAAGGAGATCCCTTATCTCCATATATCTTTGTGCTTGTCATGGAGATTCTCAGTTGTATACTCAAGCAAAAGTTCGAGGAAAAAGCCATACAATATCATTCAAAATGCAAGCAGGTGAAGCTGTCCCATTTGGCATTTGCTGATGATGTTCTTATGTTCTGTAAAGGGGAGTCTTCCTCTGTCCAAGCAGTCAAGGAATCTCTTGATATGTTTGGAAAAGCTACAAGGTTACAGATCAATAAGGACAAGACAACTCTCTTAGCTGGAGGGCTAAATGAGCAAGATTCTGTATCCTTGGCCTCTATCATGGGGGTGGAGTTAGTTAAACCACCAGTGAGATATCTTGGTTTACCACTCATCTTGGCTCGGTTAGGTATAAGGGAATGTCAGCCTCTTGTGGAGAAGATAACTAGTAAGATTACGAACTGGAAATCGAGATTGCGTTCTCATTCAGGAATAGTACAACTAATCCAATCAGTGTTGTTATCTTTTCATACCTTTTGGGCTAGAACGTTCATTTTACCCAAGACTGTTCTGGAGCAAGTTGAAAGGATATGTGCCAAGTTCTTATGGGCTGGAAGCTCTACCCAGAAAGGCTATCATCAAGCAAGTTGAGCACGGTGTGTCACCCAAAAAAAAACAGTGGGTTAGGATTTATAAACTTACATAGATGGAATATTGAAAAGCGTATTGTGGTTTGATTTTTAGATTGGTGAATAAAGAAGACACCATATGGGTTGATTGGATGTGGAAGCAACATATCAAGTCAAGTCACTTTTGGACTATGAAGATGCCACAAGATTGCTCGTGGACATGGCGTAGTATTCTAAAGACACGAGCAGTGGCCAAAAAATTCATAAAATACACCATCGCAAATGGGAATGATATCCTATTGTGGCATGATATATGGTGTGATCGATCACCATTGATAGAAGATGAAGAAGCAAAAGCCGAGTGGGATTTCCCTGATGACACAAAATTGAGTGCCATCATTGAAAATAGGAGGTGGAATGGAGAAGTTCATAGGTTACAATCTATATCGCTGAGAGAAACAATTAGGAAAGTGGAGATAAACCAGCATCTGTCAGTTGATAAAATAGTATGGACGCCACATCCGAGTGGTCTTTTCACATCACATAGTGCCTACGATGCTCTAACTCCGAGGAGAGAAAAGAAAGGATGGCATAAATTGGTGTGGGGACAATGGGTACTGCCAAGACATTCATTCACTACATGGCAACTGTTCTCAAATAGCATTCCTACTCAAGACAGGTTGGTACAAAGAAAAATCATTTCTTCTTCAGTCTGTTGTCTCTGTAGTAACAGCAGAGAGTTCTCTAAACACCTGTTCTTTGAGTGCTCTTACTCGAGGGGAGATTATTACGAGTCAAGCAATTCTTTGGGTATAGTTACGGATAATAGAACAGCTAACAGAGAATGGTCCTTAATCCAAAGACTCTGTAAGAATGCGGAGGTGGGGGAAATCTACAAAGTATTCTTTTGTGCAGCTGTTGATAGTATATGGAAGGAAAGAAACTCTCGAAGATTCAGGCAAAGTTTTAAATCAGCTGGGATGCTATTCGACAAGATGGTATGTGAGTTACGAAACTACTTGCAAGTTCTGAAACCGGAAATTAAAGAGTCCATCATAGCTAGGAACCTGTTCCACCGGTTGAATATAGATATTCAATTGAAGGCTTCAAGGTACATGGATGTTCTTTGGACTCCCCAACCCGAAATCGTGTAAAGGCAAATGCTTTGATGGGCGCTTGAGTTTTAATGGGCGGGTATGGCGGTATGATAAGGAATCAAGATGGCAGCGTGCTAGCTTGTTTTAGTGGAGGTGGAGGAATGCATTCAGTGCTCTTTCAAGAACTAAAAGCTATCGATGTTTGTCTACAGAGATGCCTGTCAGAGGGATATAAGGAAGTAGAGTTGGAAACGGATTCCTTGAGGGGCAAGAAGGCTATCAATAAACCGGAGAAGCCACCTTGGTATTGTTGGGATATTCGAAGCCATTTATCGAAAAAGGACAAGTTTCAATTTGTCTCCCTGCTCGCGATGTGTACAGAGAAGTAAAAAAGAGCGCGATTATCTAGCATCTCTAAAACAGGGTAGTTGTAATCTTTCCATTCAATTTGTCCCTCCATTAGATTATGTATTGCAGAGAATTGTAAATGAAGATGCGAGGGGACAAAGGTATGTAAGAAAAGGTTAATCAATCCAGGTGGAGGTCTGCCTAAACCTCAGCTTAATTTCTTAAAAAAAAAAAAAAAAAAAAACTTCACTAAAAATCCATCTTGAAGTACAAAAGTCAACCAAGTACAACCCTAGCTACTATATATCCAACGAATAGTACGTTTGGACCAAAATAAAAAAAAAAAAATTCCTTGTGATGTCGAAACTGATCATGCATATCCAGCCCTACAATATTTAGCCTAGCCTCCTCGATCATCAATTCTGCAAAAACAAAAGGGATACACATGAAAGAGGGGGAATTAGCCATCTGTTAGACAATTAAATGGAAGAAGAAAATTAACTTTCGAAATGTCTATGAAACAAAGTTCTGTAGATTAGTGGTTTAGAAGGCACAAGTAGAAAAGAAACATCCATGACAAGAAAGCATCTTTACATACCTGACTGATACCGCCTTCGCAAAATTGGCCATTTGTTACCATATATCGATCTTCTGAGCCTACATATACCAATCAATGATTAGATTGTAGCCATGTCCAACATGTATCAAGCCATGAACAGAAAAAAAAAAATAATAAGATATATAAACTAGCTAGTGGCTTTAGCTCATATTCCCTTTCTTTGTTCGAGAGCATTTGGTCCCCTATACAAAGCTTACATTAGAACCAACACACATATTTTGAATGATAATCAATAGGGTGATATCAGGTGCAAAATGAAGAAATGAATTTCTCAAAATTCAGATATGCTGCCCAAAAAAATAATGCCCCAGTTTAACTTCTATATATTCAAATTTCAAAAATGCATCCACTAGAAGGAAAAATAACATAGGCATCACATATGAAAAAAGAATTTGAATTACCAATAATTAAGTCGAGACATAAGAGGATTATTCTAACGTCTCTAAACAGTCCAAGTCGTCCAACAAAATAAGACCAAAAATTGAATGGGAAGGTAATTTAGAGCCAATGATATTAAAGAACGAGCAAACGCAACACCAGAAAGGAGAATGAGTACAACAGTCAATCCATGTCATCTAAACCCAGCAAAACAAGTTTTATACCAAATTAATGAATACGTACATCAATGGGAATTAAGACCTATGAGTTGAAACAGTAAAAAAAAATACGAATAAAAAGAAAACCTACCAAGAGCACTAAAACTAATAAGAAAGGAAAGAACCCCACCTGAAGCTTTTCAGCTCTCACAAGATTCCAAACCGAATCACCAAGTAAGTGAATAGAAAAAGTTGTCAAAGTAGACAGACATGACCATAGTAAAAGTTTCACAAACATTAGATCCACCCATTTTCATCATCATCACCACCAACTTGAAAAACAAGGAAGAAGAAAACCAAGTACTTTCTCAACTTAGACGAAAAGATAAGAAGCAGAAAACTAGAGGTGGAGGAGAGAGAAATGCGAAGGTGAAAAACAAAGAAAGAAAACGAAGCAGTGATTGACTGAGTGACACACAACTCCTAAAGAAGAAAGCAAAAGAAAGAAAAAAATACCCTTGAAACCCCTACAACCCCTTACAGTATAGCCCCTAGGCTTGTATACCCTACAACCCACCTGCTGATGTGACCCACTTTCGTGATCAAAGTCATAAAACAATCACCAGAAAAAAAAAAAAAAAAAAAGTAAATTTGATTCCCCCTCTTACCCTTGAGAATAAACTCATCAGATCATATTGATTCAAAAAAGAAAAAAGAGGAAAATCTAAGTGAATGAATCAAATCTACCACTGAACTGAAAAAATAAAAAAAACAAAAACACACTTCACTATCACTTACAGATTACCAAGAAGAAACACCCAAGTGAGTAAGTAACTTTAGGTCTTCTTTAAAGCTTGGTTTTCCGAGAATTCTTTTACTAAATTTGGACTGGTTTTAGTTCTCTCTTTAAATTCAAAATTTTTTTTGGCTTGTAAGTTATTATTATTTAACTTATGTGTAGACCTGGTCTATCTGACTTGACAATAGTTATCAAGTTTTTATCAGCTTGATGTTCATGGTTAGAAAACATAGCCAAATGTCCATCTTCTTGTGCTGCTAGACTATGGTGTTGTGCTCCCTGATATGGTGATGGTCTCAAATGACAGCAAACTAACAGGACTGAAGAAGAAATTTCCCGAACTTTAAGGGGCACATTATCAAGTATTCCTGTGAATGTTGAACTTCTCATGTTTAAAGAGAAGCATATGGCATCTAATATGTCTCTATCTGCCTTCCCAAGTAGTGAAAACATGTCAAGTAAACTAGCTGGAGGAAATTCAATCGTGTTATTGGGCTCTATTGAAGTAAGACCTGGTTTGTAATCATATATTCAATGCATACTTCTTAACAAAAGGGATAAACATGAAAGAGGGGGAATTGATAAAACTTAAAATAGGATTAAACATATAAACAGGTAAACAAGCAAGGGACATATGACAGAGGACAGGACAGATGACAAGTTAAGGATTGACTTACTTAATTGGAAGAAATATGCGAATGAGTTGTATTCATCTCCAAGAGCTTTTGCATTAGTCGTGCTGCCATGTCCGCATTTCAGGCATCGAATTGTCTCTTCATCTCATCCATTTCAAGTTGCCTTTGCTCATCTTTATCCTGTGCTTGCCTCCTCATCTCTTCAATCTCACGCTGCCTTTCCTCCTCCTTCTCTTCCGCTACTCTTTTCATTTCAACCACCTGGTTTTCCAGGTCATTCACCCGATTGTCCGAAGATAATCGGGAGCCAAAGTAGCTGGTTGGTGTTACACCTCGTCCCCTCAACCTCACACGTCCATGCCGCTCTGGAGGCATCACTTCCCTATAAATCTCATTTGTGAGAGGTAGTTGTGCCCCATGTTCATCTCTACCTGCTAGGTGATTCATTTTATCCTACATATTCCAGGAAAAATATACACATACTATATTAAATACAACCGAGTAGGATATTCAAGTTGAAGCCATTACTAAGGATCAAACTGATACATACAATGTAATCTCTTGATTGATCATCAAGAGCGTCATGCGTTTTTGAACTTGTGTGAGTCCTCACAAAAAGATCTCCTAGGGAAAGGGGTGCTCCGTGCTCCTTACTCTAACCAAACATAAAGAAATTTACTAATTGTTACTAATCTAATTCAATACCATATTAGGAATATAAAAATAATAAGCATATGTACCATTATCTCTTCAAACTGAGGAAAACTTATTCTTCCAGCAGCGTGCTTCGCTATTTGCTTAGCACGATTAGCCTTGTTACGTTCAGAAATGGCCTACACATAATACATAATGCATACGAATTGAACTTAGTTAGTATTGTACTATGTAAAAATATATAAGTTAAATATTACACTTTCTCTTACTTGCTGCTCCGGAGTATCCCAAAACTCCACAAGCTGAACCCACTCTTGTTGTGATAGTTGGTGTGGCCTATGGCTTACACGCTCTTCATATGTGGTGTAGGGGATCTAAAATTTCCTTTTCCATTTACTTTTTTTGTTTCTAAATTCGTCCGAGGAAATGGGACCCAAAGTGGGCTCCTTCCGAGTCTCATCAAGTTCCCATGAATCCTAAAATGAGAGACAAAAAGCTTAAGCAATGCTGCATTTATGTCTATACTATGAGGAATCATATTTCTACTAAGAAATGAATTAGACAATGTTTTTCTATTAACAAGTATATGTGCAACAACTCCAAAAGTCCATACCTTAATGTTATCCCATAACCACTGTTTGTGGCCTACATCTTGGAGCTCCCAATTTTTTGTCCAGTTAAATCGACGTGACGTTGCCATTAATACTCCAATAGATTCAGAGAACAAGCTTGGATGTTTCCGAGGCCCCACTGGTTGTTTGTCTTTCCATAGCAATTCCAACTTTGAGCCATTTGGTTGGTCAAATACCTTAGGAAGGGTAGACGTGCCTTTAACCCACGTTCCAGCTGTCCACATATGCCCCACATTAATTACACGTCAAACAACAATGAAATTGATCGAAGGTCCACGTAAATTTAAACTTACCGCCACCACTGGGATCTTCTCATAGTCGTTTTACCATTGCACCTGTCTAAATCGTCACAGAAAGCAATTCATCAAATTAAATCCATCAAGGAAGACAGTAGAAACTGATATATATATGACATTGTTTAGTGATACCATCTTGAATTGTTAGTAAAAAGTTACAAAAAAAGGTCACTACTGAAAAATATTTGTATATATATGACATCATAGGTGACGAGAAACAAAGCAAACTAAAATCACATAATAACCACTCCCAAAACAAAAAACAACATAAAAAATGCAAACTACATATAATCTTCGTCACTATATTCAATGATGTCTTCATCACAATCACTATCATTGATGAAGTCTTCATCAACGTCAACGACATCTTCATCAACAATATTCGTAACAACTTCTACTCCATCAATCTCACTCCTAGTCCAACCATTAATGTCGTGTGTGTTGTCAACTATGTTATCTACATCTTGCTACATGCAAGACATATTATCTTGAGTCGGCTCAACTACTGAACCCATATCATACAAGTCCCTTGGAAGAGTCTTCAACACAACTCGCCAATTATCGTCCAAATTATCCTGGAGATAAAAAACATGTTCAGCTTGAGATGCTAGAATAAATGGTTCATTTGTAGCTAAGGTCCGTGTAAAGTTCAGAGTAATGAAACCGTATTCATCTACTTTTATTCCTGCGCGAGTCATAACATCCCACCAATCACATTTGAACATAAGCACTCTATTCTCATTGCAATAACGCAACTCAACTATGTCATTCAGCACACCATAATAACCAACACTACCAGTCACCGGATTCATGTCTTTCGCGCTTGCAAAGCTCGATGTTTCTGCCGATACAAAAACTCCACTATTCTGAGTTTTTCTTCGAGACTCATGAACTTTTGTGTGAAATCTATACCCACTTGCAATATAGCCCATGAAACAGGAAGCAAATCGACTGGGACCATATGCTAAACTAAGAAGTTGCTCACTGACCAACTCCCCATCCTTTTTCATTTGTTGGACCTATTCAAATAAGAATAAATAAAGTTAATATACGCATGGATACATCTTATTAGTTTAATACCTATACATATTTGACTTTAAATTAAAAGAATGTTGAACTGCTAGATGGTACATCGACTTGAAAGAATAAAGCAAAATAAGAAGAGGAGCAGTCCAACTAAAAATCCTAACAGGGAGGGAGGGGGGTAGAAAATTTACAACATATGTTTTACCAATAATTTACAGAAATATATAGGATGCCCCGGCCACCGTGAGAGGTGGTGCAAAGAAGATAGTTGATCACGATGTAGCAGGGTCTGTCTGCTCCAGTCTATGACCTACCGTTTGCTTTGCTAAGCAGTACGCCTAAGAGAAAAGACGGTGGTGCCCCTCTTCTCCCATGTAGTGCACTAGTTGTCATTCGGTTCAGCGAGCTCCTTTAATCTGGCACGCTTTGTGCTCGTTCATTCCATCGCCTACCGGGCTTTTTGAATTGAACTAGAGACAAGGATGTGATTTTTGGCATTACTATAGTAGGATTTCCCATTTTATTGAACGCATATTGACCAATGGGGTTGTGAATCCGTACTGACAATTCTAGTGCGACGACACCCCGACCTAGGGGCGGTTTAAGTCGTTTTGAGTGCTGATTTGAAAGTCTTATGGTCACTTGTATCCTAAAGTGTTATGGTCACTTGCAGATTTTGGCTCCATTTTTGGAGTTGCGGCGGTTTGTTGTGGGAAAAGAGGGGCCTATGGTACATACAGGAGCTTGTATAGCCAATTTACTTGGTCAGGGTGGATCACGCAAATACCATTTGACATGGAAATAGCTCAGATACTTTAAAATGACCGTGATTGGCGGACTTGATCATCGGTGCAGTGCGCCAGTGTAGCAGCTGCTTTCCGTGCTCCAGTTGGCGGGGTTCTCTTTGCACCTGAACACACGCTCTTGCATAAACAGATAAGGACATTAAATTTTGAGCTGGCTGATGTGATGTGTATAACATAACTGAAGGGGAAGTTTGAAAATTCTGTGAATCTACATTTGATGGAAGTTTCAACCTATACAGGCATAATAGGGGGTGATCAGCTAGAAGCGGGAGGATCTCAACTTTAAAACTTAGATTGTTGGTAACGAACCGCGTCTTTCGTATTCATTCCTAACGTCAGGGGCTGCAGTTTACAAATAACTTCGCAAAAGCTACGTAGACAAACAGACTACCTAGCAATAGCAGCCTGCTATGCTATACAGCCTATAGGTTACATAGAGAGACCCCACGCAAACGGTTGGCTCCTAACCAACTCCCGCTTGTCAGAAGACAAGTGTAATCACTACACTGCCGGTATCGAAACCGACAGACTGCTCCCCTTTCTTCCTCCCTATAATGCTTGACGGTGAACATAAGACGGTCTAGCATCGGCCCACGCCGAGCTAACAAATGAGTCCACTAGCCTCCCACAAAAGATGTGATCCATTGAGGAACCCACTACTAAATCTAAATTCAATGGTGATGAATCATCTAGTAGTAGAACTGCAAGAAGGTCCGATGTCGACAATCTTCCCATTTTATGGGTAATGCGAGGGAGACAATAAACGTCCGTTGTCCTACCGAACGGCGGTTATAACGTAAAACGACTCTGAATGCGATGCTCCCTAGGAAAGCAGAAAATCAAGGGCCCTTTCGGGCACTTATGACAGACCGGTTTAGCGTCCCGATAAACCACAAGCTCATTCGTTGACGTTAGGCCGTTCACTGCAAAACCGGAGAGCAGGGAATTCCCCTTGGGAATCTAAAGGACCACAGGGAAAGCTATAGGATGAATAGAGGGCATAGGGGTAGGAGAAGCGACTTCCCGACGGCACCTACCTCAAGCTTATCCTTATCAGTATAACTCTCCTTTCTGTCTGTCCCTGATCTACACTACTTGACTTGCGACTTGAGCTAGCAGACTGAGCTTTAGCGAGGCAGACATTAACAACATCTTGAATTAATGATTGATATTTATTAATAAATAAATAAAAACTACGTTAACAACATCTGTTTTACTAATAATTTATAGAAATATACATAAACTGATATACGTACACAATCTAACTACATACATATAACTAACACTTACTTGATTTTCAAACCATTTACCAAATCGTTCATTATGAATACGGTCCATATTCCTTGCACTTGACCGCCGCCCGAGCTCATCCCTAATCACTTGTTTGTGCTTCCTATACAAAATATTGTTTCATTTATAATGAGTATATATGACATTTTATAAATAATATTTCTTTTAATAAATGAGCGATTTCAATAAGGTGGACTTACTCAACAAACGGTACCACTTCCTCACAATTGATTAGCACATACAAACGAGCTTGTTCCCACTCATCGTCTGTTAGAGTCCGAAACGTTCCCTTCCCTAAAGCATGACTGTTTCCTGAAAATATAGAAAACTTTCCATCTGGTCCAACAACTTGGATCTCTTCATTCCTCCCTGGCCGGTTGAACTTAGTCTCAATCCCATCATTTAAGTATCTTGAGTAGAAAGTTAAACATTCATCAGCAAGATACCCTTCAGCAATAGATCCCTCTGGTCTACTTTTATTATGAACATACTTCTTCAAGGTGTATAAGTACCTGAATAAATATAAAATATAAACAAAATTTTAACAAAATACATACAAGTGAGTAACCATTACTATTATCTTATATACTAACCTTTCAATTGGGTACATCCAACGATAGTACACGGGTCCAGCGAGCTTAGCTTGAGCAGCTAAATGAATAGGCAAGTGCACCATAACATCAAAAAATGATGGAGGAAAGATCATTTCCATTTTATATAGTGTGACAGCAATCTGATGCTCAAGACGTTCCAACTCTGCAACCCATAATACTTTCGAACATAATTGCTTGTAGAAATTAGAGAGCTCAACAAGAACTAATGTAACTTCCTTAGGTAAGATTCCACGTATTGCAACTGGAAGAAGTTGCTGCATTAGAACATGTCAGTCATGGCTTTTTAGGCCAGGTACTTTGCATTCTTTCACCTGAACACGACGCGAGATATTTGATGAAAAATTATCTGGAACTTTAATACCTTTCAAGAATTGACAAAGTTTTCTCTTCTCAGTCAAGGACAAGGTATAGGGCGCAGGGGGGGATATAGTATTTGTTACTCTCTTTAGCTATTGGATGAAGTGACTTTCGCATACCCATTAACACCAAATCTTGCCTTGACTTCAAGTTATCCTTTGATTTCTTCTCTAAATTCAGCAATGTCCCAAGCCAACTCTCACCGTTGTTCTTTTCAATGTGCATGACATCTAGATTATGAAGTACACGAAGGTGCTTCCAATAAGGGAGATCAAAAAATGCACTGATCTTCTTCCAATTATGTGGCAGATAATTATCATCTCGACTTCTCTTCTGCCCAACCTTATCACACTCCGCCTTACCAAATGTGATTTGGTCGTACCCATCTAATTGAGCAAGAACATTACTTCCAGTAAAGGGACTTGGGGCAACTCCCATTTCAGTATTGTTATCAAAAGAACTTTTATTCTTTCGATATCTATGATCAAGTGGCAAGAATTTACAGGCTTCCCATATAACAAAACTTTTTCCCATTTTGCAACCATTTTGAGCAAGTCTCCTCATGGCAGGAGGGACATGCAAGTTTTCCTTTAGCGCTCCATCCAAACAAATTAGCAAATGCTGGGAAGTCATTAATAGTCCACAAGACAGCTGCATGCATTTTAAAATTTTGTTTTGAAGAGGCATCATACGTCTCAACTCCCTTTTCCCACAACTCCTTTAACTCATCAATTAATGGCTACAAGTACACGTCAATGTTATTTCCAGGACTACTAGGGCCAGGAATTAGCAATGCCATGATAAGAAAAGGCTGCTTCATACACATCCATGGTGGCAGATTATAATGAATGCATACAATGTGCCAAGTGCTATGAATAGAACTAAGACTACCGAAAGGATTGAAACCATCACTAGCGATACCGAGTCTAACATTGTGAGATTCTAAACCAAATGAAGGATATCTTATGTCTAGACTTTTCCATTCCTCGGAATCAGCTGGATGCCTCAAAGCACCATCTTTCGTACGATCATCTGGATGCCATCTCATATCTTTAGAAGTTTTTGAGCACATAAATAATCTTTGAAGTCTTGGCCTTATGGGAAAGTATCGCAAAACCTTAGTAGCCTTTTTCTTAGGTTTTGCAGATGAACTAACTCCGTTCTCTGTACACGCCAATGAAGTCATGATCCATCTTGACTCACCACATATGTCACAGTTATCCTTGTCCATGACCGGTTTATTATCCTTCCAATACAACATACAATCATTTGGACATGCATCTATCTTAATGCACTCCATCCCAAGATCTCGAAGTTGTTTTTTTTATTCATAATGATTCTTGGGCATATTGATGTCATCTGGAAGTGAATCATTCAATACCTCAAGAAACACGTCGAACGAATGATTACTCCAGCCATTAAGACACTTTACATGAAGCAATCGTACTAGGAAAGACAATTTTGAACTCTTAGTACAACCCGGATACAAGGGTGTATCTGCTTCCTTCAACAACTTGTAAAACTTTTGTGCTTCTTCATTTGGCTCATCCGTACGAGTGTCGCTGGAACTAGACTCATTTGAATTCAGACCAGGTGGTATGTCATTGTCTATATCAACCATGTTCTGAAATCCTAATGCATCTTGCAACATTGCATGCATATCATCACCCTCACTGGACTCGGTATTCACCTGCCCACTCTCCCCATGCTTTGTCCAACGCACATAACTCCGTAGTATACCCCGATTCTTTATATGATGTTCCACTACATTTTTAGGCCATAGCAAAAGATTAAGGCATCTAACACATGGGCAGTAAATCTCACCACTGAGTTCCTCGACTCGATTATTCCAAGCAAACTCAATAAATTTCTCACAACCAAGTATATACCTACGACTACATTTTCCCACAGTCGGATCCATCCAACTTTTATCCATTAAGTAGCAAGTACCGAACAACAACTACATGAAGAAAAATAAATAAGACAATAGCTTGTTCACCAAGAATATCATATCCTACATACATTAAGTAACAACAACAAAAATACTTAGGCACAGGAAAATGATCAAACACAAGAACTCATAAAGATGGCAAGAATAGGACCACTACCTAATCAGCAAACCAAAACACTAGAAAAGGTTCTTATTATTACCTGTTCTAATTCCTTATATCCTCGTCTCTTTAACCAAATCCCAAAACCTATTGAAAAGTTGGTTTCTACTAATAATCGATTTGAATAAAGAATATACTCAAAAATCTATTCAATGAACTGAAAAAGCCTCACAAATTCAATTATGTAAAGGCTTGGTACTTGCTATTTTTCTTTCTCAGGCGCTCGCATTCATGGCGAAGTGAGATCGGGGGTGAACTAATATCTAGGCGTCCTAGTACATACGTCATTTTCTAACAAACTAACAAATGACATCAGTTAAGCATGTGTTAACCATAAACATACCTAAGTACCTAACCAATACTAACTAAAGTGAGTGAGCACTAGAAGTAACGAGAAAGTAGATTTAACTATCATAACCCAAGAAGCTAGATTTCACACCACCAAACCAACAACCATAAAAGAAATCAGTCCACAATCATTCCATTTAGGACAAAATGACATTATGCTACTGAAATTTTCTAAATATGCCATCAACACCTAGACGCCTAGATGGTATAGTATAAAAATTATGCTAGACAACAAGCTACACAAATAACACAATGATATAAATTAGTTATGTAACTTACTCTAACAAAGAAACTAGCTGGATTCCTCTCTATTGTTCAGTGCCCAAACACACAACATTTGGATAATAGAATTTCAGTTGGACTCAAAACCAATTAAGGCCCCAAAAAAGGATTGAACGTCTATGAAATTTGATAGTAGGAAGCTTACCAGACAAGCTAGTTTAACATAGATGCTCTATTTAAGGATAATAATCATAATATACAAGAGCCAAAAAGACTAAGATATTCTAGAGGTGATAGAAGTTCAGAATGCACCATCTCTGCCTAACCGGAACAATTGACGTTAGTACTAATAGTAAAGAAATTAAAGATAAAAACAATTCAACATTCGAGCCTTTTATAAAGCAACAAGTTATGAACTTTACCCTTTTATACGAAGAAAGCTAAAGCTTTAAACTTAAAAAGTAGCATTTTTTAACCAAAAAATAATATAGAAAGGATTGAAGGTTGTTACAGATGTACAGACACAGTAAGAAAAGGGATCGATATAAGATTGCAACTCCACTATTTTTTCTACATAATTTAGATTCGAAATAGTGAATCACAAAGTATTGTGAAAAAAATTAAACTATTATATTGAAGACCCAAAACATGGGCGAAGAATTGTGAAAACAACTATATTACCTGAGAACCAGCGAAGAAGGAAGCAGAAGTGAAGAAGGAGGCGGAAGCAACGAAGAAGGCAGCGGAAGTAGTGAAGGAGTGGTGGAAGTAATAGCTCCAAAACCTACTCGTGGAAGGAGTGGTGAAAGGCGGAAGTTTTGATTTTGGTGGAACGAGTGGTGGAAGGCAGACGTTCTTATTTTTCCAATTCTTATATATTTTTTTTTTTGCTAATATTTCCAATTCTTATCTGAGAAGTTTCGCGGGTTCAATTTTTTCACCAAAACAAATGGAGGGAAAGAATAAAACAGACGCAAGCCACATGTGTTTTCATCAGTTTTTTTTTTAAGAAATAACTAAGAACCTTCTTGCCACAATCATTGCAAAATACCCACTTCACGCCGGCGGCCAAATCCTACTCGTGACAATAAGAATGACTTAAAGCCACGGCCAGTTTGAAATAGTTGCAAGAAATAAACTTGTTGTCACGGAAAGACACAGACGAGGCAAAAGGTAACTTCTTGTCACCAATTCTGTTAGTCGGGAACAAGTAGGAAATAGCCACCAAACCATTGGCCGCTGCAAAAAGTCTGACACAAAAAGTCACTTTTTTAGTAGTGTGTGCTGACTCAGCAGCAATCCATGTACCCACGGACTTACGATCTAATGCTCGATACACTAATCGAGGGAGAGTACAACATAGACAGAAAATGCACGTATCAGCGCTCGGTGCGACGGAACTAGTTGGCTGTGACTCAATGGCTAGGACTGAACGTCATTGGCACCTCGAAGCCCTCAGACATCAACAAGACCTTCCTCCACCTTCTCTGGATCCTCCAGGAGCAAAAGGGTAACTTCTGCATCATTACCTTTCTTTTTGATATTATTACACATGTCACTCATAGATCCGCCCCTCTTGTTGTTTTGGTAACGCAAGTTATGATTACCTTGGGTTTTTTGTCCACCACCCCGCTACTCCCTATACCACAATATGAGAATATGCTTGTCTTCAAGAAATGCATACTGGACCCTTGGGAACCCATTAAAGACACCAAGGGCTGCCGAAAGCACGCTTAGCGTAGGCTCATATCACCCACCCTACTTTGATGAGACTGCCATGAGTAAGATCACCCACCCCATAGATGCCTTACGTGCTGTGAACAGTGGTTTGAGAGACATGTACACTCGCCAAGTATCGATGAAACGTACCTTAGGCGAAGTTAAGGACGATATGACCACTTTCGCCACGAAGTCGATGACGACGGCATGGGCGAATTCCAAAGAGAAATGAGAGCTTCCATGACTACATTTCAGGACCATATGCTTACGCGCGGAAACCCGTTCCAAATAATGTTCATGGCGAGCCAAAGATCGGGTTCAGCTTCGGTGATGGATACTCACGGTGATATCCAGAGCAGTTAGCCTCCACGGGAGCTCAGTCTTGATCGCGACGACGTCGCAGGACTCCTTGTTCTTCTTCTGCAGCCCCCGAGGATTCTTCTGCAGCTCCTGAGGATCATCAGTAGCTAGTTTATTTTTCCAGTCTTGTATAATATTTATGTCAAATATTTAATTTACGTGTTTGCATTTCCAGCTTAATAGTAGGATATTTCCTAAAAATTTCTGCGTGGATATATTAGTTATATCTAATATTATATTATATAGGTAGGAACATATATAATAATATTAGTAATAATAATTTATATAAATATATATACATATATATTTTAGATGTCACACTTAACAACAAACTTTACCGTAAACTAACGTTTTATTAAACGGTCAGAAAACGGTCATGAAAATGCATAAAAAAGGTCAGAAAACGGCAATTTTCTTTCTATAAATAAGTTCAACACTTCCTCCAACTTCACTCATTTCATATCCTTCCATCTACACTTCTTATTCAAAAAAATTGTTTTTAGTCTGCTCCAAATTTCAAGCTTCATGGATGCACTAGAAAAGTTTGAGCAACGGCAAATTGAATATGTTAATCAAGTCTTCATGCTTGTTTGTTTCATTATAGTAATGTTGTTAATGTGGCATATAGTTCTATCTAATATTTAGGTTTGTATTTCATTTCCCGTATCATTATGTTGTGTTTTCATACCGTTGTACGTTCTTACATCTTATTGTGATAGTATATCTACATTTTCCTTGTCCTTCTACTTACGCTATTTACGGAAAAAAAAAAAAAAAAAAAAGGGCACTCCTTGTCACATGCCCCATTCTTCTCATCCACACTACATCCACTTTTATGATATCTTAGAAGATACACGTGGTCTAACTACCCCCGTGACACCTCGATCCGTATCTTTTACATTTTTGGATTGGTGCCTATTTATAACAAGGATAGACACCTCAAAAATCTAACTTCCCTTTTTCCAAAAAAAAATTTTTTTCTTCACCACTCCATCTTTAATGGCCCTCACTCGAAGTTTCGTGCCCGAGCAAAATTTTATGGAAAATTTCCAAAATGGTCTTTTTCATCCCTTTTTTGACATAGAAATATCACGTCGAGGATGGTACCCTCTTTTACATCATAAGCAAGCATTTTATTCCAGAGAATTGGTCTTGTTGTTCTATAAAAGCGGTTATTTCCAAAACGGACAATTCTTTGTCCGTGCTAACGGATGCGAGCGTGAATTCGACAATATCAGGCATCTGATGTTTGCAACTATCCTTCATGGCGAATACAACCGGAAAAACTATATTGTTTATCAGCGATCTTTGCAAAAGAACCAATTATCTGTGATCCAATGGGTAGCTCATAATGTGTTTGGCACGTCTAAGACTTCCGAAATAACCAAACCCCTCCTCCATCTACTCTAGGTCTTACAAAGTAACTTCAATGATTTTTGCATTATTAAATTTCTCTGGAACGCGATCGCACGTGCCAGGAAAAAGGCAGCTCCTTTACCAACCATTGTGACACTTATCATGATACGTTGGGGTTTTTCTAGTACTTCTCCTCATACACCTCTTCGAACAGCTAACATTCTTACCAATCACTCAGTATGTAGGAACGGATTCTGGAACCCCGACATTGCAAAGAACCATGTCGATGTAGAAACCGACAAAGATTGTTCCGCTGACAACATCTTCACTGAAAATGCATTATGCAACGTATTTAATCCCATGGAAGGCCTTCGTTTAATGCAACAAGGACTGATGACATTATTCAAACGTCAGAATATTATCATCACCAGTCTTCTTGAATTTCAGGACCTGCGGACAATAAACGAAGAGGAACAAGCGCAATTCTTGCACAGCCACAACCAGTTCTTGGTAAATCACACTCTCATAATGGGGAGAACCACGCCGAGATTTACCAGATAGAAAGCGAAATGTTGCAACGAACTGTTGCACGGATTGACGGCATAGAAAATCTTATAAATGGATCCCTCCCACAAAAGGATCCTCGCCGTTACTTGGGTCCATGAAACCATTTAAATTTTGCAATTTTATGTTATTTGTCATTTTCTTTTTAGTTTTTAATTATAGTGAAATTTTCCTATGGTAATTTGGTTTTACTTAATTATTCTCATCATACTCTAATATTTGTTTATCCATGTCTAAACAGGTCACATTTTTTTTCACACATCTTCTACAATGGAAGCTCCAAAGATGATTCCAGAACAATCTTTCCATTCATTGCTGAATTCTCCTACATATGGACATCTTTTCAGAGACTACATCACTCAAGTTGGTTGAAACTCTCTTATTCTACACCCGGAGCAGACATACTCTCCAGGTTTGGCAACTTATTTTTATGATCGCATAGAAGATCTACCAGTTGTACAGGGTTTCCCTTTGAATGGATTTACACTCCGTATTGGTAACACCCGACACTCTTTACGAGCCAACTGTTGCTATGGCTCTAGACCTTCCTCCTCTTCAGCCAGACCTCCCCATTCAATACATGATAGAGAATGACTTTAATGACTATTCTAGGGAAGATTTTGCTGCCCAGTATGGCGATGGCATTGCCTACATCAGTGAACGTAACGAAGCTGGCTGATGGCCAGACTTTACTATTCCACTAGCCAGTATGACCATGAATGTTGGAACTGCCATGTTATTTATTCTTCTGAACATCATGGGGGATTAGCATTTTTCCACTGCATCAAAGTCAGCGTGTAAGACATTCCATGCATTGGCCCAGCAACATACCGCCTTTGACATTACAGACCTAGTAATTGAGAATCTTAAGAAGGCTCGGTCTTTTCGGCTGCACTATATCACCCTTCTAGTTACAGCATGTAGAATAGTGAGGACGTACTTCCCACAGTTTGTGGTCACCTTCAGGACTAGGTAAAGGTCGACTCTATGTGTCCAACAAACAAGATAATTCGTTCTTTGCGATTTTGAACATGGCGACGCCCTACAAGGTATCTAAAGAAAGTTCGTTCTTTCCCTAATAATGATAAAATGATAGCTCATCTAGACAATGCAAAAAAGAGGAAGTGGAGCGAAGTCTGGAAAGCTATGATAGATTGGCGTGATGCAAAGGAATGACATTTCTATAGGGACAAGGCAAGGATGGACTATCCCCTAGTTCAAGGTTGGGGCAATGTGAGTTGATGCATGTACATATTTGTTTTACGTTTTGATGTGAAATAAATAAATAACCTAACAGTTTGCTACTCTAACAGTGTGCTTCTACTTTTATAATGTATAATATATAGTGTGTTACAATAAATTTATGTGGAAGATGTCAACTATATTTTTGCTCAAAGCCTCTCAGGTATACTCTTTCTTTCTTTTAACACTTTGAGGACACGTGTCCGGATTTGTTTAGGGTGGTGAGAACCTTTTGCAAAAAATTAGGCATGCATAGTTGTATATAGTTTACTTGATGTCTAAATAAACGTATTTAGCGACAAATTCTCGTTTCCCTTTCTATGATGAAAAATATTTGGAAATCTCACCCTAGCATCATAATTAGGACTTGTTCTTAGAAACTTAATTTAATACATATGCAATAGTTTTTACATCTTTTCATGAGCATTCATGCACTGACTATCATTAAATGTACACAGCAATAAGTTTCTGGGACCCACGGTTAGACAACTTAGTTTCCATATCCTGTAAGAATCTAACCAAAAGCCTCAAAATGTGTGATATATGAGTAATGACACAGAGGAGTAGTTCTTCCAAATAGAGAAGTTCACACGTCTACTTACTTGATCACTACCCAAAACCTAGGCGAGAATTTAGGCCTTCTTTGGATCGAGATAGCCAAAAATTCACACCTGTAAAAAACAATTTACCGCTAATCGCTCCACTGAACCTTCCATTAATCCTTTCTACTTCACCAAAAAAAAAAAAAAAAAAATCATTACCCATCTATTAACCACAAATAAATAAGCCTACCTAGATGATGAGTATGAGAAATAGGATGAAGTGCAGAAAAATGAAGAGAAAAACCTTGTCACAAATCAAAATCAGTTACCTGTTTTAAAAAAAAAAAATAGAAATATGTTTCCAAATATCAAAAGAAATATCAAGGTTAGAATTCCCCCCAAAAATCAAATCAAAAGGGAATACAAAAGCTTGAAAAATCCAAGTATGGAAACCCATGTTAGAAGCAGGAAAGAAAATAAGGATTCTCTAGTATAAATATCTCGAAGACCTTATTCTCTCATACTTACCATTTTTTAATTTTCTATTTCAGTTTCTTCTACACTACCTCCTAAGCCCCATAACACCTAATAAAGACATCTAGCTCAATTAGGAGTAGGATAGTGTGATAATAAGTAGTAGTTGTGACTTCTAATTTCTCCCCTCCTCACCGTCATTGAGTATGTGAGGAAACGTGTGTCCACTGCACACTGGAGATAACAAAACTTGAATAGAAAAATAAGAGAGGAAATTGTGTTTCGACACATACTTGTGAGAACCTATTTAGGAACGCTATCCAAAGGATCCAGAAACGCCCCTACTCGTACATTTCATTATAAGATCACTGCATGCATGCTCATACGTAGATGTTTTGATTATTGTATGTATATTAACTTGAAATTCGAAAGAATTAAATACTTGTTTCCCCCGCTAGTGATATGTCTAGATACCTGAGATTAATTAAGGAAACAAGCCTTTATTACTGAGTCATTGTAGTATAAACGAAGTTTGTGAGTATTGTTTCGACCTCCACATACGTGGCAAACGTCCATTATTAGGGATCTCCATTTTATTCGTTTAATCAACAGGGCTAAAGTCCAATTTACAATACCATAGATCAATGTACAGGATCATTAACTCATGTGTCTAAGGCTGAACCTTAGCCACATAGCTTGCCACTAATGTACATTGATTTATGTCAAGATTCATTTCTTATCAAAGAGATATTTATCAGTTGACAGTTATATTCTATCACAATTACTCAAGCAACAAGATTACTTGAGCTACAAGGACTCTCTACTCTACCTATATAAATACCACATTATTTTTCATAAGGAACTACGTGGAAACTTGATCCCTAGAGAATAGATCTTGGGTACGTAGGCAGCCATTATTTGGTTCAGTTTCATCTCCACCAACATCAAATTTCTTTGTTTCTTAGTGCGTTATTTACCATTGCTCTCGTTGTGTTGAAGCAGTTTAATGCCGAAACATAATTGGCGC
Organism: Coptis chinensis; assembly: GCF_015680905.1. Lineage (NCBI taxonomy): Eukaryota > Viridiplantae > Streptophyta > Magnoliopsida > Ranunculales > Ranunculaceae > Coptis > Coptis chinensis. Next base: position 62,010,769 of record NC_141460.1, read on the forward strand.
CGTCTGTGAGGATTTTGAATCCATTATCACGTGAAACAATCAAGATGGTAAGCACAAGAAGCAGACCGAACAGTCAACATATTCCTCCTGCCAATAGGAATCACAACCCTCGAAATTCAAATCGGCCAATGCAAGAACCGTTGAACAATCAAGTTGCTCCTAGTAGTAGGATCAATTCTCAACATCCAACCGTAGCACCGCCACCACCACCACCACCGCCTCCGCTACTGCCACTCCTAATACGGTTGAGCGTGAGTTACAACAAGTCTAATTCACCAATACAATGAACTATAAAATCAGTTTGTTAATCGTTTCCGCCACAATTGCAAGACTCCAAAGGATGTCGACTCACTTTTGAACATCAAGCGACAACGTGACGAAAAGTTACGTAATTTTGTTACTAGGTTCCGGAAGGCAGCAGCACCGCCGCCGCCGTTACCACAAATGGCGGTACAAACGCCTCAAAAAGAAGGCGTCACGGAAAAAAGTATAAGGAAAACTTGCATCCCAGACTCGACCGACCTCGCAAATTTGAGGAAAATCGCCATCCTAGATAGGTCCGACCAGGCAGGGAAAGAAGGCGTCGCGGAAGAAAGTATAAGCAAAACCTTCATCCCAGATTGGGCCGACCTGATAGGGAAGGCCGACCTCGCAAATTTGAGGAAAATTGCCATCCTAGATAGGTCCGACCAGGCAGGGAAAGAAGGCGTCGCGGAAGAAAGTATAAGGAAAACCTTCATCCCAGACTGGACCGACCTGACAGGGAAGGCCGACCTCGCAAATTTGAGGAAAATCGTCATCCTAGATAGGTCCGACCAGACCGGGAAAGAAGGTGTCACAGAAGCAATTAGAGGGAAGACCACAATCCCAGACAAACTACCGACCTAGATAGGTTGGTTACACGCAAAGAAAAAGACAATCTCCAGTCGGACCCGAAAGTGTGTACCGCCTAAAATCTCTAACTCTTGTAAGAGGTAATGGCAGGTGTCATCTTCCACATAGGCTCGACCGGGGGCGTCTGTCTGTTTAAATCTTCTAGATGAAATGGATTTCACTCTTCAATATAATTTTTCCCGATCTGCTGGGAAAAATAATGGAGGCTTATATCGATGATATAGTCGTTAAATCGAAGGATACGGGTGATCATCTTTCCGATCTTTAACTTGTTTTTGATAAGCTTAACAAGTATAACATGAGACTCAATCCCGCCATATGTTCTTTTGGGCCTCTCTTCTAGAAAATTTCTGGGATACCTCATGACTCGTAGAGGTATTGAGGCTAATCCTGATCAGATACGCGCCGTTATTGATATGTCATCACCCAAAAATAAGAAGAAAATTCAACGACTTACTGGTCGGCTTGCCGCTCTTCATAGATTTATTTCTAAATATTCCGATCGTTGCCATCCCTTCTTCCAGACTTTAAAAAGGGCGGCAACTTGGAACATTGATTGTGAGATGGCATTGCAACAACTGAAGAAATACTTGGTCAGTCCTCCTATATTGACAAGTCCTTCATGGGGTCAACCTAGTGGCATATACCTAGCAGCTACAACTCAAGCTGTTAGTGCTGTTATTTTCATTGATGATCTCGTACTACTGAAAAAGGACATGCTCTGGCTTCTTTGATAGCTAATTTTCCGATTGATGATTTTCCTATTGACGATTTCTTGCGCTAGGATGAATCTATGGAAGACATTCTGCCGCCACTAACTGGGGGCGACGAAGACCAACATGAAAACGATTCCTAATCCTATTGACCTATGGATTGTTTACTCAGATGGCTCCCATAGTAAATCTGGGTCTGGAGTTGGATGCGTTTTTGTTAAACCCGGCGGAGAAAAGATTGGGAAATCTATGCGACTTGTCTTCGCCGCTTCAAATAACAAAGCCGAGTATGAGGCTGCCATTTGTGCCTTGAGAACAGCTTTGACACTGGGGGCGCGAAAGCTCCAGTTATACACGGATTCTTGCCTTGTTGCCAATCAGTTTTGTGGATCTTTTGAAGCAAGAGATGAGTGTATGGCGGCTTATCTTAGTTTGATACATAGTCTTGCTCGACAATTTGATAGCATCTCTTTCACTCAAAGACCCCGAATGACTTACGTCATGCTGATTCATTGGCTTATCTCTCCGCCGCCGTTAGAAGCGAAGGGTCAAGACACATCACTTTTTGCAGTCATCTTTTCGTCAGTCTAAGTTTGAACGTTTTTACGCTCGCTTAGTTCATTACTATCATTACGAAAAAATCTGACGAAGTTACCACATTTAGCTTTGTCAGCTTAAGTTTGAACGCTTTTACGCTCGCTTAGTTCATTACTATAATTACGAAAAAATCTGACGAAGTTACCACATTTAGCTTTGTCAGTCTAAGTTTGAACGTTTTTACGCTCGCTTAGTTCGTTACTATCACTATAATAAAATCTGGCAAAATTACCACGTGTAGCTTCGTCAACCTACGTTTGAACCTTGGCTGCCTACGTACCCAAGATCTATTCTCTAGGGATCAAGTTTCAACGTAGTTCCTTATGAAAAATAATGTGGTATTTATATAGGTAGAGTAGAAAGTCCTTGTAGCTCAAGTAATCTTGTTGCTTGAGTAATTTTGATAGAATATAACTCTCAACTGATAATTATCTCTTTGATAAGAAATGAATTTAGACATAAATCAATGTACATTAGTGGCAAGCCATGTGGCTAAGGTTCAGCCTTAGACATATGAGTAAATGGGCCTGTACATTGATCCATGATATTGCGAATTGGGCTTTAGCCCTGTTGATTAAATGAATAAAATAGAGACCCCTACTCATGGACGTTTGCCACGTAGGTGGGGGTCGAAACACCGCCCCCTCTTTGTCATGCTAACAAAGTTCACATGGCAAAGAAGAGAAGAAAAAGCAAGGAAAAAATGGAATACGAAAATAGTAAGCGAAATGTATAATAAAGTGTCATGTGAACGTAAACGATAGGAAAAATGAGCGGAATGTATAACGAAGTGTCGTGCGAAAAGAAATAATTGGAAAATTGACAGTCGAAAAAAGTCGTGAATTATCGGAAACGAAATAATGTCAAACTAACGTATACGGGACGCAATGTAGTTAAATAAAAGATGGACGAAAATGCACAGAAAAAAAAATAAAAATAAATAAATAAATAAAATATGCACAGAAATAAAATTGCAAAAAATCGAGTGACGAAAACTGTACCGAACGTATTACGTAACAATACGAAAATTGATTTTGACGACACGTGCCACTGGAATAGCGATACCAGGTTTAGACCGTTAAAATCAAACGTAGGGACAGTTTAGTAATAATAGTAATAAAAGAAGTTAAATACTAGTTAGACTCAAAGTGGTCGGATGAGATAAGAATTGAAATTAGGGATGAAGTTGGATTAGATAATAATTGAAAGTAAATTTCACAAGTTAAATAGTTTAGAACTTTAAATATGGTTTCCTAATAATATCTAGAATGATTCTTCCGAGTTCTTCACTAATATCCTCTTGCACATGATGCCCTGCCATGGGAAGCTCCACCAGTTTACAGCCCAGCTCCTTGCAAAAAATTTCGACCCCATCATAAGCCAACCAGATCTCTTTGAACCGGCTTCCCTTAAGTGCTCTGCCAATCCGTCATGAATAAAATAAGTGTTTATGCTGCTATCTCTTTACTTATTCTTTTTTTTTTTTTTTTTTAACCTTTACTTTTTGTGTTCTAATGATTGTTTGATTGGTTATGTGTTTTGTGTGTGTTCAGTTCACGACAAGTGGTTGGTGGGGAGTAAGAATAGAAGTGCTAAATTCACCTGGATTAAAAACAAAAATAAGTGATTTTGGAAATTTTGGGATTCTGATTCCAAGTTTGTCTTCGAGTTAGAAGCAAATCAGAGATATATCATTGATAGGTAAATCATAAACTCTATTTTGGGTTTTCATTATGGTGACAAAATAATTTCTTTCTTCATCCCTTCTTTTATAATGATCTATCTTTATTTGCTAATGAAGAGACCAAACTCTAATGGTGATGCAGAGAAGACGAAAACGAATCCCCACTCTATTATATATTTCTTTGTTTTTCTTCTTAATCTTTTCTCTAACAAAACGGGAAAATTGAATGATTGAGCTGCCAATTTTGAAAAGGGATGGGAACTATCAGGGTCACAGTACTGTGACCATAGCATTACTAGTCATAGACGTATGCACCAAAACATGGAGAATATCGGAGAATATGAAAAAACAGTGTCAAAAACAGATATGTTAGTATTTTTTTATCAGTTATCGTAAAATTTTGGTTAAGTCTGAAAGATTGACGAAAAGTTTATTCTTGTCGTCGCAGGTAGAAAACGGCGGTACGACGAGAGACAAAAATTCACGAAAATACCGCGAAGAAAAGTTTCGCTCCGCATGAGCTCAATGCCTTGTAAAAAATAAATAAGGTGAAGATAATTTTCAATCCGCTCAGAAACTTAACGTATTGCAAATTTTCTGCCGTACGGAGAAGCGGCGGTAGTACGAGCAAAATATATTCAGAAAGAGTCAATGGAGAAAAGTTTTGCGTAACAAGGTGTCAATTAATGTCATAGAAGAACGAAAGAAGCTGAAAGAAGTTTTGTTGAGAAAGATCAGCTCAATGTCTTAGAAAAAATAATGGCGCTGTCGGAAAGTTCAACTCGGAAAGATTCGCCCGGAAGATTCGCTCAGAAAAATCGGCATGAAGCTGTAGAAATTGTTTGCTCGGAAATTTTTTCGTAGAAAGATCGGAACAATGCCTTAGAAAAAATAATTAAAAGGCGGCATATAGTTTAAACTTTGAAACGGAAAGAGTTGTAATGAGTTGTATAAGCAAAAACTGATAAGGAACCATTGGCTTTTCCCAAACCAATGATTATGTGATTGTGTGAATGTAATATCATAGAACTAAAAATTCTTGTGATGAAAATAAAAATAAAGTATGGGTTTGCTATTGAATATTGTTGTTGTGACAGATAACATACCTGCAGAAAACTGACAATGTTGTTGATTTATATAGATGACACGAAATAGAATGAAATGCCCCCAATGCTAACTTTAAGTTTGCAAAATTAGATTAAGCGAAAAAATGCTTCGACGCAGAACTGACGAAACGAAATGGGGTAACTTCATCAGATGTTGACATAGCGCGAGTAACCGACTAAGCGAGCGTAAAATCGTTCAATTTAGACTGACAAAATTAAATGTGGTAAGTTCGCCGATTTTGTCGTAGTGATAATACTCTACTAAGCCGAAATAACGGCGTTCAACTTAGACTGCCGAAATTAAACATGGTAATTTCGTCAGATTTTGTCGGAGCGATAGTAATGACTAAGCGAGCGTAAAAGCGTTCAACTTAGACTGACGAAATTAAACGTGGTAATTTCGCCAGATTTTGTTGTAATGATAGTAACGACTAAACGAGCGTAAAAAGCGTTCAAACTTAGACTGACAAAGCTAAATGTGGTAACTTCGTCAGATTTTTTCGTAATGATAATAATGACTAAGTGAACGTAAAAAATGTTCAAACTTAGACTGACAAAGCTAAATGTGGTAACTTCGTCATATTTTTTTTGTAATGAGAATAATGAACTAAGCGAGCGTAAAAACGTTCAAACTTAAACTGACGAAGCTAAATGTGGTAACTTCGTCAGATTTTTTCGTAATGATAGGAATGAACTAAGCGAGCGTTAAAACGTTCAAACTTAAACTGACGAAGCTAAATGTGGTAACTTCGTCAGATTTTTTCGTAATGATAGTAATGAACTAAGCGAGCGTTAAAACATTCAAACTTAGACTGACGAAAAGATGACTGCAAAAGTGATGTGTCAAACCCTTCGCTTCTAACGGCGGCGGAGAGATAAGCCAATGAATCTGCATGACGTAAGTCATTTCGGGGTCTTTGAGTGATAGAGATGCTATCAAATTATCGAGCAAGACTATGTATCAAACTAAGATAAGCCGCCATACGCTCATCTCTTGCTTTAAAAGACCCACCAAACTGATTTGCAATAAGGCGAGAATCCGTGTATAACTGGAGCTTTCGCGCCCCCAGTGTCAAAGTTGTTCTTAAGGCACAAATGACATCCTCATACTCGGCTTTGTTATTTGAAGCGGCGAAGCCAAGTCGCACAGATTTCCCAATCTTTTCTCCGCCGGGTTTAACAAAAACACATCCAATTCCCGACCCAGATATACTATGGGAGCCATCCGAGTAAACAATACATAGGTCAATGGGTTTAGGAATTGCGTTTTCAAGTTGGTTTTCGTCGCCCCCAGTTATTGGCGGCAGAATGTCTTCCATAGATTCTTCCTGGCGCAAAAAATCATCAATAGGAGAATCATCAATCGGAAAATCAGCTACCAAAGAAGCCAGAGCATGTCCTTTTTCAGTAGTATGACTTCCAAAGACAATGCTATATGCATTAAGATAATTTTCCCATTCGGCTAATCTACTTGATTCTGATAAAAAAAGACGGGTCTACCATTATCAATGAAAAGAACGGCACTAACAGCTTGAGTTGTAGCTGCCAGGTATATGCCACTAGATTGACCCGTTGAAGGACTTGTCAATATAGGAGGACTGGCCAAGTATTTCTTCAGTTGTTGCAATGCCATCTCAAAATCAATGTTCCAAGTTGTTGTCCTCTTTAAAGTCTCTACGAGTCATGAGGTATCCCATAAATTTTCCAGAAGAGAGGCAAAAAGAACATTTGGCGGGATTGAGTCTCATGTTATACTTGTTAAGCTTATCAAAAACAAGTTAAAGATCGGAAAGATGATCACCCGTATCCTTCGATTTAACGACTATATCATCGATATAAGCCTCCATTATTTTTCCCAGTAGATCGGAAAAAATTATATTGAAGAGTGAAATCCATTTCACCCAGAAGATTTAAACAGACAGACGCCCCCGGTCGAGCCTATGTGGAAGATGACACCTGCCATTACCTCTTACAAGAGTTAGAGATTTTAGGCGGTATACACTTTCGGTCCGGTATCGAGATTGTTTTTTTCTTTATGTGTAACCAACCTATCTAGGTCGGTAGTTTGTCCGGGATTGTGGTCTTCCCTCTAATTGCTTACGGACACCTTCCTTCCTTCCGGTCCGGGCCGACCTATCTAGGATGACGATTTTCCTCAAATTTATGCGAGGTCGGCCTTCCCTGTCGATCGGTCCATCGGGATGAAGGTTTTCCTTATACTTTCTTCCGCGACGCCTTCTTTCCCTGCCTGGTTGGACCTATCTAGGATGGCAATTTTCCTCAAATTTGCAAGATCGGCCTTCCCTGTCAGGTCGGTCCAGTCTGGGATGAAGGTTTTGCTTATACTTTCTTCCGCGACGCCTTCTTTCCCTGCCTGGTCGGACCTATCTAGGATGGCGATTTTCCTCAAATTTGCGAGATCGGTCCAGTCTGGGATGAAAGTTTTCCTTATACTTTTTTCCGTGACGCCTTCTTTCTGAGGCGTTTGTACCGCCATTTGTGGTAACGGCGGCGGCGGTGCTGCTGCCTTCCGGAACCTAGTAACAAAAGTACGTAACTTTTCGTCACGTTGTCGCTTGATGTTCAAAAGTGAGTCGACATCCTTTGGAGTCTTGCAATTGTGGCGGAAACGATTAACAAACTGATTTTATAGTTCATTGTATTGGTGAATTAGACTTGTTGTAACTCACGCTCAACCGTATTAGGAGTGGCAGTAGCGGAGGCGGTGGTGGTGGTGGTGGTGGTGCTGCTACGGTTGGATGTTGAGAATTGATCCTACTACTAGGAGCAACTTGATTGTTCAACGGTTCTTGCATTGGCCGATTTGAATTTCGAGGGTTGTGATTCCTATTGGCAGGAGGAATATGTTGACTGTTCGGTCTGCTTCTTCTGCTTACCATCTTGATTGTTTCACGTGATAATGGATTCAAAATCCTCACAGACGGCGGCAATTATGTTTCGGCAGTAAACTGCTTCAACACAACGAGATCAATGGTAAATAACGCACTAAGAAACAAAGAAATTTGATGTTGGTGGAGATGAAACTGAACCAAATAATGGTTGCCTACGTACCCAAGATCTATTCTCTAGGGATCAAGTTTCAACGTAGTTCCTTATGAAAAATAATGTGGTATTTATATAGGTAGAGTAAAAAGTCCTTGTAGCTCAAGTAATCTTGTTGCTTGAGCAATTGTGATAGAATATAACTGTCAACTGATAATTATTTCTTTGATAAGAAATGAATCTAGACATAAATCAATGTACATTAGTGGCAAGCCATGTGGCTAAGGTTCAGCCTTAGACATATGAGTAAATGGGCCTGTACATTGATCCATGATATTGCAAATTGGGCTTTAGCCCTGTTGATTAAATGAATAAAATAGAGACCCCTACTCATGGACGTTTGCCACGTAGGTGGGGGTCGAAACATAGCTTGCCACTAATGTACATTGATTCATGTCAAGATTCATTTCTTATCAAAGAGATAATTATCAGTTGACAGTTATATTCTATCACAATTACTCAAGCAACAAGATTACTTGAGCTACTAGGACTCTCTACTCTACCTATATAAATACCACATTATTTTTCATAAGGAACTACGTGGAAACTTGATCCCTAGAGAATAGATCTTGGGTACGTGAGGGCAGCCATTATTTGGTTCCTGGTTTCATCTCCACCAACATCAAATTTCTTTGTTTCTTAGTGCGTTATTTACCATTGCTCTCATTGTCCAGTTGTGTTGAAGCAGTTTACTGCCGAAACAAGTATCTTCTCTGGAAAACTCTCACGAGGCTCTAACTCGTCCACAAGAGAATTCCTAGTGGTTCAAGGCCTTGTTGCATACGGTCAGTGCAATCGCATTCTGGGAAATGAGATTTAGCTTAGGACAACACATTTTTGACCACTTATCATTTTAATGTCTACTCTTTGCTTGAGGACAAGCAAAATGTTGTTTGGGGGTGGTATGATAAGCACCCAAAACTGTAATATTAAACCCCGAGAGACATAGCATTTTGGTCGATTATGTGTTTAATAATCATGTAATAATTATATTTTCGTACTTTTGCAAGTTTCTGCATTTAAAATGAATATAATGATAAAACATGTGTCGAAGTACGGGAATACTGGAATATTTGAAGTTTTCCACTCAACCCCAGTGAAGCGCAACAAAGCCTGACTAGAGCCAAAGATTCCAAAATAACAAAACCAGTGCAGAACGGGTCCACATATAAAGAAGCAGCAAACTTCCGAAGCTCACATCTGATAAATCGGGGTGCCGATGTTGGCTAGTGAACTGCCAGAGCGACCAGGGCGACAAACTCTACGCAAGGACAGAAATTTGTAAAAACGCCAAAATCGGCACCGCCACTAGATATACTAAGTGGACCCACTCTGCAGGCCTAAAAGGCATGACGAGTCAGCATATGCAGGTGGCAAGTGATGGTCACAATTTAGTGCCACCTTGCAATGGGATAAGACACGTACCAATTCAAAGCAGGTGGTTTGAATTGAAATTGGCTAAAGGACGAAACCTTAATAAGGTAAAAGACAAAACTTTGATTAAAATGAAAGTTTTGATCGTTTCAATTAGCAAACAAACAAAAGCCAATTAATCCTTCACGAGACATCAGCCTATATATATGGAAGGGGGGTCTTTAGATATTCTGCTTCAGCATTTTCATGCTCTAGCCTCCGCTTAGCAGTTAGTTAGTTTTTCTTTCAGCACTTACATTCCGTCATTTTCATTCAGCAGCTTAAATACTGTAAGCCATTTTACCCTTAATAACAGTCATTTCTTTTCTAGTTTAATTCCTGTTCTACATTTATTTACTTAATGTATACAACAAGTTTTATTATTCCTTCAATGACCATGAACTAATCCCCCCCCCCCTCAGGGGGAGGGTTATGCTGCTCGTGTGAGAATCCGGATTGACTCTTTAATATTCTAGAATCACTACTTAGGAATTAGGCATAGATTAGACATCCGGTCCCAAAATGACTGAGAATTCAAATTTAGAGTGCTAATGCTCCAGAACAGTCTCGTTCGCGACCCAAAATGTCTCGCACGTGACTCTATGGTGTCAGACAGCTCTCCAATTTGTCCAGCTGATGTGGAATCGAGCCAAGAGCTGAAATGATATTCCAGAGATGAAATATTAGTTCAACTCCTTATGCAAGTGCGATGCGGCTCAGAGATGTGGCCATGCGCTAGGGATCAATACTCGACGTCGTCTCCAGACACGAGACGAATTAGAGATGTAGTGATGTGGTAATATAAACTGTTGGAAAATGATTGTTGCATGAGTATGACTAACTTTCTCCCTGTTTTTCTATCTTTGTTTACCTACATATAAATCACAGTAGTAATTTACATTATTTGCATTACCATTAATTTAATTAAAACCAACTAAAAAACCTAAAATCCTACTCACCAAAAGTTGTAATTCCAGTTGTGAACTTTTTCCGAGCCCTAAGGTTTGGACGATCCCTTACTCGACCTATCCTACCAAACCCACGTGAGTAAGGTAACTTGACTAAAACGTACGACTATACGGACTTTGGACTTGGGACTTTGGTCTTTGGACTTCGAACTTCGGACTGTGGACCTCGGACTTCATTAATCAAAAAAACCAATAAACGTATAATTAAAAGCGTTTTATCATATTTCATGATTATTAAGCACAAAATTAACTGAAATGTTATGTCTCTACGGGATTTTATAGTACAGTTTTGGGTGCTTATCACACCTTCCCCAAACAACACTTTGCTTGTCCTCAAGCAAAGAAGAGACATTAAAACAGATAAGTGGCTAAAATTGTGCATTCTAAGCTAAGTCTCGTTTCGCAGAGTGCGGTTGCATTGACCGTATGTAATAAGGCCTTAAACCACTAAGAATTCCCTAGTAGACGAGTTATAGCCTTGTGAGAGTTTTCCAGAGAAGATACTCACAAATTTCATTTATACTACAACGACTCAGTAACAAAAGCTTGTTTCCTAAATTAATCTCAGATATCTATACATCTCCTTAGCGGGGAACGAGGATTAATTCCTTTGAAACTCAAGTTAATATGCATACAATAATTAAAACATCTACATATGAACATACATACAGTGAACTTTACATTGAAATGCACTAGCAGGGCCATTTCTGGATCATTTGGAGAACGTACCTAAATGGGTTCTCACAAGTATGTGTCGAAACACAAATTCAATCATAATTTTTCCACTTAGATTTCGTTAACTCCAGTGTGCAGTGGGCACATGTTTCCTCACATACTCGATGACAACAGAGGGGCCGAGGTCGATCGATCACATCTACTACTTAATATCTCACCATCCTACTCCTAATTGAGTTGGAGGTCTTTATTAGGTATTGTGGGGCTTAAGTGATAATGTAGAAGAAAATGGAAATGGATGATAAAAAATGATAAGTATGAGAGAATAGGGTCTTCAAGATATTTACACTTGAGAAATCCTTATTTTCTTTTCCTGCTTCTACCTGAGTTTTTCCACTTTGCTCTTAAGCCTTGTACTTTTTTTATTTTTTATTTTTTTAAAGGCTTAAGAAACATGATTATATTTTCCTTTCTTGAAGCAAGTAACTAACTTTTATTTCGGTCAAGTCTTTCTCTTTACCTTTCTACATTTCATCCTATTTCTCATACTCATCACTTAGGTAGGTTCTTTTATTTAGGGTTAATAGATGGGTAAGGAATATTTGGTGAAAGTGAAAGGTTTAATGAAAGGTTCCGTGGAGTGACTAACGGTAAAATTGATAACAGGTAAGAATTTTTAGCTATGTCGATCCAAAGAAGGCCTAAATTCTCGCCTAGGATTTGGATGGTGATTAAGTAAGTCGACTCGTGATTTTCTCTATTCGGAAAAACTACTCCTTTGTGTCATCACACACATATCACTCATGTTGAGGCTTTTGGTTAGATTCTCACAGGATTGATAGTTTAAGTAGACTAACCGTGGGTTCCAAAAACTTACTGCTATGTACAATCAATGATACTCAGTGCATGAATACTCATGAAAATATGTAAAAACTATTGCGTACGTATTATCTTAAGTTTCTTAAAAACGAATCCTAATTCGAATGCTAATGTGAGACTTCTAGACAATTTTCATCATTGAAAAGGAAACAAGACTTTGTCACTAATTACATTTACTAACAAGAAAATATAACTATATACAGACTACAAGTTGCCTAATTTTTGCTACATGTTTAAAACACTCCCAAACAGAATGATGCTTAGTCTTCGAAGTAAAAAAAAAATAGATAAAGAAAGGAATTACCTGATAACCGCGAGCAAAATTAGAGCTGGATTGCTGGAACAGAAAGTTGTGGTAACATAATATATTATACAGAAAAAAGAAAAACAATAACACATTATATACAACTATGTACAATTTCCTACTCAAGTTTACCATCTAAGATGTGGTGATGGTCTGGCGTCTTCTTTAGTGAAATGCATTTCCTTAGCATCGCGCCAAAAGATAATCCTTTCCCAAATGGTGGCCCATTCTTGTTCACCGGATTCGTTCAAATGTTTCAACATCTTATCATCATCTAGATAACAACGAACATGTCTCAAGTACCGTGCAGGACGTTTCCATTGCCTAAACCTTAATGAACGAATGATTTTGTTTGCTGGGCACATAGAATCTATCTTGACCTAGTCATGAAAAGTAGCTGAAAACTGTGGGAAATGTGTCTTCATGATTCGGCAAGCGGTTATAGGTAACAGTATATACTGATCCTAAAAAGTGCGAGCTCGTTTCAGATTGGAGATAACACAGTTTAAGATATCAAAGAATGCATGACCTTGGGCAAGCGTATTGAATACTACACATGTAGCATCATTGGCGGTTGAAAAATGTCAATCTCCCATGATGTTCAGAAGGACAAACAACATCTCATTTCCCACTTTCATAGTCATACTAGCTAAGGGAATGGTGATGTCTGGCCATCTTCCAAGTTTTGTTCCCTCATCTTTAATTTCAAGACCATCACCGTATGTTGCGCAAAAAGCAAGCCATGAAAAGGAACGAGTAGAGTTGTGATAAATGTATGACCATGTTGCTGTCGGCTCGTGATATGGAAGATCCAAAGTTAGGGCAAGCGTTGGCTCAGAAAAGACATGGGCAGTGTTGAATGCTGGTGTATCTTCCATATTAGCATAAAAGTAGGCCGCCAAATTTGGAGAGTAAGTTTGGTCAGGGCGAATAACAAGGGAAGACCACCAGATATTAGTGATGTAATCACGAATATGAATGCCATAAGCATTGGAATCCATCATAGCCTGAAAGGATTGCTCAGGTATGATTTTCGGAGGTGCAGTGCTTGATGAAGATGCTACGTTTGATGAAGAAGCCATGTGTGATGGAGTAGAGCGACGGGTAATGCAAAGATTCTTGACAGACTATCAATCAGTGTACGTGAGGAAGCATCCAAAATAAAGTAGCCACGTTGCGAATAGCAACGTGAGAGTCCAATCAGAAAGAAATCAAGTATGTCGCCCACGCTTAAAGATGGTTCTGAAGAAAAATGTCCAATAAAGTTTGATTAGATGGATGACAGAGTATGGAAGAAGATAGACTCCTCCTGTTATCAAATTTAAAATACATGTTAAAATTTGATTATTGGATACAACAACGTGAATTCTTATAATTCTAGTATGTCTAGTTTATAAAAGAGGACAGAAAGATAACAACAATATTAATTAAAGGAGCACACGACAAAATCACTTAATAATTATTTTATTTTATTTATTTTGGAGAAAGTTGAGTTTTGTAAAACAGAACGCACACCCCCACCGCTTTTTTTTTGGTAGAAATTTATGGTTCAAAATGATTCATGGACAACACTGTTCAGTTCATCAATTAGTTGGCTAAGCTGGATTTGAAGGGCCCCGTGGTTGCCAGAGATCGAAGTTTGATTCTCTATTAGAAAAGTGTGATTTTCTAATGACTGAGAGTGAGTTTCCAATATTGCCTCTTGATCAACATCATGCATTGCTTGACATTATTGGAAATCCATAAGACTTTTGATGATGATTTCCTGACATGCGTGTAGTTCCCTCATGCCTTGATGAAGAAATTGAATACCTTCCATGGGATTAAAAATGTTCTACATGACATTTTCATAAAAAGAAATGTGCAGAGTTTGAGTTTGAGTTTTGGCCATCCATTTCATCTGGCAGAGTATCTGGCATCCAAGAACCACCGGCACAATCTTTGTGAAGTACAGTAACAGCCGCTTTTGAAGAGGTCTTTCTAGAGAAACTGCTGGATAACCCTAACGCATCATAATTTTCGTGACTAAAGTAGGCAGAGGTGCTAACCTTTTTGTTTTTCTGGTGATCGAGTTCCAGAGGTGTTGGATTATGCAAAAATCATCTCTTTGATTCTGCATAATCCAAAGTAGGTGGAGTTGAGGCTTGGTGACTTCAGATTGGTGTGACGTACCCACCACATTGTGTCCCAACCAGTGGAGCACAACTCGTTGATTCTGTTTCAAAGAGCGTTGAAGAACAACGTGATTTTTGTTTCCGACTTCGCCATGAGATATGGTGGCCCGTAGTAAATTTTTGAGGGAATTAAATGTGGACTTTGAAAGATGGAACTCCGAGTTATTCATTGGAATTTGAAGTATGTCGGAGATAATTTCCCTAGTCAATTCAAATCGTTGTCCATAGGCATGGAAATAGAATTTTCCATTTTCAGGTCCGCTAAATTGGTAGAACATCAAGACCAAATCTCTAGAATAAGCTGCTTTTGCATGATATAGAAGAAGCATCCATCCTCGATGTACAATTTCTGTGTCATAAAAAGGGGAAAATCAGCCATCATCAAAAAAATTCAAGTAATTCTTCTCGGGCACTATCTTTCTTGGTTGATTCATTTGGAAGGATACGTGAGCGAAGGATAGTGAAGAATGCGTGAGAAGAAACTGGTTGAAAAGAAGAGATTTATAGCCAATTTATGAGTCTATACGAATCAATATGCCAAGTGCAGTTAGATCCAGAATTAAAATCTGAAAACACAAGTGAATCATGTAATGTTGTTTCACATAAGTATGTACAGCAACTATGGGTATCCATAGTACGTCTTTTCATGTCAAATTTCCAAAAACAATTAATGAGGTGTTCCAATGTTAGAAAACACGGAGGAAGGTTTCACATGGTAGTTAGACCTACAGTTATTTTCTGAATTGATGATCATACCTCAATAATGGAAGATGGATAGATAAATCGAGCGGCATGCGCGACAAATTTTAGGTGTACCGTATAACGTGCGCGATTTTCCATGAACATAATGAGTTTAGATTGAATTATTTTCGTGAGTTATTGATTTTACTTCTTTGTTATGGATTTGATAATAATTTTATTTATGTTTATGATAAAGTGAAAATACGATTAATACACACAAATATTAAATATGGGACTTCTCCATTTAATACGTAACCCGTACAAATGTTTTGAGAATTATTTAACACACCATAGTAATTTACAAACCGACAAAGGGAAAGAGAGATGCAGGTTACATAAATCTAGATATTCTAAAGGATGTTATGCATGATTAACAGTATCACAACGATAAATACTGCTATCAGTGTGACTGTGAATGCCCCATCACGTTGCTCCTTGTTTAATTTCTCGATCGGATCCATTACGTTGAAGAAGATGACAATATATGAAGATTAAGTTATGGAGAGTAAGAGAATGGAATGAGTGAAGTTAGATGAGAAGTGATGGATTTTATAGTAAAAAATCTACCGTTTTTTGATATCTGACCATTTGATTTCTGACCGTTTAGAAATCTGACCTTTGGGTATCTGACCTTACACGTGATTTGGGTCGGGTTCTAATTTTTTTGGCCCAAGCCCAAATGAATTCCGGAAATTCCCTTTATGTTTCGAAATGTTCCGAAATTTCAAATGCGGAATTTCGATTCGTTTTAACTCCAAATTGAACGAATGAAATGTCAAAACTATCGGCATTAAAAATGCCATCCAATGAAATATGACAAAGGCACATTCAACCTTTTGTATTTTTATTTTTATTTTTTTATTTTTTGGGGGTTTGAGTCTTGTAAAAACAGGACACAACCTTTTTTTTTTTTATGTACAAATTTACAAGGGGAGATGGACGTGTCAACAACACCGGACTTCAAGAAGAAAACCATAACAGTAAAATCAGGCAATTGTCATGTCGGCTCTGGGGCGAACCCAATCTAGCCAGACTGTGGCTTAACCTTTATGTTTTGGGGGCCTAGGGTTCAGGACGGTATCATCCCTGACCAATGTGCAATGGTCTAATAATAATATTACCCTTAGTACATATGGTATAGCCTCAAACCGCCCCGAATTGTCATCAAATAGAAAACTATTCGGGGTTGGCTTGGTGAAATCCATTGCCCGTGCGAATGAGGGACCATCCGATGTTGCACATCATGACTCTCTTTGTGCACAACGCTTAGTGCAAAGGTGAAAATAAAAGACACGAGTATATACATGTTGGGTCTTTTAATGTCAGATCCTCAAGATGAAGGTGAGTCTTTTAACGTTAGATCCTCAAGACGAAGGTGAGTCTTTTAACGTCAGATCCTCAAGACAAAGGTGAGTCTTTTAACGTCAGATCCTCAAGACGAATCCCAACCTGTGGGAACAACGGGGCGACGACGAAGTTTATCCTGCTGAGTTGGTGTCAGACAATAATATACCTTATACCAGCTCATATCGGATAGTACTTCAAGACCTTGATAGAAAGGTGTTTGACAATTCATACACCACCCCATCCTTCATGCACGTCACTTTTGAGTAAAAGTACTACGACCATTACCTATTCGAGATAGGTGAGATTTACACCAAATGATGAGCTGGAGTTCGCGAGGAAAAGAATAGAAAAGGGAAGAGAAGGAAGGATGGGAAATTTTTGGTACTCATTGTTTACCAGAAGGCATGTTTTCTCGATTATCAGAAGACATTTATACTCAGTTCTAAAATATAGTTTTTGTGGACTCAGGTTCCGGCACTTGCAACCACTCACTTTAGGATATTTGAGAGAAGAAAATAGAAGAGGGCCCGGCTACCATAATGATGTACTTTCCCTATTTTAAACACATGGAAAGAAGTACACCAGCAATTCTTTAGTCTTTGTAGACTGGATCTTTGAGAAGAGTCTTTTCGACATCTGGAGAACGCAACTCATGATAATATTTAAGGCGTTGCCATTTACTTGAAATTCGCTATCATCGTTTAAATTTTTCAAAGAGATAACCCCATAAGGGGTGACAGCAGAGACAGTGAAAGGACCAGACCATCGAGTTTTTAAATTTCTTGGAAAAATGTGTAATCTCGAGTTGTACAACAAAACTTTTTGACCAATTTTGAATTCTTTTCTTAATATGTGTTTGTCATGCACTCTTTTTATGTTGGCTTTATAGGATTTCGAAAGATCATAGGCATCACTCCGAATCTCCTCAAGCTCATTTAACTGCAATTTTCACTTCTCGCCTGTTGCATCGGTATTATAATTTAGGCTTTTGATGGCCCATAGAGCACAATGCTCAAGTTCAACCAGAAGATGACAAGGTTTACCAAAAAACGAGGAGGTAAGGGGACATGCCTATATGTGTCTTAAAAGCCGTTCTATATGCCCACAAGGCATCAAATAATCGAAGAGACCAGTCTTTTCTAGATGGATTAATTGTCTTTTCTAAAATTAATTTAATCTCTCTATTAGAAACTTCTACTTGTCCACTGGTCTGAGGATGATACGGAGTTGCCACTTTGTGAGAGACTCCATATTTCTTTACTAATGATTCAAAAATTTTATTATAAAAATGTTTTCCCCCATCACTAATTATAGCTTTGGGAACACCAAATCGAGAGAAAATATTTTCCTTTACGAACAAAACGACAGTTTTGTGATCATTAGCACGGCATGTCATTGTCTCAATCCATTTTGACACATAGTCAATAGCTACCAGTATGTAGAGAAAACCATGAGAATTTGGAAATGGACCCATGAAGTCGATGCCCCACACATCAAAAATTTCAACAATTAAAATTGGATTTAAGGACATCATATTGCGTTGAGTAATGCGTCCTAGCTGCTGGCAGCGATTGCATGCTTTGCAATGCTCATGTGCATCTTTAAATAGTGCTAGCCAATAAAATCCACATTGTAGAACCTTGGCCGCAGTTTTCTTACCACTGAAATGACCACCACAAGATTGTTCATGGTAGAATGATAACACGTCATTGTGTTCCTAGTCGGGAATGCAACGGCGTATCAATTGGTCGGAACAATACTTGAAGAGGTAGGGATCATCCCAAAAATAAAATTTTATTGTGGATAAGAACTTTTTCCGATCCGTACGAGTCCAAGATGAAGGGACTTCCTCGGTAACTAGGTAGTTTACTATATCAGTGTACCAAGGAGATGAAAAAATGGAATACAAGTGTTCATCTGGGAATGAATCACAGATGGGTTCGGCATCATTATCGACATCATTGACGAGTCGTGATAAATGGTCTGCAACCACATTTTCGCAACCTTTTTTATCTCTAATTTCTAGAGTAAACTCTTGCAAGAGGAATATCCAGCGAATCAACCTCTGTTTGGCATCTTTCTTTGCTAAGAGATAACGAAGCGCCGCATGGTCAGTGTAGACTATTGTGGAAAAACCAACTAGGTAAGGACGAAACTTATCTAGGGAATAGACAACTGCAAGAAATTCTTTCTCAGTGGTGGTATAATTACGTTGGGCTTCATTAAGAGTTTTACTAGCATAGTAAATGATGATTGGTTTATTCTCTCGGCGTTGCCCTAGGACAGCTCCAATAGCGTAGTCACTCACGTCACACATTAATTCAAAAGGTTTAGACTAATCAGGGGGTTGAATTATCGGAGTTGTAGTCAGGGCGGACTTTAAGGTCTCAAAAGCTTGTTTGCAATCGAAAGTGAAGTCAAATACGACATCTTTAAGCAAGAGATTTGTTAAAGGTCGAGCAACCTTTGAGAAATCTTGAATAAATCTCTTATAGAATCCTGGGTGTCCTAGAAATGCACGTATGTCGCGAACTAATTTTGGTATAGGAAGTGAAGCAATTTTTTCAATCTTAGCTTTATCGACTTCGATTCCATCCTTTGAAATGATATGACCTAGAACTATTCCTTTTGTAACCATAAAATGGTATTTTTCCCAATTAAGAACGAGATTTTTGTCTTCACAATGTACTAAAACCTTTTCAAGATTTGATAGACAGCTATCGAAAGAATTACCATATATTGAGAAATCGTCCATGAACACTTCCATAAAGCGTTCAACCATATCACTGAAAATGTGAAGTATACAGCGTTGGAATATACCAGGTGCATTGCAAAGGCCAAAAGGCATTCGTTTATATGCAAATGTACCAAAAGGACAGGTGAACGTTGTTTTTTTTTTATCAACAAGATCTATGATTATTTGAAAATATCCTGAATAACCATCAAGAAAACAGTAAAATGCATGACCCGCTAACCGTTCAAGCATCTAGTCAATGAAGGGAAGTGGGAAATGATATTTACGAGTGACCGCATTAAGTTTGCGATAGTCAATGAATATTCACCACCTCACTAGAGTACGAGCGGAGATGCATTCATCTTTATCATTTCACACAACTGTAATGCCAGACTTCTTGGGAACAACATGCACTGGACTCACCCAAACACTATCCGAGATAGGGTAAATATTACCGACATTGAGTAACCTTTAAATTTTTTCCGTAGCACCTCCTTCATGGTGGGATTAAGACGACGTTGCGGCTCACGTGACGTCTTAGCATTTTCTTCAAGATGTATGCGATGGGTGCACACTTTAGGGTCAATGCCTTTAATGTCATCAAGAGACCATCCAATAGCAGAACGGTGTTCTTGGATGACCTTAATTAAACGTGATTCTTGATCGGCAGTCAATTGTGATGATATGATAATTAGGTGACTACCATCTGGATCTAGATGTACGTATTTTAAGTCCGAAGGAATAGGCTTTAAGTCAAGGGTGGGAAGAGTGGGCATTAAAGATTCTTGAGGAATGTCGTCTTCCATATAGAAAACAGATTGATGTTCGTCCAAGTTGCTTGATAGGACTGTAGTAGAGTCAATTAGTGGTATTGACTCTAAGAACTCGTTTACATCCTGTGAATAAGCATCCACATCAAATTTAGAATCACCACATGAAAGGAATTGGTGTACTTCATCCTCAGGAAAAGAGTTTTGTGAAATATTAATGCACAAGGGTGTCAACCAGGTTAACCTCCCCATCAATGTCATTCTCTGGAATTTGTTTCATCAACTTGAACACATTAACCTCGACCGAAAGATTTCCGAAGGACATGGTCATAGAACCATCCCTAATATGATAGGAATATAGTCACAGACAACTTCTGTATCCGAAATGACAAAATCGACAGGATAGAAAAAGTCTTGGACTTTTACAAGTATGTTTTCCATAATGCCTTTTGGATACTTAATGGAACGATCGGCTAATTGCAGAGTCTTCGTGGTAGGTTTAAGCTCATGAAGACCTAGTTGTTTGAATAAGTAATAAGGAAGTAAGTTCACACTCGCTCCTAGGTCTAGTAATGCAGTGGTCGTATATTTGTCACCTAATGTGCATGGAACTGTTGGTCTACCAGGGTCCTTGTATTTTACTATACCATTGTATTCAGTGATTGACGGAAACTGTTCAGTAAGGAATGCTTGTTGAAGAACATTTGTTCTCCTTTTTGTGGTGCACATATCTTTCAGAAATTTTGCATGTTTTGACAATTGTTTTAGGGCATAAAGAAAGGGTAAGTTGATTGTCAAATTCTTAAAAGTTTTTGAAATTTCATCAAAATTTTCATCAGGTTTATTCTTTGCCAAACGGGCAAGAAATGGTGCCTCAGGGACAGAATTTGGCATAAGGATCCGCTCGTTCATTTCCCGATTTTTGAGTTGGTGACTTTGATGAACTAGGTGTTTCCACTGTTGGTTCATTATCGGGAGCAAATTCATTGGAATCTTCATTTACTTTTGTTTGATCATCCGGCATACGGATTTGATTATCAACGGTTTTGCCCGAACGAAGAGTAGTTATTGCATTCACCTCACCTTGGTTTGGAGCATTTGTACTAGGTGCATTTGTGACTTCATAGGCAGTGTTCGCTGGCTTAGGGTTTGGAACTGCTTGGCCGGGAAACACACCTTTCTGACTCTTTTCTTGTGCTAATTGTTGAAGTGATTGTTGGATAGACGTTAGGATTTGGTATTGCTGGTTCATGTAAGCAAAGAAAGTCTCATTTGTCCTATCAGTAGCGAGAGGCATAGGTTGTGCAATAGGGATGAGTTCACGATTATTGCTTAGAAGTGGTTGATTATAGCCAGAATTTGGATTGGCTGGAACAAGGCTGCGGTTGTTTTGATAGTTAGCATTGGAATTACTTTGAAACAGATTTTGACTTTGTTGGTATTGCTAGTTATTTCCTTGGTAGTATGGAATAAAATTGTTGATTGGTCAAATAGGTGGATTGGCGAAACCTAGAGGAGCCATCTGTTGATTATTCGGACGCCAAGCAAAATTCAGATGTTGTCTCCAAGGTGCATTAGGAATGTTGAATGCATATGCCTCCTCCTGTGTTTGGGTAGGGGGAGTATGTAACAAGGGACAATAAGCATCGGGATGGTCTGGACTGAGACATAGAACACATGGGGAAGTGTTAGCGTTCATAACCTGTTGTGGAAGTTGATCGTTTACTTGAATTGCAAGAGCATCTACTTTTTTAGTGAGGGATTCTATCAGTTTCTTCAATTCGGGATCGGGTTTTACCTCAAAAATAGATGTAGCTTTTGTAACAGTATCCTTAGATGACCTAGAAGAATCAGTGTTACCCCAATGTGTACCTCTTTTCGCTTGTTTTTCAAGAAAAGTATATGCTTCAGTAGCTCCTTTGTCCATAAAGCAACCGCCGTTCATTATATCAAGAGTTTCTTTTTGATGATCAGAAAGTCCATTAAATAATGAACGAATTGAACAAGGACAACTTTGTCTAGCTGGTGATGAGGACATTCTAAAAGAAGATAGGTAAATCGACTCCATGCTTCCGTAAAGGATTCATGAGGATTTTGACTAAAGAATTGAATTTTCTGAAGCATTTCAGTAGTTTTCTTCTGAGTATAAAATTGTAGCATGAAAGCTTGAACAAGTTTATTCCATGTGTCTATGGATTGTGGTTGTTGTCCTGCTAGCCAAACTGACGCTTTATCCGCTAAAGTGAATGGAAACAACAGAAGCAAGAGTTGTTCCTTAGAGACGGCTGGATGGTGAAATGTTGTGGCCACTTGCTGGAGCCTACGAAGGTGATTGTATGGTTTTTCATGATCCAAACCATGATACATATGTAACAAACTAAAAACGTTGGGCGGAATTTGAAAATCACCTACAATATCCTCGAGTTTGATGCAGGAACTAGGTCCTTCCTATAATGCTGTGTAAAAGTCCGGAAGGGGCTTCTCAGCTGGTGGATTTTCATCAGCCATAACGAATGAAGGGAATGATGACAAGGAATCTTGTTGATTTGGATTAATAGATGAAGAACATTGTGGAGGTGAGAATTTACGCAAATGCTTATCGTATTTTCTCCTACGATAAGTATGTTCAAATTCTTTAGTTGAACCAGACCTTAATCTCATGCAAGCATAAAATTAGATCTAATTGACAGAATGAACGTATTATTACTTGGATTTTATGATTATCTTTAAGCATTAAAGTTAAACAACGTAGGCCTAAGTTGTTGCTAACGTAGCAGTGAAGCTAGGAATACGTGTGCATAAACCAACTGCCAGGTCACAAGACAGATATGAGGGAGGCTTTTCGTGCAAGCACGGTTCTAATTAAGTAACCTCAATCTTTAAAGTTTCCTAGGCACCGTTGGAATATGATTAAAATTTATGGAATTAAAATTAATGCAAGGTCCAAAAAAAATAAATTTAATTTTTTTTGTTTTTTTATATATATATATTTTTTAATTAAAATTTATGCAAGGGAGAAAGTATAATCATGCAAATACGACCTACTCATACATTACTACATATAGTAGCTTGTGAAGATACTTTACTCATACGTATAGCAATACGAATAGGCAAGGTTGTATTATCAATAAATACTTCAATACGTACAGGCAAATACACATCAGTAATACGTACATGTAGGCAAATAGGTAGATATATATTACGTATACGTATATCTACACTAACAGGCAAATTGTAATCACTCATACGTATCTAGTTACAGTAGCATGCGAAGATATTATACGTACGTAGATATATACGACTAGGCAAAGACGTAAACTAAACATACAATGTATTATACATAAACTAAAATACGACTCTTGTTTTGTATAATAATTCGACTTCGTCAATACTCATTGAGATTGCGATTGTCATATAAAGAGAAGCTTCACCCCGGAGGGTTTAGAAACAACTTACCCAACTCAGATTTTAACCCTCGTTGGAATGTTCTCCTTTTCATGACAAAATCGACTTATTAAACAAGACAATTTTCTAAAATGATGATTTTGGAGGGGAAAACAGTGGATTTTGACCTCGAAAATGATTTCCACTGAGCTCGGTGGTACTCGTGTGCGCGCTGTCGAGATCTTTCCGAATTGAGCTCACATGCGTGATTCAGAAAACCGTAGCCAAAGTTATGGCCAAAATACCAAAACACACCCTAATTACTATGTATAACTCAAAAGTTAAATATGTCAACATGCAATTATATTCCATCTATATTAATATATATGCTAAACATGCAACTTATATATATATATATATATGCAAAACAGTACCATGGACATGTATATATACATTTAGATGTAATTCATAGTCACTTAATAGTATATAGATATTCACAGGCATATTCACATGATTCATACATATTTCTAACCTAATACGTAAATAATAGTCTATGCTACGACATAACTGCATACATGTGAATCATACAATAGTCTATTAAAATTTAAAACCTGTTAGCGTCCCGCAAGTCCGCCAAAGAAAAGAATCGTGCACAGCAGGCCTAATTTTTCACAGTAAGCTTAGTGTTTGTTGTAGCCTAGTTTCCAGGTCTTAGCATTTGGAACCTATAAGTGCAACCAAAAGCAGTATGCGGATCAGTAGCAAAACGCGGGAGATTTCAAAAAAAAAATGAAGAAAACACAAGAAAAAGAAATAAATGAAAGGATGAGAGTGGGGGGTTTGATCTCTACACTTCTAATTTATTGTGTGTTAAGTAGTCTAAATTACTATGTTGTTCAATAAAATTGTTAATACTTGCTCCATACAAGAAAAAAAATCTATACTCAATAAATTCTACAATATAATTGATATGGAAGAATTTAAGAATAACAGAGAAGAAGGGTGGGGCGGTGGGTGGAATGGGCAACAAAGAATACTAATTTGAACTTCAAATATACTATGAAGTGTTTCTGATCGACATGTTACAGGAGTTAATGTTCATAAACATGGTGAACGGCAATTGCTGAGACGTTTGGTTAATGCTCTTCAATGCTTCCAGGAAATGAAAAGCACAGGTGAGGTGAGAAATCATAATTTTTATTTGACATCTCTTATGATGTTTGACAGATAAATGAATAGGTTTGGCTTCGTTTGTATTTGTAGGGATTGAGCCGGATGAGGTTGTGTTTTTAGCAGCCTTAACTGCATGCTCACACGCTAGGCTGCTGGATCAAGGACTTCAGCTTTTTGACAGCATAAGGCATGAGTACTCGATTGAGCCAGCTGTGAAGCATTACACATGTATGGTTGATTTATATGGTCGAGCAGGTCAACTAGAAGAAGCCTTTAAGTTCATTGAGAGCATGCCAATTAATACTGATTTTGTTGTCTGGGGAGCACTCTTTCGAGAAGCCCCCAGGTTAGAGTTATATTGAGGTAGAAGGCACAATTCATAGTTTTGTAGCTGGTGTTCAAGCTCATCAGCGTGCAAAAGAGGTGCATGCAAAGTTGGAGGAAATGCTAATAAGTGCCAGAGCAAAGGGTTATATGCCGAATACTGAATGGGTGCTTCATAATATTGAGGAAGAAGAGAAGGAAGATGCATTGGGAAGTCACAGTGAGAAACTGGCTCTTGCCTTTGGGCTTATTAGTATTCCTGCTGAGATGGCTATCAGGATTGTGAAGAACCTCAGAGTGTGTGGAGATTGCCATTCTTTGATGAAATATGTAAGCATGATAAGTAGGAGGGAGATTATACTAAGAGATATAAAGCGGTTCCATCAATTTAAGAATGGTCGGTGCAGTTGTGAAGATTACTGGTGATACTGGCTCCTATGGCTGACAAGGCTTTAATTTAACTTATTTGTTGAAAATAAATGTGGTAACTGTCAAGGCAAAACAATATATTCGCAAATGTAAGTCATAACAATAGGAGTCGGAATTCATGGCAGTTGCAGTCGTTGCTTGATCTCGACTTGCTCATTTGTTATTGTGTAAAAATGTAAAATGTTAAGGATATACTTCAAGTAGCTATCTAAATTGTAGAAGAAGATTTTTAACACTCAACTCGGGTATCATTGACTTGTCCAAGATCAAAAGTGCACGGGAATTTTTACCTTTTATAAACATTTTTACCATTAGCATGTATGATTCCTTGTAAGTAGAGTCATGTTCCTCTATAACCGGGTACAGAGATTAATTATCTCTATAACCGTGTTATTTAACTGTTAAAACTGTGTTAAGATACACAACACAAAACTGTTATGTAACCGAACTCTTGTAAGTATATGTCACACCATTCTGGTGATACTTACCAAAAGATTTTCGTCATAGTACACATAATGTGTAAACATGCCTCTGATCACAAGAAAAGAAAATTGTTAATTTGCCTTCGAATGACTACTGGTTGGTTACCCACTTCCACAGAAATGCTTGCTACCTCAAAACATTCTTGTACCGATAGCCTCATAATCTGTGCTCAAGTATCTCATATTACATGTCAACAACCTTCAAGTATCTCATATTCCAACTGGATTTTGTGACAATTAATCTACTCAGTATGGTAACTTACAGCATCACATAGGTGTAGGTTTCACCAGGGAGGAGTGCAAGAGGGGCATAAAAGTGACTTGGCTCTAGATATATAGATCCTGAGAAGCTTTCTTTACTTTCAAACTTCAGTAGTTACATAATTATTGTCACTCAGAGCATTTGCAATGCAGGGGGTTTCAAGGGGTTTGTGACTATAGTCACCAGCTTTGGCCAAAAACTACTCTGCAATGCAGTGGTGATTATCTGGTGAATATTTTGCCCAGTTGATTTCAAGGTGAAACTCATCATCGAGATAATGGCTGACTTGTTAACTTCGGACGGGATGTTGGATTCCATCTAGATTACAAAACTCACCAGACGGAATCCAACATCCCGTCTCGCTATATTTCTTTTTTTCCAGGCGGAATCAAACATCCCGTCCGGAGCCCTAACGGCTAGTTCACCAACGGTCAGAAAGTCAAAACGGTCAAAAACGGTCAAAATAAAAAACTTTGGTATATATACAACATTTGTTTCATTTCAAATCACACTTCTAACAATCATATATCATATTTCTTCTTCCTTAAAATTAGTTCTTCTAAAAAACAAAATGTCAAATGGCATTAACTCAAGCATCTCAAGTAACCTTGCCTCTTTTTGTGTATGTAGATGGTGTATGGTCGTTGAACAAAACAGAAGTGTATCAAAACAAAATTATCCCTCAATAAGTAAAGGATGAGTAGGGTATCGTTCCACTTTTAAGTGTATGTTATGTGAAGGACAGGACTGGAAAAGGGGTTTAAAGGATTAAAAACTATGACTGTAGAGATTTTAGATTCTAATGCTAAACTAAACTAAATTAACTAAACTATTGGGAATTTATAAGAGAGGGAATTCAAGATATTAAAATTCACCAATACTTTTAATCTATGACTTTCTGCTTATGGTTGTTCTTACAAGTAGACTACAATTAGGCAATCGAGCGAGTGTCGATGCCCTCTTGGACGAACCATCATTAACAATTAACTCTACTTAAGATTGTTCCTATGTTTATGCTATTAATATCTTCTTTCCTTTTATGTAAGATCAGGCAGCCATTCAATGTATTACCAAGAGCAACATCAAGAAGTACTTTCTAATAGGGCGGCCATTCAATGAATCACCATTTAAAGCAAACATAAAGAATACTTCCCCTAGGCAGCCACTCCCTGAGCTACCCCTTCTAAGGCAACATAAAGAATACTTCCCTAACTCTAAAGAACTATACTACTAGAAGAAAAGTAAAGAATACTAGCATGATATTAATATTGCAAAACATAAACCCTATTCTGTACTTCCATCCCCTGGTGTGGGGAATGGAACTAATAACTAAAAACATAAAGAACTAACCTGATTGAAGAACACCATGAACCAGAAGAATCATTAAACCTTAAGCACTGGCTTCATCTCCTCCCTTGAAGGAGAAGATTAGCCTTCTATATAGAAGAAAGAACACGAAGAATGAGAAGAAGAAGAGTCGAAGAACATAAGACTAGAAAGACTAATTCATTAAGACTCAGCTAGTTAAAACCGATCTTTTATTATTAATCTCTCTCTACCTCAAGTTCTAGAGACAAGAGTATAAATGAATTGGCAAATTACATGAGGCACTTAGGTCCTCTATTTATAGAGATTACAATGAGCTCTAGAAGCATTCCAAACCGTCATTTGTTTCCCATTACAAATAGACTTCTTTCAGAGTCCAACTTCGTCTCCAAAACTGAGAAAAAATTGGCTATAGTGTTGATCCATGCTTCTGGATGCACTATTCATACGTCTCAGATGCAATCAATGCGTCTGGACGCTCGATCCATGTGTCCCAAACGCGTTAGCCGATTTTGTCTCTTCTGCTCTATCCTTCTATCCTCTTTTGCGGGCTTTGGTCCAAGCAATGAATCCTTTGGCCTTGGGCTTCTAAATAGGCTTTAAAATAGGTCCAAGTCGCATCTTTAATAGCTCCAATTCCTTGGCCTTCTCCACGATTATCCATGGGCTTCCCATGTGATCCTTAATGCTCCGAATTGCTCCGTTTTACCCCTTTTTCTCTAATATTCCACAAAACTCTCTCTTTCACCTGTAGAATTATAAAACATAACTTACAAATACTATTAGTCCACTAAGATGGCTAAACAAGAGGCATAATTGAGGGTTAAATAGCACTTATCAGAACTCCCAACTAGCCTTTTGCTAGTCTCTTAGCAAATAAGATAAAAAAAAAATAGATAAGTGATCAAAATCACATCCTAATAACAAAAATAAAATCCTAACTCATTTTCGCAGGCATCGAGATTGCATTTACCATATGTAACAAGGCTTTAAACCTTTAAGTTCCCCAAAAAGGACGAGTTATAGTCTCGTGAGGGTTTTCAGGTGATATACCCACAAAATCAATCAATAGCATGCTCAAGAATGATAGTATTTTTCAGAGAGAAAAAGTCCTTACCCACTTAGTGCTTACTCCAATAGACAGTCTCTATTACTAACTACATTGCTGCAAAGACTCATAAATTATGATAGGAGATAGTAAAAATCGACAAAATTCTTAATCAAGGCTTATGTGTGTACTTAGTCAATCTCCTATACTCTCCTATCCAAGAAGCGGAATCCCTAGTTTACCATAGGTAGATAATCTCGACTTTCAATCCTCACCGGTCATACTCTCAGAAAAGAATCTCTCAGAAGATGGTCTACTATTTTACCTCATGTATGTGGGGAAAAGAATAATGCATACGAAAATCCCACATACTACCTTGAAAAACAGACTTCTGAATAAAAGTAGTCTCATGGAAAAAATGTCAATCACATATGAAATGTCAGGTCCTTCACTTTAGCATCCTCTCACCTATTCTAGACTTTGTACCATACTGTAGTGATAAGTCATGGGTTGTAACTTGGCTTGGGTATTGGTTTATGAAGGAAAGGTAAAAAGGATTCTAAGGTTGTTTCTGAAAACACTAAGGGTTTTGCTTCATTATTTGGAAGATTTCTTCAAATTCTGTATTACAGAGAAAATTCTTCCTTTGTCTTAGCTTTTCCATCCATTCTGTTCAACTTCTTCTTTTTTTTTTTTTTTTTAGCTCAGTGGTATATCCTTGATTAGTACTGGATGTGCTTGTTTTCTACTAGCTTCTTTCACTTAGAACAGAATGATGGTCTTCATTGTATCTCTTTGGTATTTCCTTATAATCTTCCTTTTGTGCTATTTATTCCGCTTTGTGCCCCTCGTATTCTCAGAAACATATGGGTATGGCTGATAAAGATTTTGGTTATACTTCTTGTCTAGAGTTAGGTAAAGGGTAAAGGGTTTTATGAAAGAAAATGGCTTATTGTAAGGCTCAAAAGGGTTTAACATGATGGTCCTACTAGGTGGGATAAAGGCTGAATTGGTTCACTGCTTGACTTATCAGTATGATACTCTGTTTCGAATAGACTACAAGACCTAATGGCTATCTCCCCAGTTGATGTCACTTCGTGATTAACCAAATCAACAAAATAATGAGACTATATTACAACGACATAAAGAACTGAAAGATGTTGAGTCACTAAGACTCAGATTTTTCGTAAGAACTCTCCAAAGAATGGGTATAAAGCTCAAGTCTCACGGGCTAAGTCAAAAAAAAAATTATACTTCCAGTTTACTAGGGTTTTAAATCTCTCTTCTAGCAAAAGTACACAAAACTGACCAAGTATTATGGTAGTGCTTTGATAAAGAATTCTATCAACAAGAACTATGTCCGAGCATAATAAATAGTCTAAGCGGTAATGAAATCAATAATATTAACTATCTATCAAACTCAACACTAAGTAGTATAGAATATATATCCCAGACTCATCATTAAAATTCATTTTTCTCATGCTACTAATATAGAAACATAAATATTTTTGTTTTTGAAAACTAATTTTCGAAATTCATTTCTCAAGTACACCCTCCCCCTACTTATGCATGCATTGACCTCAATATATAAATAAGTAAATGAAATGGATGAGAAAAAGGTAGGATATTACCATTAATGCCGAATATCAGAATTAGTTCAAGAAACAAATTTTTTAGGTCTTTTTACTTCAGATCCCCAAGACGTACTGTGAGTCTTTTAAAGTCAGATTCTCAAGACTTTTGAGTCCATTATAGTCAGATCCTCAAGACTTTTGAGTCCTTTATAGTCATATCATCAAAACTAGTATTCCCACCCACTAAGTTCAACTTTGTAGGAATTCTTCTGATCTCTCTCAGCATGTGATTGACAAAAGTATACCTTGTACCAACAATTTTCTCTTAATGGTTGTAACCCAGGACAAGTTTCAGAATGGCAATTCTTACAGCAACCTAGCTTACTTCCTGTAGACATTTTTGCTTGATCTACTAGAATTCCTTCCTTTGAAACTTGGTGACCCAACACTATCCCTTCCTTTACCATGAAGTGGCACTTTTTCCAGTTCAGAACTAAGTTGGTATCGCAACAGCGTTTAAGGACTAAGGAGAGATGGTGCAGACAATCCTCAAAAAGACATGTGAATGTGGTCTTCTCTTGGTCCTCAGGGTGAATATAGATCTGAAAATATCCTAAGTAACCATCAAGAAAGCAGTAGTAAGCTTGTCCAGCTAATCTTTCTAACATCTGATCGATGAAAGGCAATGGAAAATGATCTTTCCTCGATGCACAATTCAACTTCCTGTAATCGATGTAAACTCTCCATCCAGTCTGAATCCTAGTTGGAATCAACTCATTGTTCTCATTCTCGATTACTGTGGTTCCGAACTTTTTCGGCACAACTTGAACTGGACTGACCCATTGACTATCATAAATATGGTAGATAATGTCGGCGTCAAGGAGTTTGACGACCTCTTCTCGAACTACTTCCTTCATCTTTGGATTAAGCCTCCTCTGTGGTTGCTTAGAAGTCTTGGAATCCTCTTCCAAATGAATCCTATGTTGAACTATCATAGGGCTGATCCCCTTGATATTGTCAATTGTCCAACCTATATCTCACTTGTGTTCCTTTAAAAGTGCTACTAACCTGGATTCTTGCTCTTCAGTCAAATCTGATGCAATGACTACTGGGTAGGTTCCCAAATCTCCCAAGAAAACATACTTGAGTGTAGATGGCAAAGGCTTCAATTCTAGCTTAGGCGGCTCCTTCTTAAGCTCTTTAGATGGTCCATCAGGCATAGGCGATTCAAACTTTTCTCTAAACTTGCTATCATCCATGATAGGTGATGATAAGAGCCCAAAACTGTAGTTTTAACCCTGTAACAGTCATACTTTTAGACAAATTATGTGAGTAATAATTAAGAGTTAATACCGACATTCGTGTTTTATCGTTCGGGCTTCAAAGTCAATTATGTGCAGAACTGTGCCACTTTGATGAGATAAAGGAGAAATGGTTGGTTGCTAAGGAGTTCTGTGATTAAAGGCCAAGATTCAAGAAGACAAAGCCTTTCTAAAGCCCGGTCAAAGCTGAAAAGTCAAAGTCAACGCGGCGTAAACAAAGACACAAAGTCACAAAGTGAGAACTTCGAAGGCGTCAGATCTTTGGACTCAGACCTCAGAATTGGGTCTACCCTATGTCAAAACGACCGGCTAGGAAAGAGCTTTTCAATGATCCAAGACTTGGCCCAATCAGAGGAGAAAAAGTGGACGAAAAGTCTATCGAAGCCAACTACAGTTGAAGAGGCCTTTTTGAACTGAAAGAATTGGGTTTTGGGCCTGATTCTCTGGCCCAAAACATGGCTCCAAGCCCATGCACGATTTTTGGATCTAAAACATATAAAAACAAAAGATTAGCTCTTTGTTAAAGGTAGCTAGTTAAACCTAAAACTATAGATAATTCTAGATCTAGTTTTCATTAAATAAAATTAAGTTTAGTTCATTTCAATTCTTATTTTAGATTAATCTTTAGAATCATTGTTCTTCATTAGTTTGATAAATAAAATAGCTAGTTTGTCAATTTCGATTTTGTCATTTCAATTTATATATCTAATTTTAATTCTTGTTGAGTATCATTTCTGAGTTGTTAAATTAGATTAAAGTATTGTTAGTTAAATTAGTCAAGTTAAAATTTTGGTATGATGTTTAGTTATAATTCAATGAGAACTAATGGTTTGATGAATCAAGGCTAAAACCTCCATTAGATGGGTTGATGAAGCCTTGATGAAAACTTAGTTGTATAGTGTAGAGTCGTTGTAGAGTCTATTCCATTCTAGAAGGTCGTGTTTCGCCATGAGAATGGGTGGACAACCTTACATGCTAGTTATAATTGGCAGAAATGTCATGCTAATTAGGGATTAGAACGAGCAATTCTTACCGTAAGAACGTAAGAATTGGATTACAACAGTCTATGCTAGGTGATTAAGTTGGATTCGAGGTGGATTCTCTTCCCCTCTAAATCTTTATCTAGATTCACATTTAAGTATTCCATAGCATTCCGTTATTCGTAACTTGTCAATTGAATCCACCCCGTAGTATAGAATTCCCCTCGTAAATCTCTCACTAGACTTAAGACCGATTGGTTAAGTAAGAAATCAGGTGATGAATCCAAAATTGCATTGATTTCCTCGACACTAAGTTCCTCATAGTATGAGTCTGTCTCAGCTTTCAACAACTCGTTAGCAGAATATGAATGAGTTAGATAATCATGTGCTAACGCTTCAATCATGCATACCTTGTTCACAGCACACACCTCCTGTGGTTGCTGTAACGTATGGAAAATATTGGTTTCGACTCTCATATTACCAAAGGATAATGTCATATTACC
The DNA here is from genome assembly GCF_015680905.1 of Coptis chinensis. Lineage (NCBI taxonomy): Eukaryota > Viridiplantae > Streptophyta > Magnoliopsida > Ranunculales > Ranunculaceae > Coptis > Coptis chinensis. The sequence goes on from NC_141460.1 coordinate 62,043,638, forward strand.
GTTTCGACAGTTGATGAGTGCATTTGCAATGGCCAAGAATAGTCTGCCTAGAATGATTGGTATCTGCCTACTAGATGTAGGTGATGTGTCGAGTACTATGAAATCAACCGGATAATAGAAATCTTCGATCTTAACTATGACGTCTTTAATGATTCCTTTAGGTATCTTTACTGATCTATCTGCAAACTGTAAAGTAACATCAGTTGGTTTTAGATCCTTCAAGCCTAACATCTCATAGATGAAATATGGTAGAAGATTCACATTGGCACCTAAATCTAATCAAGCTTGCTCCCCCAAAGAATCTCCAATTCTGCATGTAACAGTTGGACTTCCAGGATCTTTCAGTTTCACAACTGTTAGATTCTGTAGGTACGATGAACATCTTTAAGCAATAAAAGCTTCTTTCAGAATGTTGGTCTTCTTTTTCACTAGATCTTTCACGAACTTGGCATATGAGGGAACTTGCTTGATGGCGGTCAGAAATGGGATATTAATATGCAAATTCTGAAATACATTGCAAATCTCCTTGTACTGGTCATCCTTCCTGGTATTCACTAGTTTCAAAGGAAACGGTGCTGGCGGATTCTTCAATATCGGTTCTCTTCTTTCGGCTTCGGTTGGCTTGGTAACAGATAGTGGAGTGACAGGTGGAGTTACTCATGATGGCTTCTTCTTACTTACTTCCACAATAGTTCCTTCAGCTTCTCTCTCAACAGTTACTTCAGTGGGTGGTACAACACTAGATATATCTGGAATGTTAGAACTGGGTGGGATGGTGGGAACGTAAGTTACCTTAGGCTCTGCATAATCTTTTCCTGGTTCACAGGCAATCTTGTTATCAACTTTCTTACCTGACCTTAGAGTGGTGACAGAATTAACTTGGGCATTTGATTGAGTAATAATCTCCAGGTTATCCACCTGCAGGACACCTCTTCCTTTCGGATTTGGCTCCGGCTGGCTTGGTAATGCTCCTTTCAATCTTTCCGTCAAGGCAGCAGCGATTTGCCCTATCTGGCCCTGAATGACACTAAAGTTACTCTCCAACTTCTGGGTTCTTTGATTTGTCTATTTCAGCTCATTGACAATGGTGGTGATAGCTTCTTCCAGATGTGGGATAACTGCTTTGCTCGACTGAGGCGTAAGGCTAATATATCCACTCATAAGATCTGGTACTAACTCTCTATTTGTGTTGGCTTGGTATTCTTTGGTTATGGTATGATTTGTTGATTTACGTATGGTTCTTTGCGGTTTTGAACCGATCATCGGTTATTCGAACTCGATTTAACTGATTTTGGAATCCTGGAGGAAAATTCCTCTGATTTGTATTTTGTGGCTTCCAATAATTCTATCCCTGATTGAACTGGTTATTTCTTCCTAAAGAGTTGATACTACATGCCTCTAATTAGTATCCAGATAGTATAAACACTCTTCAGTGGTGTGGCCTTCATCAGAACATAGCTCACAAATGGCATAACAAGGCTTGGTTAGCTAAGGTTTAGCTTGGAAATTGTTTGCTTTTGGAGGATTCATAGAGAACTGATCAAACTTCTTGTTCAGAGTTTCAAGTCCTGTTGATAGGCTTGCCATAATTGATTTCATCGCTTGATTTAGGTCTTCTTGAATTTGGTTGCCAAATTGCTTCAGCACCCCCTCCACTCTAGCTATGTCCTCGTTGCTAGTACTCCATTGTTAAGTGTCTTCAGCTAAATTCTCGAGAAAGTTGTAGGCTTCCTCTCCATCCAATGATGTAAACTTACCTTGATGCATTGACTGTATCATCTACTTGTTCATAGTAGAAAGTCCTAGAAAGAAAAAATGAGCCAGTGTGCTCTTATCATAACCATGATATGGACATGAGACTAGCAGATTATTGAATTTCTCCCAGCTTTGATGATATTATTCAGTCACCTTCCCTTTGATATTGTTGATGGCTTGCTGCATGGCATCCGTCTTACAAAGGGTAGAACTTGTTCATAACTTTGTTCTCAACTTCTCCCAGTTTGTTGATTGAATTGATCGGTTGTCGCAGTTAACCATTCAATGCTTTACCTTCGGTGAGAGTGGAAAAAAATTAACTTAATACTCTCATCCCCGATATTCTCGGTTCTTGAAACTTCAAGATCGATAGATATTTGTTCATGTGAACATAAAAGGTGAACATTATGTCGAACCATTAAACTTTGGGCGTAGAGATTCTTGCGATGCTCTAAGTTCAAACCGGTTAGCTTCGTCTCGGAAAAACAATCTTTGCTGGGTGGGTCTCCAATGATTGGTGAATAGAAATCAGTCAGCTTCTTCCTCTGTTGTGCTTGCATGGGTAGGATAGCTTCAGGATTATTGGTGTACAAAACACCTACATCATTGCGTGCGGCCATTGTATCAATCTCGTCTAGTATTCTTGTGAGTTGGTTGTTAAACCTTGTCCACTGTTGTGTTCTTACTAGACGATGATATGGACGACAAGGCATACACTAGGAAATGCTATGCGAAAATAACGAAAAACTATCCTACAATGCTTGAATAGTATGCAATTATTCTAAGTTATACTAAAATGTAAATCTACTTTCCTTCAACTGGGTTGGGCTTTGCAGCTAGTATCTTGCTCGTTGTCTAAAGCTGTCTCTTCTAGGGTTATGGTGAATCACTTGGATTGCTTAAGTACCACTGCCCACAGACGATAGTCCGTTTGTCAAGATTCAGACAAGAAACACTAGAGTTTGATGTTTCACTGTGTTGGCTTACAACTTCAATTGTTGAAAAGGTCCTAAATGCAATTATACTAGAAAGCAATAAAACTAAACTATGATGCAACTATACTTAGAAAGCAATAAAACTAAACTACGATGCAGCTATACTAAGAATGAAATAAAAAGAATGAAAATTTGACTAACCTGGATGGTAGATCTTGTCTTCGAGATGTCCTTCAAGCTTCTCTCTTTCTCAAAAGGATAGATGATGCGGCTAAAATTACCTCAAGATCCAAACTTCTAATCTTGAAAGAAAACGTTAAACATAAACAACTTAAAATGGCAGTGGCGCCATTTTACCTTGCCTCTTTTTGTGTATGTAGATGGTGTATGGTTGTTGAACAAAACAGAAGCGTATCAAAATCTAATTATCCCTCAATAAGTAAAGGATGAGTAGGGTATTTTTCCACTTTTAAGTGTATGTTATGTGAAGGACAGGACTGGAAATGGGGTTTAAGAGATTAAAAACTATGACTGTAGAGATTTTAGATTCTAATGCTAAACTAAACTATTGAGAATTTATAAAAGAGGGAATTCAAGAGATTAGAATCCACCAATACTTTTAATCTATGACTTTCTGCTTCATGGTTGTTCTTACAAGTATACTACAATTAGGCAATCGAGCGAGTGTCGATGCCCTCTTGGACGAAACATCATTAACAATTAACTCTACTTAAGGTTATTCCTATGTTTATGCTATTAATATCTTCTTTCCTTTTATGTAAGCTCGGGTAGCCATTCAATGTATTACCAAGAGTAACATCAAGGAGTACTTCCTAATAGGGCGGCCATTCAATGAATCACCACTTAAGGCAAACATAAAGAATACTTCCCCTAGGCAGCCACTCCCTAAGCTACCCCTTCTAAGGCAACACAAAGAATACTTCCCTAACTCTAAACAACTATACTACTAGAAGAAAAGTAAAGAACACTAGCTTTATACTAATATTGCAAAACATAAACCCTATTCTATACTTCCATCCCCTGGTGTGGGCAATAGAACTAATAACTAAAAATATAAAGAACTAACCTAATTGAAGAACACCATGAACCAGAAGAATCATTAAACCTTTAGCACTGGCTTCATCTCCTCCCTTGAAGGAGAAGATTAGCCTTCCATAAAGAAAGAAGAACACGAAGAACGAGAAGAAGAAGAGTCGAAGAACATAAGACTAGAAAGACTAATTTATTAAGACTCAGGTAGTTAAAACCGATCTTTTATTATTAATCTCTCTCTGCCTCAAGTTCTGGAGACAAGAGTATAAGTGAATTGGCAAATTACATGAGGCACTTAGGTCCTCTATTTATAGAGGTTACAATGAGCTCTAGAAGCATTCCAAACCGTCATTTGTTTCCTAATACAAATAGACTTCTTTCAGAGTTCAACTTCATCTCCAAAATTGAGAAGAAATTGGCTGCAGTGTCGATCCATGCGTCTGGAAGCACTATTCATGCGTCTTAGACGCGATCAATGTGTCTAGAGGCTCGATCCATGCATCCCAGACACGTTAGCCGATTTTGTCTCTTCTGCTCTATCCTTCTATCGTCTTTTACGGGCTTTAGTCTAAGCAACGAATCCTTTGTCCTTGGGCTTCCAAATAGGCTTTAAAATAGGTCTAAGTCGCATCTTTAATAGCTCCAATTCCTTGGCCTTCTCCACGATTGTCCACGGGCTTCCCATGTGATCCTTAATGCTCCGAATTGCTCCGTTTTACCCCTTTTTTCTCTAATATTCCGCAAAACTCTCTTTCACCTATAGAATCATAAAACATAACTTATAAACACTATTAGTCCACTAAGATGGCTAAACAAGAGGCATAATAGAGGGTTAAATAGCACTTTTTTAGCACTTATCATCAAGCAAGTGGTAGCACTCAAGTAAAAGCAAAAACTCACTTTAGCATGTCCAAAGATCAAACTCTATGTCTTGCTTGGATAAAAATTAGGGAATACTCCATTGTTGGTGCTTTCCAAAATGCAAAAGGATTTTGGAATCGTGTAACAAACGAGTTCAATCAAGTGCGTGGGTCGGATAGGTCTTTCGATTCAATTAGTGGTAGATGGAAATATATTTCAAAAATGATGAACAAGTTTGTGGCAATTATGAATGCGGTGGAGGCTCGACATGCAAGTGGTACAACAATACAAAGCCGGGTAATTACAACGTTGTCAATTTGGAATTTATTGATTATCTTAGTCTTAGTCTAATTATTTCTGTCTTAATCTAATTATCTTAGTGTATTTATTATTTCCATTTTAGTTTTAGTCTAATTATTATCTTAGTCTAATTATTATTTTAGTTTAATTATCTTAGTCTTATTTTAGTGATTATTTTAGTCTAATTATTTCTATTTTATTTTTTAGTTGTCCGAGGCAAGAATGACGTACCAACTACAAGAAAAAATGGTTTTTTCACTTGATCATTGTTACGTTATACTCAAGGATAATCCAAAGTGGAGTAACGTTTTTGAGGCAAGGTCAAGCTGCCCCACAAAGGGAAAAGGTTGCAAAAATGATGGTGAAGATTCAACTTCTAATTCACCAAGTGTTGGTGGAGTTGAATTGGAGGGTTCTCAAGAAATAGAGCGACCTCGAGAAATGGAGCGTCCTCTTGGATCGAAGAAAGCCAAGTCCAAGAGGAACCAAGAAAAATCGGTTGGTATGTTGGAGGGTTACTTTACACGTTTAGAGGATACATTTTCACAGGATGCAAATGAAACACAAAAATGCTTAGAACTTAAGGAAATGGAACTTGCATATGGTCAAAGAACTGTGATGGCAAGAGAAGAAAAAAATTGGATTCAAATGGAAAAAAATCAAGTTCAATTGGAAAAAGTTCGGCTTCTAAAGATGCAATATGAAGCTAAGATTTTAGCGACCAATACAAGTGTCCTCCATCCCGATACCACTTTTTTAATCGAGTAACAACAAGTTGAAATACGTGCTGAATGGGCAAGGGCTAGAGGTGGTTCTAGCTCTAACTAAGCTTACGTAATATCTAGTATTTTATTTTAATTAAAGCACTATGTATTTTAATTAATGCACTATATATTTTAATTTCACTGTCTTTTTAATTAATGCACTATGCATTTTAATTTCATTGTATTTTTAATTAATGAACTATGTATTTTTATCTCACTGTTTTTTTTTAATTAATGCACTATGTATGTTCTTTCCAATATAATTATTTTCATAGAAATACAATTAAAAATAGTGAGATAAAAATACAACTCATTAAACACATAAGAACTTATTGGAATTACATAGAAAATACGTTGGAACTTAATAGTTCATGTTAGGAAATACATAGGAAATACTTTAGAACTTTATAGTTCACGTTAGGAAATACATAGGGAATACGTAGGAAATACACTTTCATTTCCATTTTAATTTTCGCCTCATTCTCCCTCCTCTGGATCCGACCAATTTGGATCATAAATTGGTACCAGATCTGCTGTTTCTTCAATGCCACCTAATTAAAAACATGCTCAACTAAGTCCTTTTGAAGATTAGTATGTGTAACTTCATTTCTGATCTTATTTCTTGCTTCAATCATCTGATAGACAAAATGAAAACCATCATCTTCCTGAAAGAGACCAGGTATTGTTTCTTTCCTCTGACCTTTCCAATTCCAAACTCCACTTTCACGTTCATTCTCAACAATCATATTATGCATTATAATGCATGCCTTCATTATGTCTCCAAGAACAACAACACTATGACAACGCGCAGAAGCCTTAACAATATGTCATCGTGCCTGCAAAACTCCAAACGTCCTTTCACATCCTTTCTTGCAGCTTCTTGACATTGAGTAAAGATCTTTTCATTCTTATTTCTTGGATAACGAATGGCTTGAACAAATGTACCCCATTTTGGGTAAATACCATCAGCAAGATAATATCCTATATCGTAGTCATTACCATTCACATTAAATGCAACAGCAGGAGCCTCACCTTGCTCTAATGATTAAAAAACATGAGAACGATGAAACACATTAATGTCATTATGTGTAACGCCCGTATTTAAAATACGTATTTATTTATTAATTTATTTATTTATTTATTTAAAATTTGCTGGATTGGATTTAGTATACGTGGGCCTGATTTCTGGGCCTGAGTCTGTGTTGGGCTTAGGTTTCAAACCCAAGTATATATTCATATTTTTCTAGAGAATAGGGTTTTGGGAGATAAAAATAAAAAAAAATGGAGGCGGAGATAAAAGCTCGCTTGCTAAAGTGTTGGAGTGCGATGATTCGGACGATAAGGATTTGTCGAGCTATTAATTAGGTGAGTAGATTAGTTTTCTATTTCACGTCTAACTTTACTGTTAAAGGTTTCTGCTCATGTTTTCGGTTCATTATTCTGTTATTATTATTCGTCTTGTCGTTGTTAAAATTGGTTAAATTGTCTTTTGAAACTCTGTTGGACTGCTCGAACTCCGGAGGCCGTTAATGGCGTCGCGAGCCCAAGATAATGGAATCGTCCTCTCTTTTGGTGGTTTGAACTCTTTGTTTTGTTTTGGCTTTGTATCGAGTTGTTGATGTCAAGGCTGTTGAAGCTCTGTCAAAACTTGAAACAAGTTGTTAATAGAGGACGCCCCAGATCCCATTTAAAGGGAGGGTTAACACTGTAGGAAATTGAGTTTGGGTGTGGTTGAAAGCTTCAAGGACGTGACAATGGCGGCGCAAGCCCAAGAATCGTCTTGTCTATTTTTGTTTGAACTCTTTGCTATGGTTTGAACTTGTAGTGTTGTGGTATGATTGAAGAGTGTTGGGTTGTTATTGTAAAAGGTTGGGTATGTAAATGGAGGTTTGGTTGGGTCTGTCGAAGCTTCGAGAAGCTATTAATGGGGGCGCGAGTGTGATACTGCGATACTGTGGTGGTGGTGGTGGTAGATTAATTGAACTGTTATATTTGTGTTAGGTGTTGGTTAATTTATGGTTAGTGGTCGTGGGTGTGTGTGGGTATTCATGGAGAGTGCTGTTGAAGCTTAAAGTGAGTGTTAATGGCGGTCGAGATCTAGATTTGGGAGTGATCTCGATAGTGGATGAAAGGGAGTGGTGTGTGTATTAAAGTTGGTTGGTTTTTGACTAGGGTCAAAACCGCTGGGTTGAAAAAGGGGGAGGAGGAGAGTTGGTGGCCAAAAATTTGGGTTGGTGGTGGAGAAGAAGCTGGAGAAGACGACCTGTTGGGGTTGGGTTTTGGCTTGGGCTTTGGGCCAAAGCCTTTTGGTTTTGTTAGTTGGGCCGAAACCTATTAGTATTCTTTGGGCCCATTTCATTTTAAGTTGTGTTGGGCCAGTTCATTTCTTTTTGGTTTGGGGCCAGTTTCTATTTTTATTCTGGGCCGACCCATTTGACTTAAAATGGGTCAAGGTGAGTCTTTAAGGGTTTAGACTTTTGGGCCTTGGTTTCGGGCCCCGATTTTGGACTTTATTTTGGTTAGTTGGATTAGGACCATAGGTTGAAGTGTTTTACCTACGAGTTTGCGTTAGGACCTGTTTAGATGAATGCCGAACTGGTGATTGTTGTGTTTGGCTCTTTGATGTACTTTTGACTATTTAATTGTGTTACGTTTTTCGTTGTAAATTGTATGGACGAATCAAATGTTAAAATGGTGCGGAAGCCTGCATAATTGGTTAGTCATTATCTAAGAAAGATTTGACGTTGAGGTTGTGTATTTTTGACACGTGACGAGATTGAAATGTTAGGAGACATAATATTCCTAAAATGCTATAAAAATGTTATGCGATACGTTTGAAGCAATTGTGACATTATATACTATGTTGGGATATATATATTAAATGCAATAGTTTTGTAGAAATAAATGTATAAACGCTCTATTATTTTATCTGTGAGATGCTACTAGGAGGTAGTAGAGTATTTGTAGATATTTCCCACGGGATTGTAGCTTAGTGCAATAATATATTGGTACGTGAAATAATGAAAGTGGTTATGAGATATATTGAGATATTTCTAAATATTGTGGCTTAGTGCAATAAGGTATTTGACATGCACATGATATAGTGAAATTATTATGAGATATAAAGGTATGACACTTGAATAAATTACGTAACAAAAATCCTAGAACCTAACTACCACAACTCATGTAATTTGGCCCTTGTGATAGGCGTATGTGATATGGTTTGCCCTTCGGGCATTTCAGTGAATCTGAATGGCCCTTCTGGCATTTCAATGAAGCTAAATGGCCCTTCTGGCATAGCCGAATGGTGGCTTGATTATTCCGTTCGCAAATTAGAATGAGATGCGCGATATTTTATGTCGTATAATGGCAGTACTTACATAATGGCTTTCGTGTGAGGGTTACCTGGTGTGCGGCATCCCCCTCAGGGTAGTTACGCACGGAGTGGTTCATTATGTGAGGGGAGGCATGTGGATGTACATGTTCGGCGTTGGGAAGCGATTGTGGTAGCCAGGGAAACTAGGTAAGACATAGATACAACGTGATTTTAGGGACACGCAAAGAAAGCCTTAAAGAATATAATTATGGTAATAGGTTGGTTAATGATATATCTTTAAAGATATGATTGTATATAGTTTTGTAGAAGGGTGGGTCAAACTAATTACTTGTGCAGAGACGACCCATTCTGTAATTGAGCATGAAATACGGTAAGTATAGAATATGCTTGGCTGGTTATTAGTTTAGTTAGAACCTAAGGCGCCTCGGTGGAGGAACTAAATGCCTTAGTATTATTGTTGGGAAGCTAAGGCGCCTCAATGGAGGAACTACATGCTTTATTTATTATGCGTATGGTTTGTTGTGTGGTTGGTTGGAAGTTAAGGCGCCTCAGTGGAGGAACTACTTGCCTTAATTATTGTACTTAAGAATGTTGTCTTAGTCGTTGGAAGTTAAGGCACCTCGGTGGAGGAACTAAATGCCTTATGGATTGTGTATATATATGTATACGTATAATTTATATTTTAGGGCTACTCACACCAGCATTGTTTATAATGCTGACCCGATTTGCATGTTTGCTTATCGGGTGTGTTCATTAAATGAACATAGTTGATAAGTCTTGACAGGTTTAGTGTTGAAGAAGGTTGGTTGCTGCTTGTGGTTTGCGTTAGCGTCGCATTTCAAGATAGGTTTTGTTTTCCCTTGAGGTGATATAGATTTTCAGTTGAGACAATGTTATTTGCATTTTCATTTGTAATTTTAAATAAAGAGTTATTGAAAAGAGATTTGTAACCTAATCTTATTTGTGAATTTTTGTAATGAAGAGGACTTTTGTTTAATTTAAAATTTTTATTGGTTTTTAATTATCCGCATATTTAAATTGTTTATGGGTTTTTGGAAGTTGGGAGTGCATCACACCTCGAAAATCGAAGAGTCGGGAACAAATATTGTTTTTCCGAATTCTGTCGAAATTCGAGGTGTGACATTATGCGAACCTGGTAAGCCGAAGAAGCAATGCCAGATCCAACAGTGTTTGTCTACAACGACTTCAAGTACCAAAGTTGGTTCCTTCTTGTACCCTACATGTGTTCCAGCCCGTCCACTTGGACAATTCTTCCACACCCAGTGCATACAGTCGATTGATCCATGCATTCCTGGAAAACCCCTTGCCTTATTTTCAGCTAATATCCTAGCAGTGTCTGTCTTAGTTGGTCGTCTCAAGTACTCTTCCTCAAACGCCGTGATTATTGCCTTGCACCAACACTTCATAGATACATTTGCTGTGGAATCTCCAATTTGTAAATACTCATCCGTTGAATAAGAAGAACAACCAGTTGCTAATTGTGCAACTGCAGCTAGTCCCTTCTGTAACCCAGAAATTGCTTGCCGACCCAATCCATCCACCTTGTCTTTAAAGTAATCGTCGAATGATGCAACAGTTTTCAACATATACATAAAAAGCTCTCTTGTCATCATGTATCTTCGTCTAAACTTATGAGGAGGCCACATACAAGGTGTTGTGAAGTAATCCCTCATTATCTTTTGTTTACTGAAATCACCACCATCTCTAAACGTGTACTCTCTGCCCTTCACAGATCCACCGCGTTTGTCTGCATCCACATCTTCAAGTTCAATGGTTGCTTGAGTCATTAATGCCCCAGCAGTGGATAATAACTGCAACCTCCTCCTCCTCCTTCGCCTCATCATATGATTATGCTCATCTCTTACTCTTTCCATGTAGTCATCTTCAACGAAAGTACCAGAAGACGAACTATTACTACTAGATCATTCCCATAACCTTTGGTTAAATGCAATTCTTTCTTCTCTTGACATTTTTTCTATTTTTAGCTTGGTTGTGAGGCAGAAGATGGTTGTTTGTTTGTTTGATCTAAAAGAAAGAAGAGTAAAACGAAATATGAAAGGTAAGGTCACATGTGATAGTTCGATTTTGGTCCACTCTCCAATTGACAACACATTTTATCAGATTTTTGTTCACTCTCCAAGTGACAACACATTGTATCCAAATGTCTATCCAAATGTATCCTCAATAATTCCAATTTATGGCCCACCATCCACAAATCCAATGTATGGAATAGTAAAAGGCGCAGTGGGAAGGAACCATGAACCAGACGGGATGTTACATTCTGTCTCGGTCTACACTATACACTATTCCTGTCAGAACCTATCAGGACCAAACCACCTGCAAAAATGAGTGATATTCCATCAAAATTTTCTGTTTCAACCAAGACATAGGAAATGAGTTAAATGCAAGGTCTAGCCTAACCTATGAACTTTTGGAATGAGTGAAATGAGTTAAACAAATGTGAAATTTTTGGAGACATACGAACTTATAATTTTCTGAATTTTTTTTTCCATAACCTCATTTGTTTTATTGACATATTCATATCCAAAACCTGCTAATATACTTTGAAAATAATAAATAAGACAAACAACAATCATAAACAACACCCAAGTCTAACACAGAAACTCGGTAAAAAAACTAACTTATAATTTTTGAAAAAATTTGGACATAACCTCCTTTGTTTAATGACATATTCATATCCAAAACTCATCAAAAAAACAACCTACTAAACCAAAAGTCGTTACAAACAACAATCCCAAACGCCATAAGACAAGTAATGGCGCCCAGTTATTACAAACTGCAAAAAAAATATCTACTGAGACCTCCTCCCCCTATGAGAAGGCTCGGTCAAAGAGCTCTCCCCCCTACATCGTTGTCGCCTCTCTGGTTGAGGTTGAGCTTGAGGTGTGGCACTTGCAGCATTCTCCAACTCTTGCACACGTCTCTGAAACTGCAAAGTTCGATTCCGCTCTTCTTGTAAGCACTCAAAACTGCGACGAGAGGACTCCATGAAGGACGCACGCATGGCATAACTGAGAGAGTTGTAGTTAAGGAGCTTCGACCTTACTTCATCTTGTTTAACAAAACAAATGCATGTTAGGGGTTATAATGAATAATAATAATAATAAATCATGAATAAATTCAAATCATACTAACCTCGACTAACTGCTCAAACTGTACTAACAAATCTGCTACCACTATGGCATCTATTGGTGGAATAGGTATGCTCATATCTTGCCCCTGAGAAGTAATCATGCTCCAGTGCCGAAGGTCATCCTCATCAAATATCTGTGGAGTTCTTTGCGGCATGTGAATATCATGAAACACCCTGGGCTGTGACTGTGGCAACTCCACTCCTTCTGGGAAATGAATGTCGGGCCTCAATGCTTCAGAAGTAACCCCTTCAAAATTGGTGCCCCGGTATAACGCACCTAGCAAGAGACCTCGACCAACCCTCTTCCAATACAAGTCATAGTCTCCCATAAAAATGAAAGCCGATGCGTCTGGCCAATCATTTGGGTTTGCTTTATAGTGTGAAAGAGCAGCAGGAAGAATATCAGAGGCTGTCATATCTATGGGTGGTGGGTAAGGTATAGCAATCTCTCCAGATACTTGCCGCCAACATCTGTCCCCAAGGTACCATGCGATTCTTCGACCCTATAAGTATCATTCGCGCTGAGAAAGAAACATTGCTCTATGACATATATAGGATAGTCTACGGTACTCAGTGTTCTCTGGAACATCTGGAATATCCGCATAAGGGGTCTGAAATATGAAGGACTTGGCCCAGGGTTGCCACTCAATGCAGGTAGCTCCTAAAAGCTCAATCTGCTGACGAGTGTTGTGAATATTATGCAATAGATCCCCATACCCCATCTGCCTACGATGAAGCCCTCATGCTTGAATACGTGGAATCAGGTCATGAGTCTCATCCTCTTCCAACCTCTTCAACACAGGATGCATCACACGAAAATGTTCGTACCACCAATACTAAATCAATAGATTAAATACAATATATATATATAAATATATATATATATATATATATATATATATATATATATATATATATATATTTATATATAAAATAAACATGTCAACATTAACAATTAGATAAATAAATAAAATGAAACAATAACTTAATAAATAAGACTTACCGGTATAATCCAAACAAAGCCGCACAAATTGCCATTAGCGGCTTTCATCTCAACTGCGAGGTCTAGCCAGCGGTAAAGGTATGCCAAGATGGATTGACCCTAGTCATAATCCCACATCCTCTCTACGTCTGAGACAGTGGCCATCCACCCGATACGTAAATAACTATCAGCATATCCAAATAATACCGCACCAACAAAGTAGAAGAGGAAGGCACGTACATACTCGTGGATCGACTCCTCACCAATATGATAGTCTTTTGGCTTCTCCTTGAGTCTATTCAAATATCTTAAAGTAAACCAACTCATATCTATAGCTCCTCCCTTAAAATGCTCAACCGATAACCTCAAAAACCCGTCTTCCTCATCATCTTCAACCAAATCAAAACCTTCAAAGAAACTCATCGCCGTAGTAAAAACCTCTAAATTTTCATCAAAAGGAACGACATCTCCATAACCAATTAGGATACCCGTGAGCATTATGAAATCAAGAGGGGTAATCTCAAGCTCACCCCATGGGAAATGGAATGTGTGGGTAGTTTGCCACCACCACTCAACTATCCCAAACAACAACGCTTGATCATTTTGTCCCAAATTAGAATTCAAAAAGTTCCCAAATGGTGTGGCGGCTATAATGTTGGTAATGATAGGGTTATATACTAAAGGCATTACTTTTGTATTAACTCTAATTCTTTATATTTTGAATGAGAATCATATGGGCAAATGTTATGCATATTATATATGTTATTAGTTATATGCATGTGTCTAATAATTTATGTTGTAGATGATATGGTGTGAACACACAGAAGATCATATCATTAGTACCTTATAAAGTATAAGTAATCGTTCATAACCTAGATGGATTTGGACAAACCATTAGTACGGTTGTAGTATAATCTGGTATTAGTCTATCTTGACTATAGGATTACACTAGTACACTTTGTGTGTATTGAACAGGACCAAGTGAGGTTGTTTCTCTTTATACTGACTGTGTAAGAGAACAAACGCCTCTGTTATTATGGATGTTTGTCCTCTTAATCCAGATATAATAACGAGCACTTATGTGCATTGTATATTGCTTTAAATCATCAATGAGTGGGATTCATTTGTGAATCAACAAACTCGATGGATTGGGTAATGACATTGTATGTAAGGTGTGTTGTTGATTATAGAAGGAATCCATGACCCACAGGAAGTCGGGTTGATGATGTCCCCTTGAGGAGCTCAAAAGGATTGTCATGTAAACCCTGCAGGTGGATTTATTTCGACATGACAATGAGGTTGAGTGGTACTACTCAAGGACATAAGAAGTTGATTAATATAGTTGTTAGTAACTTGACTTAATCAACGGACATTCGATATCTTAAATACGGGGAGATCAACGAGCATATAATATGGAGCCTATAAATGCTGACACGTAATTTGGGATTAGGGTGGTAGTGCAACAATGGCCTTTAGTGGAATAAGCTATTTGTTGACGGACTTAGGCCGTGTGTTCTGGGCGAACATGGGAAGCCCAAGCCCGTCAGGAGGCCCAACCCTAATTTCTCCTCATGATCCCTGTTGTAGCCTATAAATAGAATACTCTCACTCTGGCTGAAATTCACTATTCACTAGATTAGAAAAAAGAGGCAAGGAAAGATAGATCCAAAATTGGATCTAGCTTTGTGAGAAAGAAGGGGATTGGTAGATCGTTGCCCACACAACGTCCAATCTGTTCTAAAGGAATACAATAGAAGATCAAGGGGTTGATTTTGGATTTGATAAAGCTTTGATTCTTAGAGATTACATTTTAGCCGATTCTAAAAGGTATGTTCTCTAATCCAAAATCGTGAGAACCCATTAATTCCGCTGCGCGTGGTTCTTGTGCTTTGTAGAAATATTCGTTCTGAAAATAACGGTTCCTACAGGTAACCGTGACAAAATTAGGATCCGTTTTTGACTTCATACAACGCCACCACGACACAATATTTGAAAGTGCACAACGCACTTTCCATAGGTGTACTTCCTACATTCAACCAACACGCAATACGATATAATTACAACTAATTTTTTTTTTGAACAATGCGACAAATTCAAACTAATTACACAACAACAAACTTGATATAAACTAACATAAATAATAATAATTAACATAAAAAAAATCTAAAACTTACTTGAGACTCTGCCACTCGATTGGCTACGTGTCAGACCGATGTTGACGGTAATGGTGGGTGTTCTTCGATTTCACAACGCGGTGGAAAATTGAACCCAAGTTCAATTTTGTCCTCCTCGCCCACATTTTGCGTTCGCGACGATGAACCTTTTTGCCCCTTTTTTTGGAAATTTTAAAACTTCCAAACCATCTACTACGCTCTTAGTGCGGTGAGGTTAGTGGAGATGCATTGGGGGGTGGAGAAGTCATTAGGAATGGAAGTTTGTGATAAAAGGTTGTTAATGGAGGCTAGAAAATCATAATGGAGGCTGGGAAGAAAGTGAAAATGGAGCCTGTTCGCGCCTGTTCATATTAAGTAACCAGACGGGATGTTACATTCTGTCTGGTTATAAAATACCAGACGAGATGTTACATTCCGTCTTAATCAAAAACCTCCAGACGGAATCTAACATCTCGTCCGAGATATTTTATTAACCTCTGCATTACACAGCTTCACCTTGGTTTTTACCGATTTGGTGAAAATAGGATGAATAAGTCTTTGAGGTGGCGATGATAAAAGAAATAGTCACATGCATTACAAATGCTCTCATAAAGACATAATGTAACCTAACAAAGCTAACACTAAGAAATACATGAAATTTACATACTTTCTGGTTCGAGTGCAAAATGCTTACTTAGACTTGGACTTTCAAAACAAATAAATTATTGTATATTGCAACATTAAGATCTATGTTTTTGTACAACTTAACATCCATGAGAATCCTCATATGTTTTTCACAACACTGTTTAACTCAGAGTTCCACCCGGTCAATTCCATTATCTTCATCATTGTCTCTATGTTCACCTCTAGAGATGAAATGCACAAAATTTTGTGTGGCCCGTCCAACTGCTTGAGAAGTCTTCTTTGCAGCTCTGACAACAGCTGGTTGTAAAGATATAACAGGCAAGTTTGCTCTTTCCTCTATCATTGCTGTACCGAGTAATTGTAGACAATAATAATTACGTGTGTAGAAACAGAATCAGAAAAACAAAACCTAAAGGGTATCCAACGTACACATAGTCTGTTGTCGAGCAAGAGCACCAATCTGCGAATCCCGGCTTCTGCTGCTTGCACAGCTTGAGTAGATTTGTTAACTCCATCAGCTATCTCTTGGCTAAATACCACAACTAACAAAACTATATCAAGCCCAAGTCAAAACAATGTAACAAAAACTTTTCTTTTTTCTTTTTAACGTTAAAACCAGTATTCATTGACGTTACAAATAAGGGTGAACACAAGGAGGGAGCCCAGGCTCCAAATGATCACCCCCCTTAGCAAGATCCTAAGAAAGGTAAACCCATAGAGCAAGTTTACAAGACAACTGTATCCCACCCTACTATGACGACGGTCTTGCAATAAAAGGGATCCATCATAGCCGAAGAGAACAAAAGATTCCCAAAACAACTTAACTAGATGCATGCAGTAATATGAAGATAGAAGATATGAGTACAACCCAGAAGAATGTTCAATGTGTGTTTTAGTAACCCACAAGTTTATGTTTTTCTAATGAAAAGACAGAAAACATATGCAAGTCTTTGAATTTATAAAATCGTAAAAGATGACTTACAAATAAAGTTGGAACAACTACAACTACATGACTGGTAAAGGCTATAGAAATTTGCAAAAAAGAAGTCATTTGTACTATCAATATACTATTAACCAAAATAAAGACAACACAAATAAATTGTTCCAAGAAGGTATAAAAATAATTGAGGGAATTTCCAAGTAATTGGTTCCATACTTAGCAAACTATTGTGAAGAAATGAACAAACAATAGTTTCTCCTTCAGTGAACAAATAAAATGCCAGTGCTACTCTCATCAACAAACCAGTGATAAATCATCATTTCATTCCCAAACAAGACGTAAGATCCAAAACCGAAGAAACTATAGTTCCTTCCAACGTTTTTACATGTCACTAAGTTATGAAAATTGTATTCAACAATATATATACCAAACAACCAAATATAAAACACCCAACTTCTTGATACTTGAACCAGTCCATAAAATTAACAAAGCATTTCATCAACAAAATTCAAAAATTATACCTCGCAACTAATGAACGCCAAGAGCAAAAATGCTTGATCCCTCAAACCCAACTTCACTGCTAGAATCAAATTTGGAATTCTTTAATTTGGGGGTGTTTTGGTGTTGAATTTGGAGGTGTTGGGTTTGGATTCAGAGAAAATTGGAGAGAGGAATAGGAGAGAGAAAACCCTTAGTGAGAAGTTTTCAGATATATTTCGGTGATTTGATTTAAACGTGATCCAACGGTTTGATTTCAGTTGAATTTGGAGAATTCGATTTTGGAGGAGCTGCAGTGGGTTGATTTTGGAGCTGAAATGGGTTGAATTTGTTGGAATTATTTCGATGCTGGAGAGAGGAAAGGGAGAGGAGGAGAGAGGAAACCCTTCGTAAGTATGATTTTGATACTTTTAGATTTGGGCATTTGATTTCTAATTTAGATTTGGATGATCTAACGGTTGATAATGGGTTGTTCGATGGCTGTTTCGGTTTTGGCTGTCTACCTAGCCAAACGGATGTACGTATACGGTCTTAATTTTAAAAAAAAGGATATCACGTGAGAAACCCCCTCCCACCGCACTACAACTTAAAACCCCAAATATGAAAAAAGACAAAAAAGGAAATAAGGAAATAACCCACTTAATATTCTCTCTCCTTCGTGATTCTCTCCCACTCTCTCTTCTGTTATTTTTTCTTCCACACTGTTTTCTCTCTCGTCTCTCTCTCTTTAGTTTAAAAAACAAATGAACAATTAGAGGCCAGTCGTTGATTTGTTCTATAGTCTTGTTATTCCTGATGGATTCTTTCTCATCAGTGCCAGCAAAGATTCAAGTCCGATGCTGAGGAATAGAGAGACGGGAGATTGGATTTTACTGTAAAAATATGGGATGCATTGACTGGTGATGAGTTGCATTCATTTGAGCACAAGCACATTGTTCGTGCCTGTACTTTTTCAGAGGATACACATCTTCTGCTCACCGGTGGGATAGAAAAAGCTCTTCGCATCTTTGATTTGAATCGTCCAGATGCACCTCCAAGAGAAGTCGATTATTCTCCTGGGTCAATTCGCGTTTCGTTCTGCTGGAAGGGAATCTTATGCTTCAGGATCAGAAGATGGTACCATTAGAATATGGCAGACAGGTCCTATGAACCATGATGATGGCGAGGTTCCAACAAATGGGTCAGCTGGGAAATTAAAGATTGTTGTGGATGAGGTGACACGGAAGATTAAAGGTTTTCAGGTTGCCAAGGACAAAAAGGCCGAAGAAAAAAAAGAGTCATCAGATGTCTGAAGATTTAGTTTATGCAGTGTGAGCTGCGATAATACCTTGTGTGTATGGGTATGCACATCTTCTTCCTGATATTGCAACACCCTTTTGTTATTTAGTCTTGACCCATACATTTTTTGTAAGCTTTACTCTACCTTTTTCTGCATTAGTGAATACCAAACGTAAAGATCCCCAACGTGTCGGAATTTTTTTAGTTTAAGGTATCTGGCAAAAGTCAAAACTATTCTTCAAAAAAAAACGACCAAAGCTAACCACCAAAAGTAAAGCAGCACTTGCACTTTTTTAAAAACAAACAATTAGCACAAAATATAATGAATCCCAATCCATTAATCAAAAGTTTCAATGTCATTTCTTGGTACATCTAAAACGAAAAAATAGTTGCACCTAAAACAAGTGTAAAGTTTTACTCCAGGAGTTGAAGGTGGTACAACCTTAAAGAACCATTAGGAATAATTGACGTGCTGCCACCTTCCTAGATGATACAGTAGAGACATCACGTGGACATATATAGAGAGGAATCGACATCTTCAGGAAGCTCTTTGATATCCACTTCAAACCTCTCTTGAACCTGATTACGAACTTCTGAGTCGCTATTAGATGAAACAAAAGTGACTGCAAGTGCTTTGGTGCCAAAACGACCAGCCCTACCAACCCTGTGCAAATACGTATCAGCTGAATCAGGCATGTCATAATTGAGCCCAATGTTAACGCGTTCAATGTCTATTCCTCTTCCAACCAAATCTATTGCAACGAGCATTCGTTTATGACCCTCCTTGAAGCCCTTGTAACGAGTCAACCTTTCTTCCTGAACATGGTTATTCCAGCTTGTGATGTCCAAGCAGCAAGCACAATAAAAAAAAAAACAAAATACTTAAAAGAAGATCCATGCACTCTTCAAAATACACCCCTCCCAGTATCCTTTAACATGTAAACTTCAAAACTCATCCACTAATTGTTCACCCAAAGAATCATCATCTGTTGCATCCTCATCTATTGCATCATCGTTGTATAAGGAAGATTGTTCACTGGTAGTCAATTAACACTATAATAAGTATGTGGTTGCTTTACAAAACAACAACAACAACAACCAGCGAATAATGCAAATTTAATTTCTTACTGATTTATGAGCTCTAGACAATTCCTTGCATTTTCGTCACATAAGGAAGACTGTGCACTACAAGTCAATTACCACTATAATTATAAGTGTATATATATTTGATTGCTTTACTAAAAAAAACAAATATGCGAGTTTCTTACTGATTTATGAACTCTGAACAATTTCTTTTATCATGAGTCACTCCAACTTGGTTACAACCATTGCATCGTCTGGCTTTATTTTGTTTCCCCTTCCTGAGTGCTTTCTCTTTTCCCCTCTTAAGCCTTTTTCCGCACCCTTTTGCCCTCGCTTGACTTGGTTCACAGTAATTATTTTTTTCAGGTACTCCTAAACATGTACCATAACCAAAATTTTGACTACCTTTATCCAGCAGTGCTGTTACACTTGTATCACAACTAACCAAGCTGTTAATATTTTTAAGTGCACACTTAAAGTATCAGTAAATACTTTAGTTGCTTCCTTACTTCTAAGGGCTTTATCAACAACAAGTGTAGACATGTGAATTAATTCACTCCGCTTCATAAGATACGATTTATCGTCTGTTATCTCAGTTCCACCCTCATCAATGATTATCCCTGACTTTGTTGTTTTACACCAACGCGTTAAAATGTAATGGTCCGGCAACTTATCAAAATCATGCATCCTATTCAAATATGACAAAATGTGCCTACAAGGGATCCCTGAGCTCTTAAATTTTTTGCAAGTACATGAAGCAAAATCCAAATCCTTTTTATACATAATTTCCTGCACCCTAGACTTTTCTACCATTTTTCTTTGAACTTTATAAACTCGACAACTTTCATTCTCACTAAGAAGCTCAAATCTATAACTCAAACTCTCCCACAACTCGTCTTGAAATTTAAAAAACATCTTATGTGTATAAACTTCAACCATGTGTACCAAAAAACTGTGGGGCATTTTCATTTTTGGTTTTTCAACCATATCTTTATTATCCGCTATTAGCTCTTCGTGGCGTTGGTGCACAAGTCCCCTACCAAACTGAACCATAAAATCTACCAATGAATTTTCTTTTGAAACATACCTTTTGAAGAATGAATGGGCACTTTCTACTCGTTGGCTACTAGACATGCCAGCAAAAAAAATATGATTCACATATGCAGGCACCCATTTGGATCGGATATCATACATTGAAATTAGCTACTTATTTTCATGTAAGCCACTCCTCTTAACCAAATCCGTCCACTTCAAATCAAACACTTCTTTCCTCTCGGATCCCCATATGCAGTTTGAGAACTCCCCATAGTACTCACTGTATTTAGTTGTATCTAATTTCTCTGAAAACTTCATTAGTATGTGCCAACTACAATACCTGTGATAAAATATACAAAGGCTTTAATATGCACATTTCAAAGGCATTCAAATAGTTAAACAAAATGAATGCATAGTCTATATATACTCTCCACAAGATTAAAATATCACAATATCGACAATTCTTACAAAATGGTTCAGACTAACAATGAAAAAATATAGATATGTTTCTGATGACCTGAGGGCAATTCTAATTTCTAGTACAATCACAATTTTAATCCTCACATTTTTTGGCTTTTTATATCTTTTCATGACTCTTTCTAAGAACCTCTTGATACTTGATAGTACTCACTACTCAGTATACTTTCAAGACGAGTTGAAAGATACCCAACTCAAACTTTATCAAGACGAATTGCAATATAATAATAAAATTTAAAGAAAATGTGCAAGGCAACCTTATGGGCGTTCAGTCCACCTTCATTGAGTGAGTAACTCGTCATCCGCACAGCAAGCCCGACAAATACTCAAATCGTGTGGTGCAAAATACAAACGAGTTACCTCAAAATGCAAATGGGTTTGTTCCAATTGGCCAGAGTCCCACACTCACAGTCACAATGCCACATATATATAGTTATTTACTGGTACAGTAGTAGCATAACAGTACTCATAGTGTGTTATTACTTGTGATTCCACTTGGTCATATGTTTCTTGGTTCAGTGATATTCTTTGTTCCTACATAAGACAAGTATTTGAGTTGGAGCTGATGGTGAAGAGAATGATCTTCGAGAGCTTTGGTTTAGAATGTGACTTCAATGCCACTGAAAAATCAACAAGTTACCATCTTCGAGTTACCATCTTCAATGTCGCTGATGGACATGCTTTAACACGTGAATAATTATAAGCATGTACCAGTACAGTTATGAAATTCTGAAAATCAAAACCCTATAACATGAATCCAATGACTTCACATCATTCAAAATACCAATTTAAACTTGCTAACATCATAACTTTATAATACCTGTGAAAATTAGTTTGAAGCGTTTGAGAAATTGCTTTTGTCATTGCTAGATCCTGATCTGTTATAATCATCTTCGGGGCTTCACCGGGCATAGCTTCTAAAAATTTGTTGAATAACCAAACAAAAGATTATGTAGTCTCATCACAGAGAAAAGAGCAAGCAAAAAGAACGGTCTGACCATGATTAAACCCCTAATAATGGTGCAAATTTTGATAACCCGTAAAAACTCAATTAGATTACTCTAACCTTATTCTTACGGTAAAACATGTATAATGCATGATATATAGAGTCAATGACTTCACAAACCTCATTTAAACAAAAATTGAACAAACCCAAAGAACAATGGTGAGAGTGATGTGTTATGTGAAATATCTATTTAATTATACTACAATTTATACTAACAAGATATAATAATTCAACTACAGAATATAACTTTATAATACTCATGGCCTGGAATAGAATCTACAAACCACTAAGTTTTCATCAAGGCTTCATCAACCCCTTTGTAGAGGTTTTAGCCTTGAGTCATCAAACTAACATTTTCCATTGAATCTAAACTAAACATAATATAAAGATTGAAACTTGCTAAATTTAAACCTTAATAGCAATTACTCATGCAAGAATTATTTCAATCTAATAAAGACAACTATTGAATCTAATTTAAGAATTAAACTAATTTAAGAAAAACAAGATTATCAAGAACACTAATTTATTTATCTAATGAAATCAACAACAATAATTTAATAATGAATTTAAGGCAAGAATAAAAACTAATTAATTAATCTAAAACTAGATTTAGAACTAAGGTTTAATGGCTAAAAATTTATTTTCTAACCTAATAACCAAACAAAAGATTAGCTTTTGTTTTTATACATCCAGATCAAAAATCAAAAAAGGCCTCTTCAGCTGCAGTTGACTTCGACAGACTTTTCGTCCACTTTTTCTCCTCTGATTGGACCAAAAGAACCATTAGAAAGCTCTTTCCGATGATTTTGACGTAAGGTAGGCCCATTAACCCTGGTCTTCGGATAATGGTTTGTCTTCTTGAATCTTGACCTTTAATCACAAAACTCCTTAGCAACCGACCTTTGCTTCTTTATCTCGCTAAAGTGGCAGGACTTTGAAGCCCGAAATGTATAAAACAACCCATTCACACCGATTGGTCTAAAAGTACGATTGTTAAGGGGTTAAAACTACAGTTTTGGGCTCTTATCAGTATTATACGTAGTATCAAATATGGCAACATCACCATAAAACTGGTATGCTCGTCTAGAGGTTGCATCTGCCCAAAAACAATGAGTAATTCTCTGTTCATCATCTGCCTCAATTTTATAAGTGAAAGAAGGATTCTTTCCATACTCCAATTTCATATACTCATGAAACATATCTCCATCATGGCCCTTTTTCTTCTGGCGGCTATCCCTTTTCTTATTGTTTAAATCTTTTTGCGTGAAACCGATATGTTCTATCCCTCCAGATTGCACTCCAAGAAGGCTAAATTGTTGATGCTGTGGTATATTTACCATGTCAAACTATTGTGTTAAGCACTTTTGGGCATCAGAAACACCACGATGAGATCTTAGAAATTGTACTCTACTAGGGGTTGACAACGAATGAGTATGCCCCTCAAAGAATACAGTAACTGCAAATAAACCAGAATTTAACTTCACCACTGCAATTCTTGCTTTACAGTCTTCTTTTATAATGCCCCGACTCCTTTTTGCTGCAATGTCTTCTATCACTGTACTTTTCCCTTCTTTAAAACAGACATACTCCTTCCTTACGATTTCATCACCCGTTTTTCTCTGAGACCAACTTCGAATACTAAACCCAGCTACTTTTGCATATGCATTGTAAAAACTCTTAACAACATCAAGTGATTCAAACTCTTGACCCTTTTTAGGCTTGAGATAATGTGGGACTTCAGGACAGTAAATCTCAACACATTCCGCAGGCGCACTAATAGCCTCCATATCAAAATCTTCATTCTCCATTTCAATATCGTCTGACAAAATTCTACCAACATCAACATCAAAAGCTTACAAACAATTAAAGCATAAAATAAAACTACACATAGTCCGTTTTTACGTGAAATTTATATGATGGAATATGATATTACTGTGATATTAGTTTTGTGAAATCAGTTGTATGTCACGGTGTTCACAGGTCAAAAGAAAATTAACAGTTAATGATTATGTTATTTGAACTTGGCACAATGTAGCACCAAATATTACGTGTAAAGAGAACACAAAAGAAAATAACTAGAAAGTTTATAGATACGTACAATTGAAATAAGTCCTTAAAACTAATTTAGTAAAGGTTGTAAAGTGGTAGTAACATGCCAAGTTCTTCGGCAACTCTTCAAGTTATTCGGCAAGTAACAGTCAAATTTTTTTATTTTTTAAGGTTGTGAAGAAAAAAATAAATAAAATGAACGTGAGAGAATCAGGAGAGGACATGAGGGAAAAGAGAGAACATTGGAGGGAGAGAAAAGAGTGGGAAAGAAAGTCACGAAGGAGTTGAGGAAATATAGGATATATTATTATCTTTTTGGTTATTTCCTTTTTTGTTTCTTTTCATATTTGGGGTTTTAAGTTGTAGTGCGGTGGGGTTTTTTTTTTTTTTTTCACGTGATATCCTTTTTTTTAAATTAAGTCCGTATACGTACATCCGTTTGAGAGCGGGACTAATATATATATATATATATATAGGGGAAGGATCCGTTTACCATGGTTTTTTATACCATGGTTTATACCACGCCCCTTTACAAGATGAGTTAAAAGCTAATATTTTGTGGATATGATCTCATAACTATGGATAGATTTTCCACAAAAATTCGGCTCATTTGGAAATCTCTAACCTAATTAAAAATTGTTGATAACTTTAATTTTTTTTAACGGACCCGATTTTTTGATTTTGCAATCATCTTTTGACATTGTTAAACATCATCAAATGATCTGAAATTTTGTGGAGGTGATCTTCAAGGTTTGTTGGACATATCCACAAAAAATTAGGTTCTAGTTCATCTTGTGGGTGAAGTTATGGACCATGGTATAAACTATGGTATGAACACCATGGTATCACCTAATAAAGACCTTTAGCTCAATTAGGAATATATTGGTGTGATAGTAAGTGGTAGATGTGTTTGATCGACCTTGGCTTCCTCAGATTGTCATTGAGATTGTGAGGAAATATGTGCCCACTGCACATTAGAGTTAGCAAACTTAAATGGAAAAATCAGATTGTTATGTGTCTTGACACATTCCTTATGGTAACTTACTTAGGCACGCTACCCAAAAGTTTTAGAAACGGACCTGCCATTGCATTTCATATCATAGTTCATTGTATAGTTGTTTGTCTTAAGATGATTTGATTAGTATGAGTGTATTAATTTAGGAGTTAGATTGATGATCCTTGTTTAAATGCTAGTGAGATGTATAGATTCTGAGATAAAATTATGGGACAATTACTTTTATTTCTTAGTCGCTGTAGTATAAATGAAGTTTGTTAGTATCTTCTCTGGAAAACTTTCACAAGGCTATAACTCGTCCACTAGGGAATTCCTAGTGGTTTAAGGCCTTATTGTATATGGTAAATGCAATCGCACTCTGCAAAACGAGATTAGTTAGGACCACATTTTTGGCAACTTATATGTTTTTATTTCTCATCTTTGCTTCAGGATAAGCAAAATGCTGTTTGGGGGTGGTGTAATAATCATCAAAAAATATAGTTTAAATACCTTAATAGTATTACATTTAGGCCAATTATGTTTATAATAAATAATAGTTAGTATTGTTTATGTGTTTTTGTGTATTTCAGGTCTTGAAGCTATTTATGTGCTTAAAGATGTCATTTTACATGGAAAATGAGTCAAGATAATTGCTAGAAGAGTTCTATGTTTAAAGCCTAAGAATTAAAAAGAAAAAGTATTTTCAAGCCCAGTTAAAGCTTGGAAGTCAAAGTCAATTCGGGTAGAAAAATAACATAAAAGTCAACAGAACTTCAAATGGGCGTATCTTTTGACTTGACCCTCAGAATTGGGCCTACTTTATGTCAAAATGACTGGCTCAGAATAAGATTTCTAATAGACCCAGCCTTGCCCCAATCAAATCTATAGAATTGGACGAAAAGAGCACTGAAGTAATTTACAGCTATTATAACCTACTTAGACTTAACCTAATGGACTTTGGGCTCATATTAGAGACCCAAAGTCTCCCTTTTTGGCCCATACACGAAAATGTAACCCTATCCCTCTCCTATATAAAGAGGGTTAAGGCTAAACAAAACTTGGCTTCTCCCACTTTAGTTTAGTTGTAATTAGGGTTCTGTCTCTCTTTCCCTCTTTAGTTTAGTTTAGGTTTAATTAATTAGTTTGTAGTGTAGCCTCCAGTAAACCCTATTCAATAAAAGACTTTAGTTAATTTCAATTCTTGTCTTTTATATTATGTCTTTAGTTTATTATTTAGTTAGTATGATTCCAATGAAACAAGGCTAAACCTCCATTAGAGGGGGTTTATGAAGCCATGTGAGAATGATTAGCCACTAGTTTATTATTGTTTAGCATAAAGAACTTCAAGTTTTTCGTTGTGAGTGTCTAGAGATAGAGCTCATAATGGAAAACTAGAGTTTAGAGCCACCATCAAAGAGATTTATGGGAGAGCTAAACTCTCATGCTAGTGAAGCCTTGATCCGAGACGACTTGGTGTTCACTAGGGATCAACAAAGCGATTCGATAACTAACTAATAGTCAATCGAATCGCGTTGTGGAATTACCGCTATTTAATCCCTTCTCTCATTCATCAATTTACTATTTTTGTACCTTATATTTATTGTTTTCTTAGCCTCATATTACTCTCTCATTAGTGCAATAGTTAGTTTAGTCTAAACTCGTGTCAAGTACGTGCAACCAAAAGTGGAGAACACAATTGCTCTTCTATATCAACATATCTAGAGAGTATTATAATAACTTGATATGCATGATTTAGTACTGTTTTCACATTATCAAAACTTACTTATCAACAAATTCCCATGTAATATTGTAGCTATTGGACAAGGATTTGTATTTTGTCTACCCAATAAGAAGATAGTAATCATCTTAAATAAATTGGGGTCATGTCCTGCCTGTCCATTTAGAGAAATATTCCATGAATAATTATCTTTGTTTACCATAACTAGAAATGTGTAGCATTTTTGGGCGCTACTACTAGATTGTTTATGTTATCTTATTAGACTAAGACAAATTAAGTAGTGGAAAACTTAATGCGTGTCTTTTATCATCAGTAGCACACTATGACACTAGTACTTTTTATATATGAAAACAGAAATAGTGCACTAACATATAAAAATGTAATAATGTTTAAGAAAATTACCGTAATAGAACTTTCATGTTGGTTTCAAAAAATGTAACGTCCCACATAATGACCTAAAAATACAACGTACTTTCCTATTTTTTACATTACATACAATGTATTAATTTTTTTTCTTGCCTAAAAAGACAACTCGTAAGGCAAACTCCATAGCCTCCCCACATGTTACGTGTATTCAATAAAACAGTGAACTTTCATAAAGTTTCAATTTGTACATGTTCATCAAACTAATTATACTACCATGCTTACGTGGACTAGATAAAAAAAAACCGAAATATGTTTTGCTTATGTGGCAACTCTTAAATGGGCCGGGTGAGGTGGACTATGCCTAATATATCACAAAGACAACTCATCTCACCCTACCGATATTCGACTAAACAAAATTCTGATTCCGATTTCGATATTTGATCAATCCAACATGAAATCAATGTGGGTACATCTCTGGACTCGTGTTAAGAGCCATGTATTGATATGTACTAAATTGATTACAATGGTGTAGATGAATTATGTACGGAATGGATCAATAATGTGTCTGATTCCATGTATAACTGATAACATAGACTGGCATGAAGTAGAAGCCATTAGAGAGTATGGGAGCTCTCATGAGAGTGAGTGAGAACATGTAAGGGAGGAGATCTCCTCTTGGTTTCCCTTTCTATGTATTTATAAGAGACGGTACATAATAGCTTATTAATGCATATTATGTCACCATTTACAGTGATGAAAAAAGTGTAACCATTTAGGTCTTTAATTGTGTTAATGACAATTAAACACAAGACTACCATGACTTGGTCAAATTGTAACTCATTCCCTTGTAAATGACGTTGCCACGTGTCATACTCCTATTGGTGGCGAAGAATGTCTTATGTGTTGCCATGTACGAAGCTCCACGTGTCATTTTTTTTTTTTTTTTTTGCTAAAGGGTAATTTTGATTAGAAAGAGGAAAATTACATGGAAGTAAATATAAAGAAAAAAGGAAGCTAGGGAGAAAATACATAAAGCTCAGGTCATTGGAGGGTAACTCCAAGATCAACTCATTTAAAGAATTCCATTCTAGGTCGGTGAACTGTAATTGTATGTTGTTTGAGTAGACGTGCTTTTGAAATCGGTGAAGTAATGATCGTTGATGAGCTAGAGACAGATGCATTGCATGCATGTCCTGTTTGTTGAAATCAACAAGGCCTTAGTTAGATGAACTTGAGCTCATTGTGAAGGAATACAACATTTGGTTACTCAGCTTGTTAAGTATGTCTCTTGGAAAACCTGAGATTTGGCAGACTAAGTTGTAAAGCGTAAACTGGTTAAGAGGTTGTTAGGGACCTTTTATTTGACAAGCTGATCAGTTGAAGAGATAAATGCATATAAGATAATTCACAATATTCAAGGAATTGCATGGTATTTAGTTTGTCGAGTTCTAGAACGTTGTAGTGTGTTTGTGTAATCCGTAGATTTTAATCCAGCCCCCTAGTTACTAAGGAGTGTAGACATCTTAGTGATGGTTTAATGTGTTTTAGCCAACTCGTAAAGCATTTAATTAGCATGTTTATCATCAATAATGTCAGTGCGTAGGTTGGTAATTAGCTGATGTAGATGGTGTTATGTGTTTTAGCCAACTCGTAGGTCGGGCGTTTTGCATGTTTACAATGAGTACAGTCGGGGCGTTGCATGGTGCTTAGCTGATTGATGTAGATGGTGTTATGTGTTTTAGCCAATTCGTAGGGTATTTTGCATGTTTATCATGAGTGTTTTCAGGGCGTACCCTAGTACTTAGTTGATAAGTTGTAGCATGTAGCTATTTTACTAACTTATGTCGATGGTGTGAACACTTGACCTTTATAGGGTATGCAAGGTGTTAATCATTAGTCGGGGCGTGCTCCTGGTATCTTATCTTGTAAGTGCAAAACTTGTAAGATGTGAGACCCTCTTTAATCTTGGAGTTGTTGTGGGTTGTAATACATCTGTGAGATATTCTATTGTCTTGTAAGCACTCGACTTGTAAGACGTAATGTACGTCTTCTTTGGTCTTCCAAGTGCTGGGTTGCTTGTAAGACGTGAGATCTATTGAAGCATTTGTGGCTTGTAAGATTGTGATGTCATTTCGTAGATCATTGACTTAATGAACTAAGTTGAAGTAGATCGAGAATATGCTTGTTATTAGGGTGTTTGAGTCGCCTACACTAATAAGTGGAATGTGGGTGCGTCCCCTGACTCATATTAAAAAGTCATATGTATTGAATTGATTACAATACAATGATATGGTGTAGATGAATTGTATATGGAATGGATTTATAAAGTATCCCAATCCCATGTGTACAGGTGATAATAGAGAATGACATGAAGTAGACGCTATTAGAGAGTATGAGAGGTCTTACGAGAGTGTGTGGGAGAATGTAGGTAGGAGACCCCCTCTTGGTTTCCATTTCTATGTATTTATAGGAGATGGTACAAAGGCTCATTAATTAAGGCACATTATGTCACTATATACGTTAGTTTGATGAAGAAAATGTAACAATTTAGGTTTTTAATTGTGTTGATAACAATTAAACACAAGACCATGACTTGGTCAAATTATAACTCATGCACTAGTAAATGTCTTTACCACTTGTCATGCTCTTATTAGAGTTGACGAATGTCTCATTTGTTGTCATGTAGTGTCTCATTATTTGCCGGATGTAGCAGAAGACCACACACATCCTAATTTTCTAAAAACTAATGGTCACACTATATATATATACCATAACAGGACATACCTAATGGTCCAAAATTGTTAGTGAAAATATTAGTAACAGTTTTTTTTTGTGTAACTAATATGGTGTTTCTAATTCGTTATAATCTTTGCTAACGGTTATAAACCTTTACAACATTATTTATTGTAACGATTTTTTTCGTTACTAAAAATATTTACTAACGGTTTTCCATGGTCAATTGTGTTAATATTTTTTTGAGATAAGTAACATTTTCTCAAATTTTGTAATGGTATTTTCAGTTTTGTAATGGTTTATTGTGTTACTAATTAATAACATTCCTAATGTTGTTTTATTCTTTGGTAACAGTTTTGCTGCTTCATAAGTGTTACTGAATACAGAGCTTAGTTATGGTTTTTCACCATTACAAAACTGTTTCGTATGTAAAAAAAAAAAAAAAAAAAAAAAAAATCTCCAAAAACTCCTCTGGATTCTACCTGCATAAACAATCCCCAAAATTGTGTGGTCTAGACTATGAAGTCCTACCATGATCAAGCTCGGAATATCCAAAAACATAGTACATGATTTTGAATTGTAAAAGAAATTAGAATCTAAAAAATTGCTGAAAAGGTAACTCCCAGTGCAATAACCATGGTGGTTTGCCCTCGTAGATTAGCTTTTCATTAGTCTGAAGTGCCACTCCAGCTTTTGCAATTGAGTCCGCTAAGAAATTGGCTTCTCTGAAAAATCGATGTGAATGTAAAAGCCTGAAGCTTAGTGCGGCAATTTCTCCATCGCGGTTGCATCTCCCATGGTAGGCTAACATTGCAAAAAGCTTTGATTGCAGGTTTCGAGTCCGCTTCAATCCATAACATTAGCCATCCCTTACTTATAGCTAGTTCAATACCCTCCAGGATAACTAAGCATTTAGCTCTAAAGTTTGACCCATTACCAATATTTTTGCATAGAGACAGTTTAAAAGACCCTTCAAAGTCTCTAAAAGTCACGCCAATACCCGAGGAACTTGGATTAACAAAGCCAGCACCATCAGTATTTAGCTTCATAAAATCTCTTTCTAGTGGTACCCAAGTACACTACCTAATGGTAGGGGCTGCCCTTAGTCTGTTGGTTAAATTCCATGCTCTAAGAGTAGCCACATCTCTAAAAGAAGAGTTGTTACTTGCCTTAGAAAGACGCATAGTGGTAAAAATGTGGTACTAAATCAAATGCTTACATTCATCCAAATTCGCCTTTTTGCTCTTGATTTGGTTTCTGTGCTTCCATAGAACTACCATACCACCAATGAGAGCTGCGGTCCATAAGTGCTTGAGTCTCACACTCCACATTTTTGCCATTTTATAAGCATCTGAGAATGAAGTAAGGGGTTGACGAACTTCAAATCTACTCGCAGTCCACTTCCAAAGAGCCTGAGAGAATTGACACTCCCATAAAATATGATCCAGAGTTTCACAATGCTTTCAACAAAATCTGCATACTGAAACTAGGTAGACACCCTTTCTTTGAATGACATCATCTGTAGCAGTACACCCCTTGAGAATCTTCTAGGCAGTAGCAGCAACTCTCGGGTGTATATAGGAATTCCACACCTGTTTATCCCAAGCAATTTTGTTCTTGTGTTTCCTGATATTTTCATGTGTTGATTTGCACGAGGAACATCCCTTGAGGTCAGGGCACCATATCAGGTAGTCGAGGGGTTGTGATAGATCTCTAATCACTCCCATTGTATTCATACCAACAGCTTCAAGGAGAGAAGAGAGAGGAGTTGGAATGACCCAGTCATTATTAATCAAGAGTGAGCTCACCTTGGCAGTGCATCCCCTTAGATTATGAGAGCTAAGGTTTAAAATAGACTTGATAGAAGAAGATTGCAGCCAATTGTCTTTCCATATGTCTATCTTTTTGCCATTACCCACCACCCATTGTGATCGAGGTAGTATCTCAGTGAGTGCCTCTTTGATGCCTCCCCAAACCGAATACCTTTTGTAGTACTCAACAAGATCACCCATGTTGTTCTTGTACTTATGCAGCATGAACTTCGCAAAATCATCATCTTCACTTAAGAATTTCCAGGCTAACTTCATCAACATGGATTTATTGATGTATTTCAATCGCCTAATACCAAGACCACCTTCAGAGTAAGGCTTGCACACCTTATCCCAGCTAACAGTCGTTGCTCTCTTTCTTGATGCATCCCCAAT
The DNA here is from genome assembly GCF_015680905.1 of Coptis chinensis. Taxonomy (NCBI): domain Eukaryota; kingdom Viridiplantae; phylum Streptophyta; class Magnoliopsida; order Ranunculales; family Ranunculaceae; genus Coptis; species Coptis chinensis. Next base: position 62,075,999 of record NC_141460.1, read on the forward strand.
CCATAGAAAGTTTCTAATTCATGTTTCTACTTCCTTGATCATAAAAGATGGCCATTTGTATATGAACATATTGTAAATTGGAATGTTGCTGATAACAGACTTAATCAAAACACTCCTTCCTTGAAAAGATAACATATGACCCTTCCAACTCGAAAGCTTTTTCTTAATCCTATCCATAACAAGATAAAAAATGGACTTAGTAACTCTACCTTGTGTCAGAGGGACACCAAGATATTTTTCTAGTAAGAATCCTTTATTACAGAAATCTCACACGTACATCTAATCAAATAATATTTTATTAAAATATAACTTCACCAAAGAGTTACATAAACAAAATTGAATCCTAAAATTTGTTGCAAAGACACATTTTTTTTTCAAAAATAATAGGTCTTGTCAGGAAACTCAAGCTCATTCCCATGTCCTTCGACTATATGGGTATGTAGTCTCCAACATCAATAAATGAATCCTAAGAAATGGAAATTAAAATATGTCAAACATGGCAAAAGCCAAAAAATATACTGAAATACATTAACTTGAGAATAAGTAGATCCCCTATAAACCTTAGCCGTTTTCTTTGGCTAATTGTTTGGTTTCTTGATCTGACGTACGTGATAAGTGATAAGAGCCAAAAACTGTAGTTTTAACCCCTTAACCATCATACTTTTAGACCAACTATGTGAGTAATAGTCAAGAGTTAATACTGATTACGTGTTTTTATGCATTTCAGGCTTCAAACTTCATTATGTGCAGAAATGTGCCACTTTAGCGAGATAAAGGAGCAAAGGTCAGTTGCTAAGGAGTTCTGTGAATAAAGGCCAAGATTCAAGGAGACAAAGCCTTTGTAAAGCCCGGTCAAAAGCTGAAAAGTCAACACGGGCAGAAAAAGCATACAAAGTCAGCAGAACTTCCGAAGACCATATCTTTGGACTCAGACCTCGGAATTGGACCTACCTTATGTCAAAACGACCGGCTCGGAAAGATCTTTCCAATGGTCCAGGCCTTGACCCAATCAGAGGAGAAGAATTGGATGAAACATCTGTCGAAGCCAACTGCAGCTGAATAGCCCATTTTGGACTAAAGGAATTGGGTTTTGGGCCTGATTCTCTGGCCCAAAACATGGCTCCAAGCCCATGCACGATTTTTGGATCTGAAAATATAAAAACAAAAGCTTAGCTCTTTATTAATGGTAGATAGTTAGACCTAGATTAGAATTAGATTAGTTAGCCTCCATTAATGAGTTTTAGAACTTAGTTTTAGAACTTCATTTCTTGTTTTAGATTAATTTCTTGAATCATTGAATATCATTCATTAGATAAATAAAATAGTTATTATTCTTGTCATTTCGATTTTTGTTATTTCAATCTATTAGATCTAGTTTTAATTATTGTTGGTTACCATTTCTTAGTTATTAATTAGATTTTAATTATTGTTTAATTTAGATTAATAAATTTTGAATCTTGATATTATGTTTAGTTTAGATTCATATGGAAATGATTGCGGAATGATTCTCGGCTAAACCTCCATTTGAGGGGGTTGAGAAGCCTTGATGAAAGCTTGATTCCGATTATCGTAGAGTCGTCGTAATTTCTATTCCACTCTAGAAACGATTAATTCGCCATGAGAATGGGTTTAATCGTTCACATGCTAGTTATGAATTGGTAGAAATGTCATGTGTAATTAGGGATTAGGAAGAACCAATTGTTCTCGCAGTAGCGATTCAATTCGGATTACTGACGATTAGATCGTTAGTGAGTTAAGTTGAGTTAAGGTGGAATCAATTCCCCTAATTCCTTATTATAGAATCAACGCAGCATTTCCGTAGTTGAATCAATTATAGTTTGTATCTTGTGGGTAGTTGCATCGTAGTATAATTCCCCCTCGTAAAACTCTCATTAGACTTAAGACTGATTAATTAGACTAGAAAACATTCCATGCTAGAGAACTAGGAGTGGAACGAACTTGTTACTCCACTCTATTTTGATAGATTTGAGAGTAGAAACTTTGATAAATATAGGCACATAAGATAGTTTTAGTTTACTTACGTTTTGAGAGTTCATCGTTCATTTCGTAGGTAAACTATTCAATTTTTTGTTTATCAAATGGCGCCGCTGCCATCTTAGTTTCCCTTTAGCATTGTTTTCATAGTATAATTAGTCATTTTTAAGTCCCATTTCACCCACCCACCCTTGTTTGATTCATACCGTGGGTTGTTCGTTTCAAAGATTGAAAAGTTCCGCGAAAAATTACACGCGAGCGACCGCTTCAAAGCGAAGCGCTCTGCGCTCCAAACGCCGGAACCTTGAGCGACCGACCAGCCATACCGACCGCCCCCGCTAAGTTATCGAACACCGAACGCGGAGCGCGCCCTAAGCTGAAATTTGCCGGATTTCCACAAGTTTGTTTCAATTTTGATTTTTCAAGTTTTTCAGTGTTTTAACTAAATATATACACTGAACACGCGTAAACAAGACGCTATTCATAAGCGAAGCAAGGACGCAATTAGGTATTCCTTTCTTCCACACCTCGCATCTCCAGTTAGAGGTTTCTACTAGTATATCAGAATTGTTTGGAGTGTTGCATGTTTAGTTAAGTTCGACTTAGTCTTGCATGAGATAAAGGTCTGGTCGAAGAAAAACAACTAACATAATTACACGGCAACGTCAACAAACAAGTCTATCTAGTTTCCCACCCACTACACCTCTAGCTACTATTTCACACACACCACCTGATATTATGGGTGAAGAAAGAGAGACTCCTCTCTCTGACTTTTATAAAGCCTTAAGCGATAGCCCTAAATCTTGCATCGTTCTAGCAGACCCAGTGGGGGATTTCCGCATCCCCCCAAATATATTTAATTTGTTACCCGTTACCAGTGGGGGATTTCCGCAAACCATGAAAAACCTTATCAGCACATGCGTAGGATTGAACAAGTCCTTACAACATTCCACCATCCTACGGTTGGTGCGGAACAAATTAAATTGAGGGTATTCCCTTTCACCTTAGATAATAAGGCGGCGTCTTGGTTAACTGCCCAAGCGCCTAATTCTGTGAACTCATGGGCCAAACTTGTTCAGCTGTTTATGGAACATTTTTACCCACCCCTAAATACGGATGAAATGCTTTCCAAGATTCACTTCTTTCGACAGAATCCTCATGAATCATTTTCAGAGGCTTGGAATCGCTTCACCGATCTCCTTATAGAGTGTCCACACCATCACCTAGCAAAAGACACGTTAGTTCGCGGCCTTTTTCAAAGGACTTCTACACCACCATAAAGAAGTCCTAGACATAATGAATGGGGTAGTTTCCTAAGTAAAGGAGCCTCGAGGCATATAAATTTTTGGAAGATCGGACTAAGCGTAATAATAATTGGGGGTAGTGACGATTACTCCCCGCCCGCTAGTTCTTCTTCAACAGCTTAAGGCTACCACTATGTTTGAGGTTAAATCAGATCCCGAGCTTAAAACTCTAATTGAATCCCTCATAAAAAGGTAGAGGCCATTTACAGACAACAAAAGCCTATCCCCGTCATGAATGTAAATTCAAATCCATGTAGTTTTCGTTGAGTCCCGAGCATCCCGACTCCCATCGTCCTATAGCCTATGAACATTCTTGTTCCATTAATAGTGAAACTAACGCCCTTGGAGACAAAATCCCAACTTCGGTTGGAGAAATAACCAACAAGTCACACCTACGAGGTACAATAATCAATATGTTAGGCCAACGACGCTTATAACCAAGCTCCACCACAACAAGGACAGATCGGGGTAATTATAATAATTATAACAACCAAAGCGCAACCCTCAAGCACAAGGTCAATGTAGTTATAATAATTATAATGCTAATAGAGGTATCGTTCCAGAAATAATAACTATCACAATCCGCCCATAAATAATCAACGAGATAGTTCCATCCACACCACCCGTGACTACTACACCCACACAACCGGATCGTCTTGACACCTTCATACAAGTGAGCCAACAACTTTTCCAAACCATGGCTCAATCTAACCAACACATTCTACAATCCGTTAATAATTTAAACCAATAGAAAGCCCAACCAAAAGGCCAAAAGGCGGTTTCCAGCCCAAGCGATACCCAACCCTAGAACAGCAAACACGACCTTTGAGGTAAACGGTAATACTAGTACGAAAACTACATCCGTAGATCAGCTAAATGCCATCACCACTCTCCGTTCTGGAAGAGTGGTTGATAACAAAGTAACTATGCCTATAGTTACCCCATCAGTACTCCCTACACCGGATATCGAACTAGATACCGAAATAGAAACTGAAGAACCTACCACTGTAGAGGTACCAGTTAAACCACAACCTAAGAAACAGAAAACCAAGGTTACACATCAAGTCGAGCCATACGCTAAATATAGAGCGAAACCACCGTTCCCTCATAAATTAGCCATGCTAACCAGGGATACTAACTTTGAGGAGATTAGGAACGTTTTCAAAAATCTAACGATAAACCTTCCTTTTCTCGAAGCTATCAAAAAGCTACCTAACCACGCTAAGTTTCTTAAGGAGTTATGCACTACTAGGCGTAAGACCAACATACCTAAAGACGTATTTTTAACTGAATAGTTCCCAACTTTATCCGAAAATAATGGAATTGTTAAGTACAAGGACCACCGTCGCCCCATCTTTGTCTGATGCACCTTAGGAGATTCTCACACGATGACCGCGCTACTAGACCTGGGGGCTAGTGTTAACTTACTCCCATTTTATTTGTATAAACAAATAGGTCTAGAGGAGATGCAACCTACTAAAATGACATTGCAATTAGCTGATCGGTCTATTAAGTATCCTAAGGGTGTAGTTGAAAACGTGCTGGTTAAAGTCTAAAATTTTTACTACCCAGCCGACTTCGTTATCCTCGACACAGAAGTCACTAACGACTCTGTACCTATCATTTTAGGGCATCCCTTCTTGGCTACTGCCAACGCGCTCATAAATTGCCGCGATGGTTCGATGTCCTTGTCCTTTGGCTATCTTTCTGTTGAGGTAAATGTTTTCAAAACGAGGACACAGTATCCCGATTCATCTACAAATGGCGAGGTTAGCATGATCGAGAGCTTAGCTCAAGATTACTTCAAAAACATGTTTCCGGAGAAACAGATTAACAAATTCCTTTCCTTCGGAAATTCCAACTTTAACAATGACTCCCTGGTAGTAGATGAAATCGAAGAAGAATTCCTGCAACTCTTTTGCACCGCTTCTTTACCACTTCGTGAGTCCCCCCTTGCCAACAACCATTCATCCCTTGATGCTATGACGGAAGATGAATTTTTCAATCTCTATCCCAGTGATCCTTTTGACCCACCTATTGAGGAATGTCTTGCATATATCAAGATTTCTGATGATATGGACTTGAGAGCTCTAGCTGAGAATCATTCACCTTCCATCACCAATATTCCCCACCCTCCACCTTTTCAAAGGAATCTCGAGTTTGCACTCGATCCTTTAATTTCTCACCTGTGCTTCATGATTTTTAAATCCACCTAGTAAACAAATACTTCCCAAGGATAAACCACTTGACACCTTCATTTTCAGACTTGAGACAGTCCCCTAACTACACCATGAATGAGTTTTGTGCTAAACCCACATCCTCATTTTTCCATGCTTTCCCTCTAAAACTTATCCCAATCCACCATATTTTCCACAACCATTCACTTTTCCACACTTATTCACTAGGACACCCTCTCGCTCAAAGATGAAACATAAGGTGCATGCTCGGTTATGTTATAGGTCTATCCGACTTCGCTTTCATTCCACTAGGTCAAGTCGTAGGGAAATCTTGGTGCTAGATTGTGTTTGGATATGTTTTCTGTGATATTTATTTATGGAACGATCCACAACTATTTCGGTTGTTGATATATGATAAACTGCATATTCATACATATGTTTAGATAAGTCTAGGGAATCGACTTTTAAAAGACCCAAGTTTTCGTACAATACCAACTTTACGGAGATAGGCCAAACAAAAATTTTCAAACTTAAAAAGAGTTTTCCAATTTTGTTTGGGGTGGCGTATTTTGGTATTCATTTCAAATCATGTTGCCACCCTAAGCCTGTCATGTTTCCAGTAGAGTTTGTGTTAGTTAGTACATACCAGTTTAATTGTGCTTCATATTATCATATCATCTTTACAATATTTCTCATATGTGCACGCCAATTTTGCCACGTTTCTATGGTAAATTCTTTCCATATCTCTTTACACTTTGAGGACAAAGCGTTCGATTGTTTGGGGATGGGATAGAAACATTTGCAAAAATTAGACACTTTTAGGATGTAAATTACGCACTTTTATTTATAAAATATTAAAAATTATAAAAATTAGTTAGTTACATAATTTAATTGTGCTATTGAATTGTTTCATGAACCCCCTTCTCCCAAATTGTTTAGGGGTGGTATAGAAACACGATGTAAATGTTAAGCACATATTAGGTTGTATATTACGTATTATTTGTCTTAAAAAAATAATAAAAATAAAAATAAAAATAAAAATAAAAAGTTTATGCTATACACTTAGGAATATTGGTATTGTTTCTTTCTATGCTCTTAATAATCTAGAAGTCTCAAGTGTAGCTTTTGCATTAGAATAGTTTTTAGAAACTTAGGTTAATATGTAGGTAATAATCTTTGCATCTATCTATAAATATATTACATGAGTATCTATGATTGTTTGGCAAGAAGTTTAAATCTAGGCTAGAGTACTTATTCTACAAATCCTCAGTGAGAATATAGCCTAAAGCCTTATATAAGTGAAACATTTGAGAAATGATATAAGGGAGAAGTATATTCCGAATAGAGAAATCACACGTCCACTTGCTTGACCACTATACCATGTCCTAAGAGAGAATTTAGGCCCTTTTCGGATCGATATAGCTAGAAATTCTAACCTAAGTATATTTTCCGCTAGTCTCCCCACTGAGCCTTTCATTAGCCCTTTCATAAACCACAAATCATTTACCTTGTTACAAAATAAAACAAAATAAAAAATTCAACCTACCCAATTTAGATAAGTCTGAGAATAGAATAAGGAAGAAAGAAGAAGAGAAAAACCTGTGTAAACAAAAGTTAGTTAATTGCTTCAAAAAATAAAGAAAAGAAGTTTCCATCCAAAGAAAAGAAAAATAGAAATAGAAATAAAATAAAAACTCCAAAAAAATAGAATAAAAGGAGTCAAAAGCCAAAAAAAAATATGGCTAAGGATGGAAACAAAGTGTAGAAGCAAAAGCAAATAACAAGGTTTTCTCTAGTTACATAATATGAAGACTCTATTATCTCAGACTTGTCCCTTTTGAATATCCATTTCCTTCCTTCTTAAACCATCTCCTAATCCCCGCAACACCTAATAAAGACCTCTAGCTCAATTATGAATAGGTTAGTGGGATAGTAAGTGGCAGATGTGTTTGATCAACTTCGGCTTCCTTGTGTGTCATTGAGATTGTAAGGTAAAGTATGCCCCCACCGCATTTGGAGTAGCAAAACTTGAGTGGAAAAATCGAGTGATTTTTGTCTTGACTTTTATGTGAGAACCTACTTAAGGACGCGTTATTCCAAAGTTTGAAAACGAACACATTCTGCATTTCATAGCATTACTCATTGTATATATGTTTATTCGTAGATGATTGATTATTATGCATATATTAGCTTAGGTTTCAACATGATTATTCTGTATTCATTGCTAGTAAGATGTATAGATAATTAAGACATAAATAAGGAAACAATAGTTTTATTTCTTAGTCGTTGTAGTATAGATGAAGTTTGTGAGTACCTTCACTGGAAAACTCTCACGAGGCTATAACTCGTCCACTAGGGAATTCCTAGTGGTTTAAGGCCTTGTTGCATATGGTCAATGCAATCGCACTCAACAAAACGAGAGTAGATAGAACTCCATTTTTTGTCACTTATTCTAATTTCTCATCTTTGCTTGAGGACAAGCAAAATGTTGTTTGGGGGTGGTTTGATAAGAGCCCAAAACTGTAGTTTTAACCCATTAACCATCATACTTTTAGACCAACTATGTGAGTAATAGTTAAGAGTTAATACTGATTCCGTGTTTTTATGCATTTCAGGCTTCAAACTCCATTATGTGCAGAAATGTACCACTTTAGCGAGATATAGGAGAAAAAGTCAGTTGCTAAGGAGTTCTGTGAATAAAGGCCAAGATTCAAGGAGACAAAGCCTTTGTAAAGCCCGGTCAAAAGCTGAAAAGTTAACACGGGCAGAAACAGCACACAAAGTCAGCAGAACTTCTGAAGACCATATCTTTGGACTCAGACCTCGGAATTGGGCTTACCTTATTTCAAAACGACCGGCTTGAAAAGAGCTTTCCAATGGTCTAAGCCTTGACCCAATCAGAGGAGCAGAAGTGGATGAAACATCTGTCGAAGCCAACTGCAACTGAATAGCCCATTTTGGACTAAAGGAATTGGGTTTTGGGCCTGATTCTCTGGCCCAAAACATGGCTCCAAGCCCATGCACGATTTTTGGATCTGAAAGTATAAAAACAAAAGCTTAGCTCTTTGTTAATGGTAGATAGTTAGACCTAGATTATAATTAGATTAGTTAGCCTCCATTAATGAGTTTTAGAACTTAGTTTTAGAACTTCATTTCTTGTTTTAGATTAATTTCTTGAATCATTGAATATCATTCATTAGATAAATAAAATAGTTATTATTCTTGTCATTTCGATTTTTGTTATTTCAATCTATTAGATCTAGTTTTAATTATTGTTGGTTACCATTTCTTAGTTGTTAATTAGATTTTAATTATTGTTTAATTTAAATTAATAAATTTTGAATCTTGATATTATGTTTAGTTTAGATTCATATGGAAATGATTGCGGAATGATTCTCGGCTAAACCTCCATTTGAGAGGGTTGAGAAGCCTTGATGAAAGCTTGATTCCGATTATCGTAGAGTCATCATAATTTCTATTCCTCTCTAGAAACGATGAATTTGCCATGAGAATGGGTTTAATCGTTCACATGCTAGTTATGAATTGGTAGAAATGTCATGTGTAATTAGGGATTAGGAAGAACCAATTGTTCTGCGTAGCAGTTCAATTCGGATTACGACGATTAAATGGTTAGTGAGTTAAGTTGAGTTAAGGTGGAATCAATCCCCCCTAATTCCTTATTATAGAATCAACGTAGTATTTCCGTAGTTGAATCAATTATAGTTTGTATCTTGTGGGTAGTTGCATCGTAGTATAATTCCCCCTCATAAAACTCTCATTAGACTTAAGACTAATTAATTAGACTAGAAAACATTTCATGCTAGAGAACTAGGAGTGGAACGAACTTGTTACTCCACTCTATTTTGATAGATTTGAGAGTAGAAACTTTGATAAATATAGGCACATAAGATAGTTTTAGTTTACTTACGTTTTGAGAGTTCATCGTTCATTTCGTAGGTAAACTATTCAATTTTTTGTTTATCAATAAGCACCCAAAACTATAATATAAAACCCCATAGAGATATAGCATTTTGGTTAATTATGTGTTTAATAATCACGAATTAATTATATTTTCGTGCTTCTACAGATTTTCGCGATGAACGTAAAAATGAGGATAAAGCCAGTATTTAAGCACGGAATTGTGTGTATACGTAAAACATTCCGATTTAGCCTATGCAAAACTCAATGAAGCCCGACTAAAACCCAGACTCAAACAGGACAGTTCCAAGTCCGAACAGGATTAACGTGACGGAAAGCATCAAACTTCTTAAGCCCATATCTTCTTAACCTAGACTACAACTCCGGCAAGTCAACCATCAGAACGATCAGTGCGACAAGCTTTATCTCATGCCAGATTTTGCATAAATCGACTTTCGGACCCGCCACTGGATAAAGCATGTGGGCCCACTATGCAAACCCACAGAATTTGGTGATCAAGCTCACATGTCAAGCTTCCACACAAGTCAAGCACTTTGGCACAAAAGTCTTGATAGGTGGCACAAATTAATTAGGACTCACAAAGTCTTGATTAGTTGGATGGTAAGAGTTGAAATTAAATGCGAAAAGGCTTGTTTGAAGAAAAATCAAAACGGAGCATCAAATGGTATGAAGAAATTAAGCAATCTCTTATGCTTAAAAGAGATAGGCTTAAGGGGCAAGAGGACTTCTTCTCTAGTGTTAGTTTTTTCTCCAGAGTAGTTTTTACTTTGCCCCTTAGCTTTTAGCTACTCATGTTTTACTTCCAAACAAAGTCTTATATTTTGTCTACCTTTCTAGTGCTATAATTTGAACCTTGTAAGAATTGAAGTAGCTAATAAAATCTTTTCTTCAAGAGTAAATTTAGAAATCTTTCTACTTTTTCCTTTCATGAATTTTGCTTATATGTTTATTCTAATGATCATGACCTAAAACCCTCCCTGGTGGAGGGTTAATGACGCTCACGTGAAGATTAAACTCTGGTTGAGGAGTCCTAAATCATTGCTTAGGACTTAGGTTGTATTTAACATCTTGTCACAAAATGACAGTGATCATTCAAAATTAGGACCTGGAGCTCTAGATTAGGTCGCGTGCGCGACCCAGGTGACACTGGAGCTAGTCGCGTGCGCTCCCCTTTGGTGCACTCAGGTTTTGAAATTTGAGCGGCTGGTGTAGAATAGAACCAGGGGTTGAAAAGGTAGTTCAGAGATGAATATCAGTTCAATCTCTCATGCTAACAAGATAGGCTTATAGATAGGTTCGTGTTGTTAGGGATCAACGTCTCAACTCGTTTTGGGTTTGTCTATGAACCCAAAACAGGTTAGAGACAGTATGATTTTGACTTCTTAATTATGAAAAGAGTTTTAACATGAGTATATTTAACTCTCCACCTTTCTTTCTCTCTATCTCTTTTGTGTTAAGAAAATAAGTTATTTTTTTTTGTAAGTTGTGTAACTTGAACTTCAAGCAACATAGTTGAGTAGTTCGAATAACCACCGAAAAAATCCTTCTCATGAGTTCCCTAGTGTAGTAATTCCTGTGAAGAAACTCAAAAGTTCTAGACTTTAGGAGTGGAACGAAACCCTTGCTCGAAGTGTATTCCAACGTGCATGTGAGTAAGGTATTTGAATGAGTCGTGTTTGAGCGTGTAGATGATATAAACTTCATATACACACGAAAAGGTCGAACAGTACGCCTCTACATATCTGTACTGCTTTCTCTCTCCAAAGCTCTATTAGTCATTACAAAACTGTGACTTCAAAAAGTCTCTCTATATTACTCTGGCGGTACTCTCTTCGATCTGACTCAAGTTTTTCTTTTCGATAGCGGCATAAATTTTAATTAAACCTTAGTACGAGTTTATTGCCTTGGGAATATAGCTATTGATTGTGTATTAACTATGAGCACTCATTTAGTGGGTCCATCATTATTGTTCACCAATTGATTATTAGTTGTTAGATTGTGAGAGAAGGTTTTAGATTTCTTTGTCTTCTGGAAAAGTATATCAATTTATCTTGCTTGCTCATGGTGGTTAGTTCCTGCTACAACACTTTGGTTTACTTTTGTCCTTTTCCAATTGATCATACTTTGTCTACAATGGTCAGGACTTCAAAGTCAAACTTGTATATTTCACATGTTACTTGGTGTTAAGTGCAATCCCAGCAAGTCGCTCATCTCTTACAAGTCTTCGGTTTGAAAATTCTTGGTTGTATTAAGGCGTCCATATATACAGGAGATTGAACATGTCCGTTTCTACTAATTACAAGAGGCCTCCCTAATATTTCTCAGAAGCACCGGGTTTTCTTGGAGTGCCTCAGCTCTTGTTACTGGATCATGTTAGCTATGTCATTGCATTAGGCATCTTGCTCCCACTTGTCCTATGTTTCCCCATTTTATTTGTGGCTCTAGACACTCTTCTTCTACGGGTTTACATGTGGCATATCAGCATGTTTATTTCTCTAGATGATCATCTGGCTCTACTCCACATCAGCCGTATGATCCTGCATATTATTTAGATACTGGAGCCTCTACTCATATGATCTGCAACCTGGACAGTCTTCACCAACATACACCATACATTGGATCTGACTATGTGCTTCTTGGCAATGATGATCAGCTCCCTATTACTTACACAGGTAACATGACACTTCCTATTGGGTCTTCTTAGTTTTGTCTTAACAATGGCTATATTATCCTTTCTTTGTGCAAAAACTTATTATCTATTGCTCAGTTTTGTCATGATAATAATGTATTGTGTGCATTTGATTCTCACCAATTCTATGTCTTTGCTAAATCTAATGGTTGTCTCCTCTTTCAAGGTCAGTGTAAAGATGGTCTCTACAAACTACCTTCTCTTCTGCCTCGAGTCCACACTTTACATGTGTCTCACCAATCTTCGTCACTATGGCATAGTAGGTTAGGACACCCGTCTAGCAAAGTTATGTCTTTCTTAGGGTTGAATAAATTATTGTCATCTGAGTTTAAGCACAAGCGGTCTTTCTGTAAAGGGTGCGCTATGGGTAAATCCACACACCTCCAGTTTAAAATATCTAACGATATACGTACTATTTACCTTTTTACTCTTGTCTACTCTGATGTTTGGCAATCTCCCACTGTTTCACATTCTGGCTACAAGTATTATGTTTTGTTCAATAATGATTGTACACGCTTTACCTGGTTGTATTTTATGAAACATAAATCGGAGGTGTTCAGTCATTTTCAAAATTTTCTTGCCCATATCAAAACTCGATTCTCCACTACACTTCAAAATTTCCAAAGTGATGGAGGAGGGGAATTTGATAATGGTAACTTTAAGCAACTTTGCTCCTCCCTTGGCATCCATCATCATTTTTCTTGTCCGCACACGCCAAAATAAAATGGTTTAGCAGAAAGAAAACAATATCGCCACATAGCTGATATGGCTCGTACTCTTTTGTTCACTAGTCATGTTCCTTTGACTCATTGGGTTGATGATGTTAACATTGTAGTCTATCTCATCAACTGTCTCCTATCTCCTATTCTTAAGTCGTCATCACCTTATTCACGTCTCTATGGGAAGTCCCCATCCTATTCTGAGCTATGTATTTTTGGTTGTGCATGTTATCCACATTTAGGAGCTTATATGACTAATAAACTTTTGCCAAGAACTATTGCATGAGTGTGTTTTTTTAGGTTACAGCTTGCATCATAAGGGGTACAAGTGTTTTGACCGCTCTACTGGTAGAGTATATATATTTCGGCATGTCCGTTTTGATGAGCAAACTTTTCCTTTTCAATCATTTTCACCTTCAGGCTCTTCTACAACTCTTACAGATTGGGTTCTTGTTCTGGTACTTAATCCAGCCACTAGACAGTTCTCTCCACAAGTTCCCTGTAGCACTCCTGCCATATTGCTCTTCCTCCAGTGAGTGATCCTACTATTATTCTCCCTACAGTGACTGTGCCAAGTCCAGTACTTGCTCAGGATCTTCCTACAATATATGATTGCACCACCTCCAGTCTCATCTCAGCCTAGTAATTCTTCTCTAGTTAATTACTAATTCAGGCACTTCTCAATCACCCACTGTCGCTACTACAAATGGGTACTCTTCTGATCCAGGGTCTGGCCCTCTTCCTATTGGACATACTATGGTCACTCATCACAGGGATGACATTTACTGACCTAAAGTTCGCATTGATGGTACAATGTGGTACCCTCTTTCACATGTACTTGCTGCCTAACTTACCTCCTCCACTGAGGAACCTGATAAAAGATGTTTTGATAGTGTTAAAACAGTAGTTCTAACATGCTAAAATAATTCCAATCAATCTATAATAATACTCTCAAATATCATGTGATAAAGAGGAGTAATCATGTTCTCCACTCTTGCTTATACGTACTTATAACGAATTTAGACTAAACAACTAATAACTAATGAAAGAGTAATATAATATGATAAAAAATAAAATTTAAGATGCTAAAACAATAGATTAAAGGATGAGAAAAAGATATAGAGATGGTTAATGCACCACGCAATTCGATCGACCATTAGGTTGGTTATCAAATTGCTTGTTGATCCCTAGTGAACATCATGTCGTCTCGGGTCATGGTTTCACTAGCATGAGAGTTTAGCTCCACCACAAATCTCTTTGATGGTGGCTCTAAACTCTAGTTCAACTATTATGATTTTTATCTCTAAACAATCATAAGAATCAAACTTGAAACTCTATTGCAAAACAATAACTAAACTACTAATTAATCGTCCTCATGTGGCTTCATAAACCCCCTCTAATGGAGGTTTAGCCTTGTGTCATCGGAATCATGCTAACTAAACAATAATAAAAAGACATAATGTAAATAATAATTGAATAAACTAAGCTTTTATTGATGGGGAATTAATGGTGGCTACAAACTAAACTAATTAATTAAACCTAAACCTAACTAAACTAAAGAGGGAGAGAGAGAGAATCCTAAATTACAACTAAACTAAATAGGGATAGAGAAAGAACCCTAAATTGCAACTAAACTAAATAAGGGAGTAGCCAAGTTTTGTTTAGCCTTAACCCTCTTTATATATGAGAGAGTTAGGATTACATTTTCGTGCATGGGCCAAAAAGGGGGACTTTGGGCCTCTAATGTAAGCCCAAAGTCTAATGAGGCCACAGTTATTATAAATTACTTTAGTGCTATTTTCGTCCACTTTAACAGCTTTTATTGGGAAAAGAATGGGCCTATTGGAAAGCTTATTCCGAGCCGATCGTTTTGACATAAAGTAGGCCTAATTTTGAAGCCTGAGTCCAAATATACGCCCATTTGAAGTTCTATTGACTTTTCTATTCTTTTTCTACCCGAATTGACTTTGACTTTCCAGCTTTGACTAGGCTTGAAAATGTTTTTTCTTCATGATTCTTGGGCTTTAAACATAGAACTCTTCTAGCAATCATCTTGACTCGTTTTTCATGCAAAATGACATCTTTAAGCACATAAACAGCTTCAAGACCTGGAATACATAAAAACACGTAAACATTACTAACTCTTATTTATTATAAACATAATTGGCCTAAATGTAATACTATTAAGGGGTTTATACTACATTTTTGGGTATTTATCAGAACCCACTTGTTGCTCACAGGCTGTTCGGTTTCGTGAATGGCGCCAGGCGATGACAAACGAGTTTAATGCTCTTCTGAAGAACAAGACATGGACTCTTGTCCCTCCTCCCAAAGGTGACCTTATTGTACCAAAGAAATAGGTGTTCAAACTGAAGCTGAAATCGGATGGTTCTATTAAGCGACCTAAAGCTCGGTTAGTGGCTAAAAGCTTTGGATAAGTAAGTTTTGATAGGGTAAAAATAGGTGTTTAAACAATACTAAAACATGGCTATCAATAATATAATAATACTCTCAAATATGTTGATATATAGGAGTAATCGTGTTCGGTCTACTCTTGTTTGCACGTACTTGAATGTGAATCTAGAATAAACTACTATTAACTAATTAGAGAGTAATATGAGGCTAAGAAAACAGTAAACTAAAGAGTAGAAAACAATGATTTGATGATATGAGAAGGGATTAGAGAGGGGTAATCCACCCAACGATTCGATTGGCTATTAGTTTAGTCATCGAATCGCTTATTTTAATCCCTAGTAAACAACCTATATCTCTATAGTCATTGTTTAACTAGCATGAGATATTAGCATCCCCACAAATCTCTTTGATGAGGTTTCTAATCTCTAGTTCTCCGTTATGAGTTCTATCTCTAGAAACTCATAACAAAGAACTTAAAACTCTTATGCAAAAACAATAACGAACTAATTACTAATCATCCTCACGTGGCTTTATAAACCCTTTCTAATGGAGATTTAGCCTTGTTTTATTGGATTGAAACTAACTAAATTAATAATAGAAGACATAATATAAAAGACAAGAATTTAATTGAAGAACAAAAGCTAGCTTTTTATTGATAGGTTCTAATGGAGGCTACAATAATAAAACTAATTCTAACCTTAAACTAAACTAAAACTAAACTAAACTAATTAGAGACTAAGTGAGGAAAGAGTGTAATGTTTAGCCTTAATCCTCTTTATATAGGAGAGGATTAGGGTTACATTTTCATACATAGGCCTGAAAGGGAGACTTTGGGACTCTAATATGAGCACAAAGTCCATTAAGTTAAGTCCAAAAAGGCCACAGCTGCTGGAAAATACTTTAGTGCCTTTTTCATCTTTTTTACAGCTCTGATTAGCGTAAGGCTGGATTAATTGGAAAGCTACTTCCGAGCCGGTCGTTTTAACATAAAGTAGGCCCAATTCTGAGGCCCGAGTCCAAAGATATGCCCTTTTGAAGTTTTGATGGCTTTTTGTCCTTTTTCTACCAAAATTGACTTTGACTTCCCAGTTTTAACTGGGCTTGAAAAAGCTTTTTCTTCTTGATTCTTGGGCTTTAAACATAGAACTCTTATAGCAATCATCTTGATTCATTTTCCACGCAAAATGGCATATTTAAGCACATAAACAGCTTCAAGACCTGAAATACACAAAAACACATAAACATTACTAACTCTTATTTATTATAAATATAATTGGCCTAAATGTAATACTATTAAAGGGTTTAAACTACATTTTTGGGTACTTATCACACCACCCCCACACAGGATTTTGCTTGTCCTCAAGCAAAGATAAGAAATAAAAACAGATAAGTGGCCAAAAATGTGGTCCTAACTAATCTTGTTTCGTAGAGTGCGATTGCATTGACCATATGCAATAAGGCCTTAAACCACTAGGAATTCCCTAGTGGACGAGTTATAGCCTCGTAAAAGTTTTCCAGAGAATATACTCACAAACTTCATTTATACTACAACGACTAAAAAATATGAATAATTGTCCCCTAATTTATCTCAGATATTTATACATCTCACTAGCATTTAAACAAATATCATCAATCTAACTCCTAAATTAATACATGTATAATAATCAAATCATCTTAAGATAAACAACTATACAATGAAGTATGCTATGAAATACAATGGCAGGTCTTTTTCTGAAAATTTTGGGTAACATGCCTAAGTAGGTTCTCACTAGGAATGTGTCAAAACACACAACACTCTGATTTTTTCACTCAAGTTTGCTAACTCTAGTATGCAGTGGGCACATGCTTTCTCACAATCTCAATGACAATCCAAGGAAGCTGAGGTCGATCAAACACATCTACCACTTACTATCACACCAATTGAGCTAAAGGTCTTTATTAGGTGATACGGGGCGTAGGTGTTGGTTAAAGAACGAAGGAAATGGATATTCAAAAAGACAAGTCTAAGATAATAGGGTCTTCAAAATATTTAACTAGAGAAAACATTGTTCTTACTTTGCTTCTACACTTTGTTTCCATCGTTAGCCCTTTTATTTTGGCTTTTGACTCCTTTGATTATGTTTTTGGAGTTCTAACTTTTTATTTTATTTCTATTTATTTTATTTTTCTTTGGATGAAAACTTTCTTTTCTTTTCTTTTTCTATTTCTTTTTCTTTTGAAGCAACTAACTAATTTTGTATACACAGGTTTTTCTCTTCTCTTTTTTTCACTCATCCTATTTCTCAGACTTATCCAGATAGGTAGGCTGATTTTATTTTTTATTTTATTTTATTAGGTAAAGGATTTGTGGTTTGTGAAAAGTCTAATGAAAAGGATCAATGGGGCGACTAGCGAAAAATATACTTAGGTCAGACTTTCTGGCTATATCGATCCAAAGAGGGCCTAAATTATTGCTTAGGATATGGTATAGTGATCAAGCAAGTGGATGCGTGATTTCTCTACTCGAAATTTACTTCTCCCTTGTGTCATTACTCATATATTTCACTCTTATGAGACTTTTAGGCTAGATGCTCACATGATATGTATTAAGTACTCTAACCTAGGTCTCAGGAAAAATACTACCAAGTACAATCATAAATGCTCATGCAAGATGTTCATGAAAATATGCAATGACTATTACCTACATATTAATCTAAGTTTCAAAAATTAAATCATAATTCAAGTACTACGTGAGATTTCTAGACTAATATCATCATGGAGAAGGGAACAATATCATTATCACTAAGTGCATAGTATAAACTATTTTTATAATTTTTATACTTTTATACTTTTTATATGATAATTAATACGTAATATACAACCTAATATGTGCTTAAACATTTACAATGTGTTTCTATACCACCCCCAAACATAATCATGTTTTGTCCCCAAAGTATGAAATGAAAATAAAGGATAGAAAGTACCATAGAAACGTGTTTGTAAATGGGAGCACCTGAAAAAGAAGGTTAATCTTTACTAATATAAAGAAATAAAAACGGGCAACTCCTATATGAGTTCCACCCATTATGGGGATAACATAAAATAATAAATAGTGTTTGGGACATAAGCAGACTCTAACAGAAATAAAATAATACCATACGCTCACAAATCAAGCATGCGCATATCGTGGCTCCTATAGGATTAACTTCTGAAATTCCGTGAAATAGTGGAATTTCACCAAATTAAGATACCTAATTACATTATGCATCCCAATTAATCAACAAGGCCCATGGGTTCTATAATTTGATATTTATACATGCAATTTTAATACGTGAATATACATTATACAATGTGCTAAAATTAAATATACCACCCCCAAACAATTTGGGAGAAGGGGGTTCATAAAATAATTCAATAGCACGATTAAATTACTTAACTAACTAACCTAGACTCTATTGGAGTAAACATGATAGGAAAATATGGCAAAATGTTTTGAAATGAAAGACCAAAATACGCCACCCCCAAACAAAATTTGAAAAATCTTTTTAAGTTAGAAACTTTTTGTGGCCTATATTCCAGAAAGGTGGTATTGTACAAAAACTTTGGTCTTTTAAAGTCAGATTCCCTAGACTTACTAATACATGTTTATGTTTTTAAATTTTTAATTTTTTATAGGTTTTATTTTTGGAAAAACAAAATTGCTAAAAAGAAATAAAAATGAAAATGAAACTCACTCCATAGAGAAACACTACTCAAATAACGAAAAAATTGCAAGAGATGAATGCGTGAGTTACATGAAATGTGGACTAAGGATCCGGCACTTACAACCACTCACTCCAAAATGATGGTCCGGTTACCTTAATGGTGCACTCCCATAAAATAAGATTGGAATGGAGTACACTGAAAAATAAAATGAGTCTTTTATAGTCAGATACTCTAGACTTTATCTAAAATATATGTATTAACATGCAGTTTACCACATATCAACAATCGAAAGAGATGTGGGTCTTTCCATAAATAATTAACACATAAAGCACCCCTAAAATTAGACACCAAGATTTCCTATGACATGGCTTAGCGAAATGAGAGTGAAGTCTAATGGACCTAGAACATAATCGAGCGTGTACTCTCTTCTTTTTCCTCTAACGAAAGGGTGTCTTAGTGAAAAATCGTGAAAAAATGGATGGTTGTGGAAGATATGTGGGATATTGATAAGTTTTAGAAGGAGTAATGGAAGAAATGAGGACATGGGTTTAGCACAAAACTCATTGAAAGGGTATGGTTGTACTGGCTCACATCTAAAAATGAAAGATTCTTGTTGCTTATCCTTGGGTATTATTTTCTTACCCGATGGGTTTGTATCTAAAGTACTCACTACTAGAATGAAATCATGTATTTCTTCTTTGATTTCTTGTGCACAATCGGCATTTATTCATAGGAGGTCTGTACAGGATAATTTGTTGCTTGCTCATGAACTTTTGCGAGGTTATGGCCGAAAGAGAGGACCAAAAAGGTGTGCAGTAAAGCTGGACATCAAGAAGGTCTATGATTCTATTAGCTAGCAATCTCTATTGGTGATCCTACAAAAGTTTAAATTCCCTCCTTTGTTCATTGAATGGTTGAATATGTGCTACTCGTCCCCCTTTTACTCAGTCCTACTAAATGGGACACCAGAAGGCTATTTTGAAGGAAAGCGAGGACTTAAGCAAGGCGATCCAGTCTCCCCATATCTCTTTGTTCTTGTGATGGAGGTGTTAAGTGCTATGTTGCAACAAGGGCTAAGGTCTAAGTCTATCCATGCTCACTCAAAATGTAGAAAGATTGTTATTTCTCATCTTTGCTTTGCCGATGATGTAATGCTCTTCTGTAAGGGCAATATGGAGTCTCTTTTGGTGATAAAAAAAATATTTTGGCCTCATTTTCTCATGCAACCGAGTTACATTTTAGTAATGCAAAAACCATTCTACTCACTAGAAGCATGTCTGAGGAAGAAGGGCTACAACTTGTTGATGTTCTAGGAATCTCCTTGGTTACTCCTCCAGTTTCCTATCTAGGATTACCTCTCACGGCCACCAAATTGGGTATTAGGGAATGCCTCCCACTCATTGAGAAAATTACAGGTAGAATTTCTAATTGGAAAAACACAACTCTCAGCCGAGCAGGAAGGGTGCAGCTTATACACTCAGGCATATCTTCCTTCCAAACTTATTGGGCAAAAACTTTTGTATTGCTTAAAGCTATGTTGGATAAGGTGGCAAAGCTATGCAACAGGTTCATATGGGTTGGACCTTCTATGGTGAGGAAGATGCATCATGCAAGTCATGAAACACTGAGAGTGGCTAAAAACCAAAGAGGTCTTGGGCTTCTCAATCCTAGAACTTGGAATAAAGCAGCGTACTATGGGATTGTTGTTAAGTGATAACCCGAAAAAACAGTAGAATCCTAAATATTAATGCTACAAGAACACTAATACGTAATCCTACCGTTCTTACGTTTAAATCAATATTTCTTACTCTCAAAACAAAATCATGCAATACAACGAGTAAGGATTCGTTCCACTCTCAATCTATCAAGACTAAAACAAATTCAATTGATCCAACACAAGGAATAGTGAGAGTGATGTGTTTGGTGTGAAATTTCTATACTACCATTCTCAACACAAGAACAATAATAACAATAAGACATAATTAAATTAAACTGAATTTAAAACTAAGATTGTGAATAAAGATAATTAACTTTATTGATCTAATAAAAAATAACAATGATATTCAATGATTTAAATAACTAAGCTAAAACAAAGAATGAAACTAATTAATGGAATGAAAACTAAGTAATTAACTAATCTAGATCTAACTTTTTCTAAACCTAAACTCCATTAACATTAGCTTCCTAACCTAACTGCCTTTAACAAAGAGTCAAGCTTTTGTTTTTATACTTCTAGATCCAAAAATCGTGCATGGGCTTGGAGCCATGTTTTGGGCGGAAAATCGGCCCAAAACCCATTTCTTTAGTCCAAAATGGGCTCTTCAGCTGCAGTTGGCTTCGACAGATGTTTCGTCCACTTCTGCTCCTCTGATTGGGTCAAGGCTTGGACCATTGGAAAGCTCTTTCCGAGCCGGTCGTTTTGACATAAGGTAGGCCCAATTACGAGGGTCTGAGTCTAAAGATATGGTCTTCGGAAGTTCTGTTGACTTTGTGCAAGCCTTACCGACTTTGACTTTTCATCTTTTTCGACCAGGGCTTTACAAAGGCTTTGTCTTCTTGAATCTTGGCCTTTAATCACCAACTCTTTAGTAACCAACCATTGCTCCTTTATCTCATCAAAGTGGCACATTCCTGCATAATTGACTTTGAAGCCCGAAATACATAAAACACGTGAATCGATTTAACTCTTTACTTATTACTCACATAATTGGTCTAAAAGTATGACTGCTAAGGGGTTAAAACTACAGTTTTGGGCTCTTATCATTAAGATTTCTCAGAAGTATGATTGCTTGTGGGTGAAATGGACATGGTAACATAAAATAAAGGGTGGACATTTTTGGACTATGAAGGAACTCAAGGACTGTTCTTTGGTGTGGAGAGGCATCCTCAGACATAGGGAGGCTACTTGGAAAAGTGTGAGATATAGTATTGCAAATGGGTTGTCAACGAGCTTCTAGCATGATTCGTGGTGTTCTGGTCCTCTTATCTTCAATGCACAAGCTAGAGAACTGCTAGCAACTTCTATTCCTGACGATGCTTATGTTGGATCAATTATTGAAAATGGGACTTGGTCAAATGTTATTTGCCAATTACCAAGCTGTGAGCTAAAAAAGTTGATCATGGAAACGAAGTTGAATAGCTACTTGATAGAGGACCGAGTTATCTGGACACCAACTAGTACTGGACTTTTCTCCCTCACATCTGCTTATCTTTCTCTTAAGAAAATTTGAGGAAAAGTAAAATAGTTCAAGTTAGTTTGGGGTAAGTTATCGGTGCCCAAACACTCTTTTACTATTTGGCAACTCTTCTCTGGATCATTGCCCACCCAAAACACACTTAAGTTCAAGAAAGTTATAAACCAATCCACTTGTTGTCTCTGTACTGGTCATGAGGAAAGTTCTTCACATCTGTTTTTTGATTGTGCGTACTCAAAACAAGTTTGGGCAAGGCTCAAGCTAGCTATGGGTTTATCTGGGCCAGTGAAACAATCACATGATGAGTGGTATTTCTTAATGAGATTATGTAGAATGAACTCGATGCAAAATGAGATTATTAGGGCCATCACTTGTGCAACAGTCAGTGCAATATGGAATGAGCGCAACTGGCGAATAAAGAATGGGAGGAAAAGACTACCAAGTGTTTTGAGTATGCAGATCCTAAATGATATGAAATTGTACTTTGGGAAGACACTGCAGTCCGTAAAGGAGAGCCATGAGTTGCTGGTGTTGCTACAAAGGCTAGGAGTCGAAGGAAACTTCAAGCAGAATGAGGAACAATGGGTTCGCTGGTCAAAGCCAAAGGATCAGGTACCTGTGTTGAATGCAGATGGTTCATTAAAACTTGGCAATGTAGGGTATGGTGGGATAATTAGAAATCAAAATAGTACGGTCCTCCTGGGGTTTATTGGATCGTCAAACTCTCCCTCAGTGTTTCGCCAGGAACTGCTTGGAGTCTTGAATGCCCAGATGAATATAATGAGGCTACATGTACAATCTGATTCTATGCGGATTGTGCGAATACTGAACTTAAAGGAGGAACCACCTTGGATCGACAGGAACATCATAGCACATATCAGGCAACTCATCATAGATTTTGAATTGGTGGACTTTGAACATGTTTACAGAGAAGGGAACCAGGCTGCAGATTATTTATCAAAACTCTGTAATACTAAAGATGAAAGAGTTTTGTTTTTCATTCCCCCTTTAAACCAAAGGCTACATGTTTTGGTCAAAGAGGATGAAGAGGGTAAGTTGTACTTGAGATCATGATCAAATAAAGGTTGGGGTATCCTTAACCCCTAGCCTTGTTAAAAAAAAAAAAAAAAAAAAAAAAAACTTCTAGGTCTCTAGCTATCGCCAAATAAACAAAGATATATTGCCAAATTAATTAAAATGAATTTTCCTTCTCAAATCAATCTACGATTAACTCATGGTTGGTTAGCTTGGAAGACTATCTTTGCTAACGGACCCACCATTCAAAGGTAGGTCTAGATTAACAAAAAAAATTCTAGCATATGTACTTTTTTTTTAATGGAATTTTTTATTAATAACGATAACGAGTTTGACAAATAATTAAAGTAGTATCTAATATATATAATTGGGGGTATAATTTTATTTTATTTTTTTAAGGACATCTCCAATGGCCCAATGGGGATGTAAATTGTATAAAGTGT
This sequence comes from Coptis chinensis, assembly GCF_015680905.1. Taxonomy (NCBI): domain Eukaryota; kingdom Viridiplantae; phylum Streptophyta; class Magnoliopsida; order Ranunculales; family Ranunculaceae; genus Coptis; species Coptis chinensis. The sequence continues at coordinate 62,099,593 of NC_141460.1, forward strand.
AAACTTTACACCCCCCAAGTTCAAAAAACTTTTTCCATTAAGGTAGTAGCTAATATAATGGTGAATTCCCCACACATATACAAGTGGATAAAAAGCTCGGGCGTGCGCGAATTTAAAGTATGTTCGGACGTCACTTTCCCTATTTAGTTACGAAGTCTTGATTTTTTATTTTAAACACTCGGATGTCGGAGTTTTTTTTACATCTCTCTATTGGGAACTATAGAGTGTGGATATATATTGTCTATATAAATTAGTGTGTAAGTGAAATTGTTAAATCTTAATGGCACCTAGGTGGAACCTATGTGGAGGTAAGTCAAGTTAAAATGAGTTTATAGGACACTCGGTTTCAAAAATCACTCAAAGAGGCATATTTCAAATGCAAATAATAGGAAAATGCTCATTTCGGGTGAAAATAACTATAAGGACAAATAGCCCAGATCATCAAATTTAATATATATATATACGGGCCAGCTAGGTAGACAGCAAAATTTCAGCCGTTGGATCAAAACAAATCAGATCAAGATTAAAACACGAAATTTCAAAATCGACACAAAATACTATATTTTAGTTCTCACAAAATACGAAATTACGAAGGGTTTGGGTTTCCTCTAACTTGCTCTTTCTCTCACCTATTCCTCTCTCCAAAATCATCTCGCTCACACTTTGTGCTTGATTCTTAATTTAATTTATCTGGTAAGAATTTCTCATTTTTAGTTCGATTAGTTCGAAATTTGTGATGGGTTTCATTTTGTTTTTTATTGCGATTTCAAAATAGAAAATAGAAAATTTGTTTGGACACTTTGCTGATCCTTCCATTAGATTACTTATTTATTGAAATGGATATTGTGCTTACGTTGTCAAGAAAAGAGATGTTATTTTTATGACAATCACATACGTAGCTTAATTTGATATTCCGCTCCCTTCAAACATATTTGGTAGAGTGTAACACTTGGTGATGATGAAGCGAGGAAAAGGAACTTTAGTGTAAAGAAGATAATATACACATTAACAGACACTTTACCTTAGTGTTTTTTTTATTAATTATTTTTTCATTTGATTAAAAAAAATTATCTCTTTAATAAATAGTGAAATTCCATTAAGAAATGGGTGGCTAATATGTGGAAGTGCATTGTTTAAGAGAATTTCAAGAACATCAGTGAATCTTGGAAGGCGTTTCATCGTCTGCAAGAAACATTCGGGTCGTCTTCAAAAGGAAATGAGATGTACTTTCTTCAAGTGGGATGATAACGGGGACAATTATGGAAGCTACTCGTCGTCAAATATCGAATCAAATTATTGTTCTGCTACTCCAGCTTCAACTGAGAGTCCGGCTTCTATTTACGCAAGGAGGATAACGACTGATTCAGAGATTAATTTTATCGACATCCATATAATATTTAAATTGTTGTTAGTTTGTCTTATCTTAGTGGTTATGTGTTTGATTAAGTATCTAGTTAAGGTGTTATTCTCCTAGTTAAGGTGGTTATGTGTAAATTAGGCAAAGAGCATTTTCTAATGCCTTAGTTGAGAAGGTAAAGTTTGCAATGGTTCTCATTGTATTTTTTATTTCTAGAATTTATATTTCATTCGCTACATTCGCCTCTTGGTTACATGCAGGAAAACACCCAAGATTTCGTCAGTTGATCATAGAATTTGCTAAGGTTTGCATTTATGATATACCCTGAAACCCTTTTTCGTTTGTTTGTAAGTTAGTTGTTTGTAAGAACATAGTTTGCAAAATGTAATCGTTTGTAAGTTAGTCTTGTTTGTAAGAACGGAGTTTGTAGCCCCTTATGTTATTGAAGTGGTTTAGACAAATTGCTATTAGACAGTGAATGAAATATGAGAGATGTAGAGCAAAGCTCCAACTTTGTTATGTTCCCTGGCTTTTCGAGTATTTTGGAAACTAGTTGTTATTGATAGGTAAGTTGTGTGTTCCATGTCACTTAATTTAATTTTTCTTCTTGTTGTGTTTCTGTGTGTTTGTATTTGTGTGCCTGTGTATACAGTAACAAGCTCTAAACTTAAAACTGCACATGCCAATATTACTTGAAATCATATTAGGAATTTTACCTTATGTGGCGTTTTAGTGTTTATTTACATATGATTCAACTAATGAATGGCTTGCTCTGTTAGCCATATTTATACTTAAAAATATTGTTTCAGTTTTATTAACAACAAGTTATTGACTTGCTATCGTTTATTATTGTAATTGTTATCATTATCATTATCGTTATCGTTATCGTTATCGCTATTTTTGTTATTATTGGTATTGTTATTATTCTTATTGCTATTTTCTATGTTGTTGGCAGTTAAGAATGATGATGAATTGGGGAAATTGCTTGTTGGGGTAACTATTGCTGCTGGTGGGGTGCTATCTAATATTCATAATGTTTTGTTGCCGAAGAAGATGGATAAAGGTGCTGAAATCTTGATTGGTGGATTGGTACGTGGTTTAGGTCTTAGGGATAATGTTTAGTTTTTTTGTTTTTAGTGGTTGGATAAAGGTGCTTGGCATGGAAAGGCTAAAAGCAGAGTTGCAAGCACGCGGATTGAAATGTGAGGGTACTTTGCCAGAGCATGCTGCCAGGCTCTTCCTGCTCAAGACTACTGTGTGAACCCAGTTTGTACCCTTTAACCTCACACCTCCACTCTCCTCTGTCTCTTCTCGAAGATGAGACTCCCTCCTTTTGAACCTTTCAACTGAACCCATTTAGGGCTGCCTACGTACCCCCGACTTCCCGGGGGATCAAGCTGTGTCGTAGTTCTCCTCTTTTCCCCCCTCTCTTTCATTTTTCTCATCCCCTTTTTTATATCCTCGTAACCGCTAACTGCTCTCTGGTTCCATGATCTCCACCACCTTCTCCCCATGATCGCTAACTGTCCATCTATCGTATTAGATATCAAGGACTGGATACTGTACACCTGACTTCGGTTTCACTATCTTGCATCTTCTTGAGTCACTGAACCCCTCCTTGCCACTATGTCTCTCTGGAGTCCACGTCCCTTTAATGTTTCGAGGACTGGATCCTATGCTCTCTCTCCCTTGTACCTTATGTTACCTCGGTCCATGAGACGTGTCATCCTAATAGTCATGAATTTGGCCAATACAGATGCCCCCTCTCGGCCCCCCAGAACCACGCGTGACGAACTCTTTTCAGGGGTCCGAGATATCCTCTACTTACTTGATTCGTGATCCCTTACTCTAGTCCGTGATGGGTCTTTTCCCCTTGGCCCTCACTCTTCACAATCAATCATCATCTCTGCAAAGTGTCTCAATCAATCGGTTCCCGTACATAGAACTCATTTGAATATCCGCGAAGGGTCTCCTTCCCTTCGCTCTCACTCTTCAAAATCAACATCTTGTCCGTGAAGGGTCTCATCCCCTTCACTCTCACTCTTCCAACTCAACATATTGTCCACGAAGGGTCTCATCCCCTTCGCACTTACTCATGGAACTCGATATCACATCCCCAAAGGGCCTCATCCCCTCCATTTCTCTTTTGTATAACTCAACAATATATCCACGAAGGGTCTCAACCCCTTCGCTCTTATTCGTAACAGTCAACATCTCCATAAGGGTCTCATCCCATTCTCCTCAGTGCTCTGTAACACTCCACATCATGTTCGCGAAGGGCTTCATCTCCCCCCTCTCTGACTTATAGGCAGCTCATTTTGCCCCAAGCTTGATTCGGACATTGCGGTCCACGAAGGGCTCATCCCCCCTGCTCTCTGGCTTAGAGGCATCTCATTTTGCCCCAAGCTTGATTCGGACACTGCGGTCCACGAAGGGCTCATCCCCCCCCGCTCTCTAGGTTAAAGGCAGCTCAATTTGCCCCCAAGTTTGATTCAGACATCTAGTCCATGAAGGGCTCATCCCCCCCGCTGTCTTTGGTCACCAGGTGAAGCTGATGGGGGGGCCTGGCTCGGTTGCCCCAAGTTTGATTCGGACATCTAGTCCGCGAAGGGCTCATCCCCCCCGCTGTCTTTGGTCAGTTGTGAAGCCTGATGGGGGTAGCTCAATTTGCCCCCAAGTTTGATTCGGACATCTAGTCCGCGAAGGGCTCATCCCCCCACTCTTAGGTCACCAGAAGCTGATGGGGCAGCTCAATTTGCCCCCAAGTTATTTTCATTCATAGGCCAATACTCATGAAACAATTAGAAGAAGTATTCTCTCTATTTCATTGATATAACATTCAACACAAACTATCATTCCTCGGCTCACTTAGCAATATCTAAAAGCAAGCTTCCTCTCTTTTAATTGAAAAACTAAACAAAGACTCCGAGGTTCCCGTATAGCTAGTACAGGGCTCGACTCTGGTCTTACTCAATATTATATCATGCAATATACATTTAATGCAGACAGTAAACTTTTTGATGACAATATAGTGTATGCAAATAAGATAGTAAATGAGGTGAGATGGATCCATCTCCCAATACCAGCTCAAACTCCGCTTGGTTCCATGGTACCGCAATTCTTTCTCTTTCTCTGTAACCTGAAACTTTCATGTTCGAGTATTGTCCAAATAACACGTGAGATATAATGAAGGACATTCCACATAAACACTTGCATACAAGACTAATGGCGATAAAGTGCTCAATATACAACGTACCACCCGTCTTACCCTGAGGGGTACAACCCCATTTTTTTATTCATGGTCTGCGGCTCCCTAGAGTGAATAGCTCCACAAAATATTACGAAATTTGGGGACAACCTAGCCTGTCCCTACATACATCTTTGCCAAGGATGGGGACAAAGCTTGCTTGCCCCCAGTGTACAATGAGAACAGGAATCGCCTGCCCCAGCATGGTCGTGGACTCAGATTGTGACACCGATTGCTTGTTCTTGGCAAAACATTCACTGAAGTACTCAACACCTTGGACCATAAAGGTCATACCACTGAAGGTGTTATTGAAGTTCTGCTCAAGGCAAATATAGCCTTTGAACTCTTTCGCAAATTTTACACAATCATCGCTTTCTTAATCCACCAATTAACGTAACATGAACACCTATGGCTCTATCATCTTTTACACTGTTGACAGCATCCCATGACTTCCTCTCAAACTCAAAAGGCCCCTCTAGCCAGTCCTAACTTGAAATAAAATTTCCACGACTTGAGTTTGTGATTCCAATGTAAATTATTAGTTACAAAGTTTGTACTAAGCTAAGACAATGTCTCACAATACCGTCTGTCATGGTTTCGAGTTGCAAAGAAACAGAAACAACAATAAAAGAACTGAACAATCAGAATGTTACCTCACAAAGGGTTGTATTTCTCTGCTTCTTTACTGAAAACATGAAGAACATAACACAAGAAACCTCAAGATATGATGAGCTTTAGCCAAATTGTTCCTAGCACCAGATTGACTCCACAATTCTAGTAAAATGGCCATTAGCCCCTATGCTCGCAGAACCAAATTGAGCTTTTCATAGCAAATCACATCTAAAAATGTAGTTCGTATATGCTGGTTACTAAGTGCCCAGTTATCACTTCTCTCCCTCGTCAACTGTCTCTACCCCTTCCAATACCAGAGATTCCCATCTCTTTCTAGCAGCAGCCATTTCATTCACCTGCTTAGTTTCACTATCTCCACCATCAACTCTCACTTGAAAACTAGCTAGAATTATGTTCTTTGAAATTACATAGAATCGTGATTCAGTTTGAGAACGGATGTTTTAAAAACAACAAGTCACGTGTTCTCTGTTTCAGTTTCTTACTCACTTCTTGGTGGAGATTATGGTTTGGAATGGTTAAATTATTGAGAGCTGGAAAACCACAAAAGCTTTCATTGTTAGAGATGACCCATAGTCAGCATGTATTGTACAGAAGGACTATCCCTCGGGTTGCCACCACCCAAATTTGCTAGTCAGATCAGAGTATTCACCCTCGAGCCAGAATTTCTTCATTGAAGTTTCTGGTTACTTCACAAAATCTCTTAACAAAAGCTTGTTCAAACAATCCAAAACAAAACCACAAATATTTCAGTTCATCTGGGCGATTAGGATTATATTTTCCAATTAATTGGGATCGAAGGAGAGAACAAAATGGATTAATCGGAGAAAGAGAATGAAATTACAGAGTTGGGGTTTGTCTTGGCTAGAGAGAGAGATAGAATGAAAATGGGAGATGAAAAAAGAGATAAGAGAGAGCAATTAACGAGTGGAGTAAATTGTTCGTTCCCCACAGACGGCACCATTGTGTGAACCCAGTTTGTACCCTTTAACCTCACACCTCCACTCTCCTATGTCTCTTCTCGAAGATGAGACTCCCTCCTTTTGAACCTTTCAACTAAACCCATTTAGGGCTGCCTCACGCACCCCGACTTCCGGGGATCAAAGCCGGGACTGTCAGTAGTTCTCCTCTTTCCCCCTCTTTCATTTTTCTCAGCCCCTTTTTTATATCCACGTAACCACTAACTGCTCTCTGGTTCCATGATCTCCACCACCTTCTCCCCATGATCGCTAACTATCCATCTATCGCATTAGATATCGCAGACTAGATATTGTACACCTGACTCCAATTTCACTATCTAGCATCTTCTTGAGTCACTGAACCCCTCCTTACCACTATGTCTCTCTGGAGTCCACGTCCCTTTAATGTTTCACGGACTGGATCCTATGCTCTCTCTCCCTTGTACCTTATGTTACCTCGGTCCATGAGAAGTGTCATCCTGATAGTCATGAATTTGGCCGATACAACTACTCCTTCAGAGATGTTGCCTAAGAAGTTGTTAGCAAAGAAATAAATGGAATCTTTCTCTTTGGTCTGTACTAAATGGAGAAAAGAACCATTGTTGCTTAAATAGTTTGTACTTTTGGAAACTCTGTTCACCACTTAAAATGTACTGCAATTCTGTATCTATGCTCTTGAGCTCCTCTATACTGAGCAAAACTAAGAATTGAGAGAATTACTTGACCTGTTGTTACCATCATCTTTTCATGTATAAAAACACTTGCGTTTCTTGTGAATTGGTTTGTTGGTATGCCCCTAGTACATTTTTTTCATAACTGTATGGTTGATCGAGCTTCTTGTGAATTTGTGATAGATAGATATTGGGTGTTGGTTAAAATTTGTCTCAGACGATTGTGATCAAATTCCTTTAGCTGCAAACTTCCAGGTGATCCAACCAATGCATATGCCCATTCAGGGGATTTCATCTTGGCTAGGCGCTAAAAGGAACTGGCCTGCTCTTTAAAGGCTAGCTTCTCATGCCTGTAAGTCGGGTGTGTACCATCGAGAGAAATAAACTCTGACAAAAATAACCAAAATAAACTCTGACAGAACTTCTATATTCTCTGACAGAACTTGCAACATCTTATTGATTCTCTGACATAACTTGTTCTGATCAGTTTTAGCTTATTGAGCTGGGCTTGGACCGATCTCTGCACTAAAAATAATTATGTATGCAGAGATACAAAACTTGCACCAAAACTTGTAGAGATACAAACAAATCATACAAAACTCTGACAACCAAAACTTGCACCAAAACTCTGACAGCCAATACAAAATACAAAATACAAAATACAAAATACAAAATACAAAATACAAAATACAAAATACAAAATACAAAATACAAAAATACCAAATGCAATAGTATGGTCATCAATACAAAATTCGAAATTGGATTTTCTATTACTGCAAGCATCGAAGGATCAAAGGATCAGTTTACACAAAATTGCAAAGAATAAATTCTTTAGAAGCATTGAAGGATCACAACCACAGCATAATTACTTTCATATATCAAGTAGAGGGTCAGAAAAATACCAAAATGCACAAAGCATGTGCACCCCTGATAGGTAGGAAAACGATAGTTTTACCTACGAATAAGCGATTAAACTTAAATGTAAGTAAAACTAGAACTATTTTACGTTACTTATGTTATCAAAGTTTTTCTACTCTCGTTATCGTTCTATATATTTATAGTAGAGAATTCGTTCCACTCCTAGTTCTTTAGAATTCTAAGTTAACTACGATTATCAATCTATCAAAGTTAATGAGAGTAATGATGGAAATTATACTACGATGGTAATTCAAATACTACGGTTCGAATCTAGATAAAGAATTAGGGGAATTTGATTCCACCTTGAATTCAACTTAATAAACTAGCATAGATTGTTGTAATCAAATTCTTCCATTCTTATGATAAGAATTGGTCGTTATAATCCCTAATCATTCATGACAATCTCTACCAAATAATGACTAGTATGTGAGGAAGTTCAACCCATTCTCATGGCAAATCAACTACCTTCTAGAGTGGAATAGAATCTTACAACTATTTCTACAATACACAATCAAGGTTTCCTCAAACCCCTCTAATGGAGGTTTAGCCTTGATTCATAAAACTATAATTTCTATATGAGTTAAAACAAGACATGATATAAAGATTATAATTTTACTTATTTGAATTAAAAGGGAAATCTAATCATGCAAGATTGAATTGAACTAGTAATGATTAATAAGTAAAATTATAAATTGGACTAAAATAATTTAATGGAATGAAACTAGATTTATGAATAACTAACTAACTTTATTGATCTAATGAATAAATAACAATACTGATTCAAAACTGAATTAAAAACAAGGTAATAAAACTAATTAATGAAGTCTAAGCTAATTTATTTTCTAATCTAGGTCTAGCTAATCAGTCTGCCTCTTTCCTCCCCTCAAGAAGAGAAAGAGATCCCCAATTTCATGCATGGGCATGGAGCCATGTTTTGGGCCGGAAAATCAAGCCTAAAACCCAATTTCTTCAGTCTACAGAGCCCTTTTTCAGCTGGATTTGATTTCAACAAACTTTTCGTCTACTGTTGCTCCTCTGATTGGGTCAAGGTTTGAACCATTGGAAATCTCTTTCCAAGATGGTCGTTTTGACATATGGTAGGCCCAATTCCAAGGTCTGAGTCCAAAGATACGGTCGTCGAAAGTTCTGCTAACTTTTGTGCGCTATTTCTACCCGCGTTGACTTTGACTTTTCAGTTTTGACCAAGATTTAAAAAGGATTTTTCTCCTTGAATCTTGGCCTTTAATCACAAAACTTCTTAGCAACCAACCCTTGCTCATTTATCTCGCAAAAGTGACACATTTCTGCACATAATCGACTTCAATGCCTGAAATACATAAAAGCACGTAATCAGCATTAACTCTTATTTATTACTAGCATAATTGGTCTAAAAGTATTATTGTTAAGGGGTTAAAACTACAGTTTTGGGCTCTTATCAACCCCTCTAACATATCATAGAGTATGTATTAACCAACAAACCAAGCAACCTAGCAACCAAAAATACTTACATTTCACAAATTACGTCTTATTTTTCTCCGGACAATTTCTCGAGTCATAGTTAGCAATCTTTCCATAGTTTCTACACATTCTTCCTAGATTGTATGGGGCTATCTCTTTGGGGGATTTCCATCTCTCCGCTTTCTTCTTCCTCCCTTTTGTTTGAGAAATGTTGGGATTCAAAATCAATATCTTAAATAAAGATTTGGAAGTCAAAATCAAATAATTTTTTATATCAAATTAAATATTAAAATAAATCAAATAACATTAAACACTAAACCAATATCAAATTAAACATTAATATCACAATCATAACCTGTGAGGTATCAACCAAAGGCTCTTCAGCTATATCATCTTCATTATCTTTTTCTCTTTTGTTGGAAGTATTATTCAACGTTGAAACATGCTCAGCCATTTCATCCATCTTTTCTATAAAATATGAATAAGCCTCAACATTATTCCCCGCATCGTAAGTTACTTGAGAAGCAACCTTGATACAATGAGTTACTCTCAAAAGTTCATGGTTTTCATGGTCGGCCACTAATCCAGTATGAAACTCCACTCTATACGTGTTTGCCTTTTGCATCCACCGCTTCAAAAGAAAATGCCTTAGAATCTCTTCGATCTCGTAACGCTGAAAAAGCTTTAACATGTGACCACAAAGTAACCCCATAAACTGAAAATGCTTACATTCACAGTCTCCCTCTAAGGTTCCTCTATTGAAACTCACTTTCCAAACGGACTTCTTCTGTGGGTCTCTGAATTTCACCATGTAGCTTCCGGTTCCATTGTTGACAATCTCATCCCCATCAAATTTGTACTCCATCTTTGCCTTGTCTAATTGCTCCTTAAATTTATTAAATGCATTAATCGTATAGACCTTCGCAGCATGTATAAGGAGGAAAGTATCTTTAGCCATAATTTGTGAACTATGTTCAGTGTGGTAATCAACATCTCTTTCATTCCTAGCAATCAAATCCAAAAATCTCTCATTACCATGTACAAACTCCATCAGCATAGTGCTCGAATTTACGAATTGGTCATAATGAGAATTCATCGATTCACTCCTATCAGTCGTATGCATGGCAGCAAAAAATGTGTCACTGAGATAACAAGGAACCCATTTCTCCCGCATATTATACATTTCTGTCAACCAAGGATTTTCAGACAACTTATTCTTCTCTATTATTGTACACCATCTTCTCTCAAAATCAGCAATCTTATACAAGTAAGAAATAGTATTTTTCAGGTCAGTTACCAGTGTCTCAATTTTAGTAAAGGACAACTTCTCTTGAAATTTCTGCATAATATGCCAAAGACAGTAACGATGACGAGTATCAGGGAACACTTTTGCAATGGCTACAGTCATCGCTCTATCCTGGTCAGTGATGATTGCAGTTGGCGAACGACCACCCATGGCTGCAAGCCAGGCCTTAAACAGCCATATGAATGTATCTTACTTCTGTCTCATCAAGTAACAACGTGCAACCAAACTGAATCGACTGCATATGATGATTGACTCTAGTAAAAGGGGCAAAAGGCATAGAGTATGCGTTCGTACGATATGTGGTATCAAAAGAGACAACATCCCCGAAATACTCATACTGCACTCGAGACCTCCCATCAACCCAAAAAAAGTTTACTGCAGTCCCATTTTGATCTAGATCAATAGCGTAGTAAAACTGGGGATCACAGGCACTCTTCTACATAAAATATTTAAGCACGGCAGTTGCATCACCTTCTTTAGGCATCTTTCTAGTCAAACTATAATGATGGTTCCAATAATCCTTCTTTGTAAACCTAACTTCTTCCCCACTAAAAACAGCTGCAACTTTACCGACAAGTAAACCATTTTCACCAAAAATCTCAGTCAACTTCTTCGCTACTTCAGGCATATTTTTATTCGATCTTATGCAATTTCTCTTTGCTAGAATAACCAAACCGTGCTATGGTCATTTTCAACACATCTTACATAGTATATATTTTCATGTTTTCTTTTTGTAACACGCATTCCAGCAGGGCAACTACACTTGACAGTGCTAGTATTTCTAGAAACACCCACTTCTCCCACTTCTCTCTTGTTATGGATCCTTTCAAGTGAACAAACTATTAAACAGCCCCTAACCAAATCTACACCAGTTTTCCAATCTGTCAACCGAACACGAGTCTCAAATCCCTCTTGTTGACCATACTGTTTGTAGTAAGTCTTTGCGCCGTCAACACTACTAAAAATCATACCTACAAATTGAGCAACTAGTTTATGTGTTTCTCTATCCGGGGATTTATTCGACGAAGACCCAACAACTACGTCATTGTCGATACTGATTGTTACATTATCTCCCATTGACTCCATTTCAAAATTTTGGGTTTGAGTTCAAATACTAGCTAACAAGTGAAAAGGCAAAGCTAACAACTAAAATTCAACATACCATATACAATCGAAATTGATATCCACAAACTGCTTCGCCCATGAAATTTGAATTTTTGGGTTTTGAATTTTGGGTTTTTGGGTTTTGAATTTTGGGTTTGATTTTGGGTTTTTCAGTGGCTTTGATTTTGTTGATGATTTGTTGTTTGTTGAGTTTGTATGAATTTGGAGAATTCAAAACCCTCGTGATCGTGAGTTTGTTGTTTGCTGGGAGGAAATTTCGTAATTTCGTATTTTGTGAGAACTGAAATATCGTATTTTTTGGTTCAATTTCGAAATTTAGTATTTTAATCTTGATCTGATTTGTTTTGATCCAACGGCTGAAATTTTGATGTCTACCAAACCGGCCCGATATATATAGGGAGGGATAGAGAGGGATAGAGGCACATTCTTATGCGCACATTATAGCTACATTGTAAATTAATCCAAGCAAAATCATGGACTGAAAAGTTGAATTAAGGGCTGATTTTTTGTAGATATGATCTCCCTACCATGGAGAACATGCTCACAAAAATTTAGCTCATTCAAAGAAGTCTAACATTAGAACATGCTCACAAAACTTTTAGACTGTTAGATGAAAAATTAAAAAATGAACACAAATGAACACTAATTTTAACATGGTTAGACATATCCAAATATTATGATTTTTTGTGAGAATGATCTTCATAGTGGGGAGATCATCTCCACAAAAAATTAGGCCTTAATTCATTTGTATGTCTAACATCGATATATATATATACTGAATGTGCATATATATATATCGATTTTAGACATATGTCATTATTGGTATTCACGTTGTTTGTGCATATCTGCACATTGTTTGTGCTTATCTAAATTTGAATTAAAAAAAAATAGTTGCATTTTATATATCCACAACAATCTCTTTGCATACCTAAAATAGGTAGCACAATCAGTGTGCATATATATATACACATTTAATGTGCACAACAATCAATGGACATTACCTAATGGGGTATGCACATTCATCATGCATATCTATTTAGTTACATTTCATATATTTCATAAATGGAGTGAGGTTATAAGATATTTATGATATTCCATTTTAGAGTACTTCATGACGCTCCTTAATTAATTGGATCAAGTGTTGAGATATATAAGTTATAGTATGTCGTTTAGTCCCACATTCAGTAGGTAATAATTTAAGTGTGTGTTTTCTCCTTATTTAAGGAGAGTCCGTTCCTATGTAATGGTACTCAAGTATAATAATATTTCCGCTTTATAAAATTTTATATCCAGATAGATTGGTGATTCTATAGAAAAGAATTTGTGATAGCACCATATGCTTGATGCAGCACAAAGAGAACCGTGCATATCTTAATTTTATGAAATGAGATCAGATCCTCTTCGCTCGGGTGTAAAACCCACCCTCCTACACCTCACAAAATAATTGTGACACTTGGACATAGGGGTGTAATACGAGGCAGGGCGGGTCAACCGCAGGTCAAATAGTGATGGGCGGGGCGGGTCTAGGGGATAAAAATACAATGCCCTGATGGGGCGGGGCGGGTTGAAGTGCCATGTCTTAGTACCACCACCCGGCCTATTGGGTTAGCTTATGGGGTGGGTTTTGAGCGGGTCATCGGGTCAGGTGGAAATTGTCATTTTAACCCAATTTTACATAAAAAAAAAAAAAAAAAATAAAAAAATCCTCAAGTAATATATTTCCAATTCATAACATAGAGAAAGTTAATGGAATCAATCAATGAAAAATAAACAAAAATGAAAAACTATAACTTGAACCCAAAACCATATATATTTGAAGATTTACCATATGTAAATTGATTATCTTCTATAGCAAGATAAAATGAAGATGTGAGGGTCTATGGTACAAAACAATAAAATATAAACCAAAATAATTTAAAATTAATATAAGGATGAATTATTCATCTTCTCCAAAATTCGAAAGTTGAATTTGAACTCTTGATATTTACCCAATGTTCAAACTTGAACATTTGAAAATAATGTTGAACTCATAAGTTTGTATTCATATCTCTCAAATTTCTACAAAAGTTAAAAGAAAATATAAACAAAATAGAAAAATATTGGAGTTAGAGTCTTGAAACGGTGCGGGTCAACGGCTTATGTCACGGTGTGGGTCGGGCGGCTCGACGGGTCAGGTTTGAGCATAGAACCTACACCCATAGCCCAACCACGTAGAAACGGTGGTGGGGCGGGGGGTCTATTTTTGGGACAGTACGGGTTTGGGTTGCGGGCGAAGACCGGCCCTACCGCGAGTGATAGGTCAACGGTTTATTTTTACACTCCTACTTGGACACGCACTTAACACCGAAGTAAAAGGAAAAGAAACAGAGTTAGCAAAAACAAATCAATCTTAATCCGACTTCTATCTCCTGAAACTTGCTATCTTTTTCTTTTTTGTTCGTCGTTCAAAATAAATCAAGCCATCAATGCAAGCATTTAATCAGAGTAAATTAAACGATTGACCTTGATGGTTAGTTTTTTTTTTTTTTTTTTTTTATAGGATCACCTAAGTTGGATAATTTAAGATGATATTTGCTCTCACCATCATATTTGCTCTAACTTAAGATTCATGAAATAGATCAAGCTCTAGTCAAACTCAGTAATACATTTGATCAATAGTAAAGAAAAATACTAAGGTCTTAATCAATCAAGTAGTAGACCCTCCAAGGATCTCACTAAGCTTTCATTGATCTATGGTCTTCTACCATCATTAAGAACAACATTTATTTTTGGATTTTTTTTTATTGTAAGTGTGTTAAACAATAGTAACTTCTGTATTCGTGTTATTCCCTACGGGTAAGGAAATTCTCTCCCTATAAAAAACTGTAAAAGACTATAAAAACTCTATATTTTAGGATGAAGCAAATTTTGATTGGAGGTCTAACTAAAGCCAAGAAATGACATTGGGACAAAGATATGTTTCTCCGCACTACACAACTTATGAACTGCAACAAACTTTGTTGGTCGAGACATGCGCCATTTGAAAACGAACAAGAACAAAAGGGAAGAGATTCTGGAGAGAGAAATTGGATTGTGGAGATGAAGATGGATTACAAAACTTTCTTTTTTGTTGTGTTTTTTTAAGGAGTTTTTACTAACTCCATTACCTTTGATTTATTTGTACTGTCAAGTGTTACAATTATTTTGTGAGGTGTAGGAGGGCGGGTTTTACACCCGGGTGGAGAGGATCTGCTCTCTTCTGAAATATAGTTTTTTCTTTTTCTTTTCTTTTTTTTTTATTGATCAAATATATGTGAAACCAATTTGATACTAACAATTTTTTTGTTACAAAAAGATTGCGAGTGAAAGAGCCTACATAAGAATAATAAAACCATTATATCATCGAGAAATAAAGACGTCTTCACAGTGTACTAAATGCAATCTCAACTCCATCATCAGGTCTTGGATGAGGAAGGTACGTTATCTTTGCATCAGGATTAATAAGTTCCCACCTGCAATCCATAAAGAATATAATGTTCCTGATTCTCCAAAATCACATACCAGCACAACGTATGGCAATAATGTAAGCCATAATGTAAAGATAAATTTGCTTAATTAATTACTTGTAGCCGGTGACCAAATGGTGAAGAAAAATGCAAAGTTGAATCCTAGCAAGCATGTTTCCTGCACAAATCCTTGGTCCCTCTCCAAAGACTTGATAGGTTCCAGGCTTTGGTGGGTTCTGGAAAAAATGTGAATTTTTAGTGCACACTTTAGGCAATCGCCAAATATATATAACCAAAATCACAATAATTTTAACTTACATTCCATCTTTCTGGATCGAAACTCATAGGATCAACAAAGTTTTTCGGATCAGTATGAATATAACGAATCCATAGTGCTACATTCCAACCTTTTGGTATTTTGTAACCTGCAAGATGGAATGTGGTCAGTTGCAAACTGGTAGGTAAATGTAGACACTTAATTAGGTTTAGGCATTGACAAGCAAGTATAAGGACGTCCCAATATTTGGGATTAGCTTCCTTGTTCGGTATTATATTTTTCAGTTAATTAAGATATTTAATTTTTATTTTCTCGCGGAAATGTTTAGCTAGTCAAGACTAGCTTGTTTTCTCCTTAGTGACTAGCTTGTTTTCTCCTTAGTTGTAACAGCACCCTGTCCCATGAGGAGATGAGTGCACAACCAATCGAGCTAGAAGCTCTTGTTGATACATCATATATATATATATATGCTCACATAATCACATTAGTAGAGTTATTTGAACTGTATGATAATTTTATGTATAAATAATTTTAATAGTAACCAAACAAACCTAATCGACATTGTTGTCTCCTATAACCACACAACTAACTACAAATTTTGGTTTGAAGAAACATGCTTGTATAGCATTAGAAAGCCAGGAATGGGTTCCTTGCAACATTTTGATTTATATATACCAACCAACATCTTAATTTGTGAAAACGGATTAGATAGGATTAGTTTTTGGTTATCATTTTTACGAACAACGCCTTGTGGGGCTAAAGACGTGCTTTTCAATTTCTTACCCTGGTAAATAGCATCTTCTTTTGCCACTCTGAAGACTATAGGTGCAATATTTGCCAATCTTATTGTTTCTTCCACCACCTGCAAATTAGATATCCAAATTGCTAAGGTATTAGTTCAGAAATAAGAGATGTTATTGGTGAATCTAGAGCGCAGAAAAAAGACCTTGTTTGTGTTCTTCAATTCTGCGAGTTCTTCCCTTGTAATGAAATCGCCTTTTTTGCTCGCAGCCATGTTTTCTTCCTACATTTCAATTGATAAAATAAAAAAAGGAATCAGAATTCAAACTATAAAAAGTTAGTTATAACTAACAGTAACATAAAAACTACCGTTTAAAGTAAAATTACTCGAAGCTATTGAAGCACATCCGGGAATTTGGCAAGGTAGTACAGAGCCCACACTGATGCAAGAGAGGTTGATTCATAGCCTGCTATAACGAGAGAAACAATGTTGTCAAGCACCTCTTCATCACCTAATAGTTTCCCTTCCTCGTCTTTCATTTTAATTAATCCGTCCATCAAATCATTATTTTCGTCACTCAAGTCACTACTTCGCTTCCTCTTTTCAAGTTCTTTCCTGAAAACTGCCATCAATCTCTTCCTACACTGCCAATTATATAAGTATTCATATCAGTTACTGTATCAATGATGACAAAATCTTTTGTAAGAAATTGACAAAACAAAACCTGAAAAAGTATCAAAACCACTTTCAGGCAGAATACAGCATATTTAGAACAGCTAGCCATCATATTTTGTTAGTGCATTAATCAGGCTTAAGCTTAACCTGAACTGCGTGGGAGTAGGCGGTTCCTGGGAGTTTTGAGGGTTGTGCTCTAACTCCCCTCAGTAGGCCAGCAAAGTCCTGATCTAGCATATCCAACAATGGGCCCGGTTTAAAGCTGACAAACATAGAGCCGATGTTTCCAAAGGTTATCTGCCGTTCATGAAACGAAGAAATTAGTATTACTTAACAGGCTATTTTGATTTTGCAATCAAGACCAGTTTGGTATATAATAGCATAATTGTTCTAGATTAAACCTCATGGGGAGGAATAGCTCTAACATATGAATTCGGTCATGATCACCTTCTTGACTTCATTCACTGCTTTCACTTGGCCTTTCTCTGCCCATGAGCGGAGGGAGTTGATTATAATTGGTTGTACTAAACTAGTGACTCTCTTGAGAGCATCAGGCTTATTGATTGCGTTGGACACATAGCTCCTAATCCTTGTATGAGATTTTCCATCTACTGCTACAATAGAAGTGCAGCCTAAAAGTTCTATCGTTGGCCATTTAATTGGGAACAAATCATGTGATTGGAAGACAAATTTGTTAAACTCTGGTGAGCAACCAATAATTGCTGGAGATCCAAAGAGGTGGCTCCGATATACTCCTACGCCATCCCCATAACTGAGCACCATTTATACAAGAAACAAAATTTGTTAGAACATTACCAGACAATAACAAGTATGCAACATGAATTCTCTTGGTGGCTCTCTAAGTTTTAGCTTAGAGATCCAAGACATAATGGCAGCGATATTTTCATGAGTAAACACGTTTCTGCTCCTACACGCTTAACAGCGACTACTAAACTTGGTACACATATTGTAAAGGTGTGTTTTGGGTTTCTTGTTGGGACCGGGTTCGCCTATGAGCGAACTGCCTACGTATCCTCTCGTTGGTTTTCTCTTTTCCTTTCTTTCTTTTCTTTCTTCCTTTTCTTTTCTCAGGAGAGAGGAATCAGGCCCGACGTAGTTCAATCAGGTGGTATTTATAGGCTTAGGGAATTGTCCATCTAGTAGACACGTGTGTCTATGGTACACGTGTAAGGTGGAGATCGTGAATGAGTGTTGAGCTGGTTATATTATAAGTCCCGTGGCCGATTGGCCATTGGGTTACCCCTATTTCCTGGGATGGGTAATGATTACCCCGAATGGTGATCATTACCGAGGCGCTCGCCATGTGCTCGCATCGAAATATCTTTGTCCTCCTTTCTCGTGAGGTCGCTCTTGGAGGTCGCGGCGTTAAGTTTGTTGCATCGGGTGTTCTTCTTGAGGAGCCGCTCCACGATTCGGTCTTGAGGGTCGATGTCCCGAAGTTCGCTTTACGCTGCACGCATCGGGTGTTCCCGAGGAGCCGCCAGCAGTTCGGTCTTGAGGGTCGATGTCCCGAAGTTCGCTTACGCTGCACGCGTGCATGATAAGATATCGCCCCCTACACAAATCCTCTCGGTAGAGTGTTTATGCCACAAGAAACGCTATGCCGAGAGAAAGAATGTGGGAACGGAGCGAAGCTATGGTGGACGACTTCGACCGTGACGACATGACTTTCGATTCACGATGCCGATGCTTTGGCGGAAAGGGAAGTTATGTCGTAACATACGCACGCGATGTAATCATAGTAGTTGAGAGAGAAACGGTCGCCGCATTATTCGAACTATTGAAAAGACAAGCACTTTGGAACACGCGCGGGCTATAGCCTAGGTGTAATCATAACTTTTGGTAACTAAACAAAGCGGTTTATACAAAATCAAATTTGGGACATCGAAAAGGCATTGCGTGTTTTTTCTTCCACAAAACGCAAGCTAGGGTTCCTCGTGAGTGCTTCGCTGCTGTTATCTTTCCATTTTCAATTTGCTTTCCTCCCCGCCGCCGCGCTTTTGCTAAATAGGTAGGTCATCATAAGGGTATAGGGTTTCAAAATTTGAGTAATTGGTAGGGGAAAAAAAAACTTGCCGTAATGTCTGATTCTGATGACACTCGATCGGAGGAGGTCCGAGAGATATCCTTGAGTTGTGGAGAGTACGAGGATGAAGAAGCAGTGAGTGTTGGCGTGGAGGTTGATTTGGAAGAAGAGGATAGGATAGGTGAGGGTAATGCCCGATCTAGGTCAGGAGGTGACGTAGCCAGTACGTCAGGTCGAGGGGATATGTCGTCATCAAGCGATGTGCCCCTTAGAAGTGTAAACCGTCGTGCTGCTAACTCGTTCCCCGAACTGAGGGCAGCATATGGGATTAATGTCCCTGACCTGGAAATATACGAACCACGATTGAGTGAAAATGTTCGTAGTGAGGAGTACAACCCGCCGAATGGTGGAATAATAATCTGTGAGGGCCAGCTGAGAGCGCATATGCACATACCGCTTCGAACCGGTATGCTTACTTCTTGGCGCTTTGTTGAAGTCTCCTGTCGGTTCAGAGGTAACACCGGCGATTATTTAAGGTGTTCGACCTGCCAATGCGAGTGGGAATATGACATATGGTATCCGACATAGTGGAACACTATGTGGTACGGCGATCGGGGAACATGAACTTTAGCTTGCAAACCATGACGACGCGCTTCACTGCGGATCGATGGAGTAAGCAATGAGGCCCGGACTAAGAGGCCGTTGTTGCTAGTTGGCAACCACCGTGGTGAACGGGTGTATACCGCAAACTAGGATTTGTAACATATCCGGTGGGTAGGACGTTTTCTGTTGTTCCTTGTCTAACGCTTGATAGTTATTTTAACAGTCTTTGTTTTACTTTGACCGCAGAGTTTTCCGTGAAGAAGCTTAACCGATCGTGGGGGAAATAGAGAGGTTCGCGCGGTTGACTCGTGGAAGAGAAGCAAGCCGCCCGCCTGAAGTTGCACACTTTTTTGTGGAAAAGGGTGGGCCCGCGATCCGGGAAAAAAGAAGGCGAAAAAAGACCGAGCTCGAGGTCAAATAAGGGAAGAGCGATGGAGGCGCGAACGAAAGTTACTTTAGTAACACGAAGAGAGACAACGGGCGATGGCGGTGCGAGGCGACCGCTAGAGGTGGTACCTCGAGCGGGAGGATCGAAGCCCACCGGGCGAGGTTCGATCGATGCACCCGTGGAGTTGGAAACGGTGGTTTTCAATCCTCGAAATGAGGAGCAGGTCGGAGAAGAGGCCGCGACGCCGAGCAAGACGCCGCCCGAACTACGAAAAGTAGCGCCGCACGCCTTGGAGAGAGCTCTAAGCGCCGGGCGGTTCGATGGTGGCCCAACCGGGGCTATGGTTTCGCCGGAGTGGAGCACGACTGAAAAGGTCATCATGGACTTGGCCACTTTCGGGTCGGGTCTAGTGCGCGCCGACGAGGCGTGAATCCAAATCCACTAGCGAAAAGTGAAAAGCTCCACGTAAAGGCAAGTGGAAAAGCCGTTATGGTGAGTGACGACTTAGAGGGGCAGCTTCGGTTCCCGGATGAGAATGGGGCGAAACGAATTGTGGAAGCGGGCGGATCAGAAATTTCAATCGAAAGTAAGATATCGGGTTGCCTTCTAGAACAGATAGCTCGATGGCAATCGCAGGGAGCCGGATGATAAAGGGTCGGCCGATAACTGAGGCTAATGGAAATTGCCCAATGTTTGGTATGCGTATCTATCTTTGTTTGATGTAACCGCTCCGTGATATACGCTTATTGTGTTGTGGCTATTAACCATACGCGGTGTATTTGCACCGGTAAGTGGGTTTCAAAATTGAAGGAGATTGCCCGGCCATGGAGGCGATAGAGAGACGGTGGTGAAGCTGTCTGATGAGCTGAAGAACGTCCAGGAAGCCTCGAAGATGGAACACGAGGAACTGGAAGGTCTGAAGAAAGCTCATCAAGAGCTGAGTCTGGCCAAGATGTTGAAAGACACGGAAGCCGGGCCGAGCCGAGGCAAAACTACAGGAGTCAAGAGAACGCCCCGGCAACAATCGTGGAGATTGGTAGGTTGAACGATTATGCCTTACACTGCAAGAAGGTTGCTCAGGATGCGACCAAAGCCTATGATATTCTGGATGCAGATTTCGTTGAACTAGAGGCAGATTACAACGGTTTGAAGATAGATCATGCACGCTGCACGTCTTACCTCGGGTAAACGGGTGCCGGGAGGAATTAGTAGTGCCCCGCTGCTTCGAGGTTTTGCCCGCGAATCGCGATACCGCCGAACCGATGCTACCGCGGTCCGATGCGATCACGAGTTTAGAGCTGGATGGAGTATCTGTGATAGTGACTGGTACGGATGCTGAGATTGATAAATCGCTTCAGCCAGGAGAACTAATTATGGAGCCCGGAGGTGGCGATTTGTAATTTTGTTATTTAGTACTATCGCCTTATAAGCCGTGGATACAATAGAGGGTCTCCCCGGGTAACCCGCGTTCGCCTTGTTACCCGTATGCTTAAGCACGAAGAATGACCTCGTGCTCCGCTCGCGGCCGGGTACTCAGTGATAACGGTTATTTAGCCGGGTTGGATTTTCCGAAAGTAATCTCAAAGAACCCGTTAACGTGATTATTTTGCTATCTTGCTAATATAGATCGGGTGCTTGTCAGTATGCCATGATTGTTGCTTATTTCTTTATTATTGTTTGCTCAACTATAATTGTGTGTGGCTGACGGTGCATGTGGCTAAAGAATGGTAGGTATGTTGTAATGACAACTTTCGGCGCCCGGCGGAGATGTTTGCATGAGCGTGTTGTTGTGGAAATTATCTGCAGCTCGAGGTGGTGCTCGTAACGAGGGCGACCGGATCGCCGGGCTGCAGCCTGCGGAGGCAAGTCGAAACGCTTTTAGGCGGTTCGCCGCTTAACAAGAGTGTTTCCACGCCGCGCGTGCCCATTAATGGAGGAATACGAAGCGTTCAAGGAACGTAATGATGGCAGTAAATGGCGCTTGGCGCCTCAAGGTAATTAAGAGGCTTTAGGAAAAGACGCTTTCCTTTGAATAAAACGCTTATCATATACCAAGACAAGTATTTGCTTGCCTTCTTCCCAAAGCTTTAGTCCGCCTACTTGCTCTACGATTTGTCGCGGCTCTCCGCCATTGCCGCTTATCCGTGTATGTTTATTCTCCTCTTTGAGACTTCTTTCGTTGATAAAAGGTTAGTGTAAAACTATAGCTCGTGTGATATAATACGCTTGTGGTCTAGGTTTTTATCATGGCGAGATGTCATCCGTATGCAAGGGGAAGGAACAGCACGAGGGAGACTTCTCCGCTGATAATGGAAAATATGGAGTTTGAGCCTCACGTGCATGACGATCGTGGGAAGAGGAAAGCTGAGGCTGCAGAAGAAGAGTCACAAGCATCCTAGGAGGGCTGGACGTCCGTCTGGCGGCATTGTCTTTAGGTCGCCACGCCGGGTAGGTGACACTGATCGTCATGCTGCAGAGTGTAGCGACCTGAGGCGAGGTCGCGCGGCGGCCGGGCGAGAGGTCGCCCCCGCTACCGCGGGTGATGTGGGGAGTGAATTCTACTACATGGGGAGGATCGAAGAAGCGATGGTGAAACGCCAGATCAGAAGCTTCCACTCGGCCCATAGCGACACGGTCCCGGGGGGATCAGACTTGGATGGTGACAAGGCAGAGGTGAAGGATGAGGACATGGACACGCTACTGGGGACGATGGATATGGCCGCTTGTTTGGTAAACTCCAGACACACTAAGTTGTTATGTCAATTACTAAGGCAAACTGATTCTTTAACTTGCTTCATGCAGTTTTTTGCAGGATATGACAAGCTGAAAGATGTTGTACAAAACGCGGAGATGGATGGCAACCCTCACGTCGAGCTAGGATGTATCGCGAAGCCGCGGGGGGGCATAAAGAGAAAACCGGAAGTGATGACTACCAAGTACCAGAACGCTACGGCTGAGAATGCTGCGTTAGTGACGGACGTGACGGAGTTAGAAAGGGAACTAGCTGTGGTGACTGCTTATGCTAAGAAGTGCCGGGTGGCGCCGCGAAAGCCGAGAGGGCGATATCGAAGCCTATATCGCCTACGCCGCCTGACGAAGTACGATCTTGCCGGAAGAAAGCGAAAAGCGAAATGATGAACGAGGGCATGAGATGCGAGTGATGCTGAGGTCGGCTCGGCATACCGCTTCGACTAGCGCAGCACCAGAAGATAAGCATGTCATCAGTGAGAGTTGAGAAGGTGATCTTGGTTTGGCTCATACCATGATTTGTAAGTTCTCGCTTTACATTTCCCTCTTTATACCGGAGTTAACAATAGAGTTGTGTTTTCGGGCTTGCCCGAAAGCAGTCGCCATTTTTATTCAAATGAACCGGTTTCCACGAAAGGCGGCGCAATACTTGGTTAATTTTGTAATGATCATCGATCCGATTTTCTTCGGTAATCCCATGGTCCGGTGGATGTAGCCAGTTATGATGAATGGTTATATAATCTGATTGAGATGTTCCGTATGTATATTGCCATGGATGGTGTAATTAGTGCTCGCTTAGGATTCTAGTAATGCTAGCGTCCCGCCTTGAGGTCAACCCTAAAATATAGGTCGCCGACGCGGACAGAATTGGAGGGTCACTGGATCATCGGGCTCCAGGGAGCCGATCCGCCTTCATGGAGAGCGCGTCGTGTAGTCGATCGTAGAAATATAAAGTCATCGACGATAACAAGACTTGTAAAGGCTGTAGAGCAGAGCTGCTAAGCTCCGAGAAATATAGTGATGCTCAAGAGAGAGAAGCGTTCTCGCTTAGTCGATCCTAGAAATATAGGTCCTCGACGTAACAAAGAGTTGAGAGGTCATGTAGCCCGTAAGCTCCGCAGAGTCAGATGCTCACTGAGAGCCGTTCTCATTTAGTCGATCCTAGAAATATAGGTCCTCGACGTAACAAGAGTTGGAGAGGCGTAGAGCCCCCGTGAAGCTCCGAGAACAGATGCTTTCGAGAGCGCTCGCTTAGTCGATCCTAGAAATATAGGTCCTCAACGTAACAAGAGTTGGAGAGGCGATAGAGAGCCCGTAAGCTCCGAGAGTCTGATGCTTTCAGAGAGCGTTCTTCTCGTTTAGTCGATCCTAGAAATATAGGTCCTCGACGCAACAAGAGTGGAGAGGCGATGTAGCCCTCGTAAGCTCCGAGAGAACCTGATGCTCGCGAGAGCTTCTCGTTTAGTCGATCCTAGAAATATAGGTCCTCGACGTAACAAGAGTTGGAGAGGCTCTAGAGCCTGTAAGCTTCAGAGAGCTGTATACTCGCGGAGAGCGTTCTTGTGATGAGAAATGGTGGACCCAAGTAACGTGTTGCTTATCTATGCCGCGGTAAACCGGTTTAACTTGTCAATACAAGTAAATAGATTATACCGTACTAGCTAACCCAAGAAACGTAGTTTTCATTAATGTGAACATAAAGATATACAACTTGAATATCGCTACTGGTAAAAAAATTTCAGTAGATAAGTATTCCAAGGGCGAGGCAATATCTTCCCTTCTTGGGTTCTTAGCCAAGATGCTCCATTGCCGACGACGCCGCTCCACGATGTAGGGGGCCTTCCCATGTGGGTGCTAACTTGGAATCGCCTTTGGCGCCTTTTTTAGCACTAGGTCTCCAGTTGAAAAGACCTAGGATGAACTCGCTTGTTGTAGGAGTTCTTCAGAGTTTGCTGATAAGATGCGACTCTGATGGCAGCTAAGTCCCGCTTTTCTTCCAACAGGTCGACTTCTCGTGCTAACACGGAGTCGTTATGTCCTGACTCGACAAGTTCGATCGAAGTCGAAATGACCGTTATCGGGTGGAATTACGGCTTCGTGCCATAACATAAGGAGAATGGAGACTCGCCGGTACTGGATCGAGCTGTGGTGCGGTGGGCCCATAAAATATTCTCCAATTGATTTGGCCATAGGCTTTTATTCTTTTCAATCTTTTTCTTCAAGTTTTCCAAGATTGCTTTGTTATCGGCTTCCCGCCTCACCATTACTCGAAAAAGCATCGTGGAGTAGAAAAGGCGTGAACGATCTTCCACTTGGCTAGAAACTCTTTAACCGTTCTGCCTTTGAACTGAGGCCCATTATCCATTACTAATGTGTGTGGCAAACCAAATCTGGTGATGATGTGGGTCCAAATGAAGTTTCTGACATGTAACTCCTTGACGTGTGCTAAAGGAATAGCCTCGACCCACTTGGTGAAGTAGTCGGTTGCAGCTAAGGACAAAGCGGAAGCCGCGACTTTTCTTCTGGGATGAATGGGCCCATAATGTCCATGCCCCACATGTGGAATGGCCACGGCTCGCTATATATCGCCGATCGGGCCATGAAAGAGGTTGGATGATATTGTGGCCAAACGCTTGGCATTTGAGACATTTGAGGACGATGCTTTGGCATCGACCGCATCCGGGCCAAAAATATCCTTGAGAGATGGCCTTATGGGCTAACGAGCGACCACGGGCAAGTGATTTCCACATTCTCCTTCGTGGATTTCGCAAAAATCAAACCGACCTCGCTTCGGGGTAATGCACCGTAAGTCGCGAAGCGGGCCACCAGATTTTCCTGAACAATTTGTTATGAACCAAACAATAACGCCGCGGCTTGGTAGGGGATCCGCTTAGCCTTGGTACGCCTCCTCGGGAGGCGTCGCGGCCGGATATAAATCAATGATGGGTTGCATCCATGTTTGACTCACCGACCGGGCGAGAGAGGAAATAGGTCGCTTATCATCAAGGTGTGGTCGACTTGGTATGCAGGTCGATCGACGATTTCTATGAGAATTTGTCGGGGAACGCAGCTCGGGGTCTGGGTAGCCAAGTAAGCTAAACTGTCTGCGTGGCGGTTCTCCTCACGCAAGAAATGATGTATGTGTACCTGCTTAAAAGAAGGCAATAATTGATGAACGACCTGAAGATATTTTGAAAGATTACCTTCATGGGTAGTGTACTTTTTGCAACCCGGCGAACAACCACCGCGAAGTCGCTAAATACTTGGAGCTCTATGACACCGAAAGCCGCAAATCATACTGAAGTCCCCCGACAATACCATGACTCCGCCTCATTGTTGGAGTGGGTGAAGTCGATGCGAACGGACTTTTCCATCACCGCTCCATCGGTGAAACTAAGACAACCCCCGATGCCGCCGCCACGGATTGCTAGAACCATCTACAAAGAGAGACCGTGGATTTGATGTGCTCCTTCAAATCTGGGAGGTCGGTCTCTTTGTTCCCAATCTGGGGTCATCAACGTGGAAATCCGCTAGAAAATCGGGCAACGACTGGTCCCTTCCGAAAATTCGTGGTACGCAATTCCGTGTGGTGTTCGCCGAAGTTCTTCGCCCAAACCGCCATTCGAAAGTAGTTTTGTTTTCTTTGTGGAGAATTTTCTTCAATGGGAGGTCGGTAAGAACTTTGATTTGATGCTACCGAAAGTAAGGCCCGAACTTCCGTGTCGAATATAATAAAGCAAGTACGCTCTTTCCGTGAAGGAGTAATTCTTTTCATTGTCGTGAGCGCCTTGCTTGTGAAGTAGATCGGTTTTTCTGAATTGTTTTCCTCTTTGAAGAGAACTCGAAATGATTGCAAAATCGATACCGCCGATAGAGCCCCGAGTCTCCGCCTACGTGTTTAGCTAAGACGGGGCGGGTGAGGTAATTTTGAGAGTGGCGAATGCATGATGG
The DNA here is from genome assembly GCF_015680905.1 of Coptis chinensis. Taxonomy (NCBI): domain Eukaryota; kingdom Viridiplantae; phylum Streptophyta; class Magnoliopsida; order Ranunculales; family Ranunculaceae; genus Coptis; species Coptis chinensis. The sequence continues at coordinate 62,126,180 of NC_141460.1, forward strand.
CATTGATCGCTTCCATGAGAACGGCTCGCCTTTTTGAGGAGTTGCAGGAATGGTCTACACTTATCCGAGGCCCTTGATATGAACCGGTTGAGTGCCGCCACCATTCCCCGACAACTTCAGATTTGTTTCTTTGTGCGTGGATCGGGCATATCTAAGAACGCCGGATCCGGGTCGATTTGCTTCGATCCCACGCCGCGACACCGATACCCTAAAACTTGCCGAGGACGCCCAAAAGGCATTTCTCTGGATTGAGTTTCATGCCCGCATCGCCAGTAATCGAGAGAACGCTTTGCTCAAGGCGGGCGAGGTGATCACCGGCTTTTTGCTTTTGACGACCATATCATCGATGTAGACCTCCATGGTGTCACCTAACATGTCTTGGAACATGTCGCTGACCAGGCGCCGATACGCTGTTCGGCGCTTTTCAAGCCGAATGGGAGAACGCCAGCAATAGATCCCTTTGCTCATATGAAAGAGGTCTTCTTTGATCCTCCTCTGCGAGTGGGATTTGGTTGTACCCACCGTGACGCGCCCCATGAAGGAGAGAAGCTCATGACCACAGTCCGGGTCGACAAGTCGGTCGACGCGAGGTAGGGAAAACCGCTTTTTGAGTGGCCCGATTTACATTCGTAAAATCGACGATATAAAGCTTAACCGTTCGCTTCTTTTGGGTACGCCCACGATGTTAGCGATCCACTCGATAGTCTACTTTTCGGATAAAACCGACTTGCTTGAGTTTGTCGACTTCGCCGTTGATGGCTTTTGAAAAACGCAGGATAGTCGGCGGGTCGTTGTCGGACCGGGTCTAGCATTAGGGTTTACATTTAATTTGTGGCATGCGAAGTTTAGGATCGATTCCGCACATCGATATACCACCAAGCAAAACATCTTTATTCATAGATAAGAAATTTACAAGGTGGGATCTCGAGTGGGGGGTCGAGGTTAGCCCCTACATATACAAACTTGGGGTCGCCTTCGTGCCAAGATTCACTTTTTTTTTCTCGCCACCGGAGGTTTTACAATTGATGGCGGCGAATCGCTTTGGCTTACTTCGCCATCGGGGAGGTCCAACACTTGGTGGGGCGACATGACCGGTCACCGAGGTGGAGCGAATTGCTCGCAACGCTGCCGAGGGGGTATCCACGACACGGGGAGTGGGACCCGGCCGCAAGCACATTGATGGTGGGTCATTTCGCCGCCAACCGTGGGCTGCCGACATGAACCGGGACGATCTCTCAAACTTTAAACCGACGAAGCTACCGTCGTTGATCAATGCTAGAGGTCTTCGCCGGGCGATTAAGGACTTCGGGGAGCGAAAAGGTGTATCGGCATTGAGAGAAAATCGCTTGTAAGAGCCCCCGCCGCTCTACTTGGCGCTTCGGGTTGGACTTCGCAACTAAGTCACGTCCGTGCCATGGTGTAGTAGAGTGGTTTCCCGTGCGCGGAGGCAGCTTCATTCACGCGGTCTCATTTGTTGATTTGACCGGTTACAATGGTACGCCTCAAGTTGATTGCTTCTAAGTTCCATCATTCCTCGAGGTCCCGGGAAACGGAGAACTTGATGTAAAGTTGATGGTACACCGCATCCGATGAATCCAAATCGTCCGAGGATGGCATTGTATGGCGAATTTGTCGCTCTAGAACGCAGAACCGTATGTATGGCGTGATCTTGTCCTCTCTAGATCCCACCGACACTGGAAGTATAATATCACCAATGGGATCGGCCCTGGATCCATTGAACCCATAAAGGGGGGCGATCGGGTCGACGAGGACGGACTTGGGAAGGCTCATCTCTTGCATGGTGTGGTAGAACAAGATGTCACAGAACTCACGGGTCGATCGAGCGAACGCTTTGATCGCCCAAATGCTAATTTTGACATGGACAACCAATGCATCATTATGAGGAAGGCGACTTTGCTTAAATCGGCCTCCGTAAAAAGTGATATCGCCATACTGCGACTGAACCACGCGGGCGGAGCGCCCCGGAGGTGAAATGATAGACTTCAAGAAGCCGCCCGACCGACGCCTTTTCTCTCGGATGAGGTTACGGAATCATCCGGAAAGTAATCACGTGAATAGTTCGATCATTGTCACGATCGGATGAGTCCGCCGCGCCGCGGGCGCTTAACGATCTCGTGGACGCCCTCGCTGCGTGGGACGACCTTTGAAACTCTTGGGAGTGACGGCGAGATGGAGACCGACTACGGACTCGGCGAGCCATCAGTTTGTGTCGCAAATCGCCGTCAGGAATGTTAGTGTATTGTTTGATGTGGCCGGCTTCCACTAGATCCTGGAGATAGTGTTTAAGCCCCCAAACAAGCATCGCATCTTCATGGCATTTGGCGCCAGTGAAATGCACAAAATGGCTTGTCGGGGCCGATCTACCGGGCCTGCCCCACTTCGGCCGGAAGAATGGGGCTCGCTTAATTTTACCCGAATGTAGTTGGGGAGCGCGTCGATAGCTTAACTCTCTATCGCTTTCGATCGGTATCTGCCTTTGGTGCAAGCGACCTAGCGCTTTTTGCCCATGGTGTACGATCCGAGACTAGCCGCGACCTCCCCGGTTCTCTTCTAAGCCGTGGAGTTTTAAAGTTTCCTCAACTTGATGTATTTGGTCCACGCGAGCGCGTAGAGCTCGGACAAAGGTCTCTAGGCGCTCTCATCAACGACTGGAGAGGTCGGTGTTTCGCGACTCGGCAAGCATTGAAAAGGCCAATGTGGCGAAAAGATTCTTTCAAGCCACTTTCCATGCACAACAGCCTCGCCTTTGAACCGCCCTAGGAATTCACAAATAGTTTCGGCCTCCTTGAATGATAATTGAAACAAAGAATCAAGATCCGCTTCTTCCGCTCCATTTGTGGACGATCGGGCCGGGCGAACAAATCGATGGTCGCTCAAGGTTTTATAGAATCGATTCCAGTGAAAAGATCAACCAATCGAGAGCCATCCTTGAGGCCGGCCGGAAATAATCTGCAGCGGAGATGATCAAACTCAGTGAGTGGTAGAAGTGCCAAACTCGAATATAGCGAGCCACATGTCGACCGGGGCACGTCTTTGCCGTCGTTATGGGAAAGCGTGGGTGGATAAAGTCTTGTGGAGAGGGTTTATTGAGGACCTCATGCGGTGAACGGAGATGCGCGATACGCCTTAAGCATCTTGTGCAATAACTGCGGTCGAATCCTTCTTTGCGGCGTTCGCCAATCCTTTGGGATAACTCATTAATCTGTTGATTAACGCCATTGATGCCGTTTCTCGCTCCGTTGCCGACTTGTTGTTGCCGGGTAACTATCCACCGAGCACGAAAAAAGTAGCATTTTCCCCCGAAAGCAAGGAAATGCTCTCATTCGCTATTCCCAACCGTGGGCAAGGTCTTTGGACTTGATCTTCTAGGCTAACCATGCTTCGTGGGCTTGAGAGTTAGAGATGGATGAACCGATTTTTAAAGTGGCTCTCAAGTAATCGAAAACCACGAGGCGGCCAATGTAAAGGTGTGTTTTGGGTTTCTTTGTTGGGGACCGGGTTCGCTTTGAAGCTTAACCGCCCTACGATCCTCTCGTTGGTTTTCTCTTTTCCTTTCTTTCTTTTCTTTCTTCCTTTTCTTTTCTCGGGAGAGAGGAATCGGGCCCGACGTAGTTCAATCGGTGGTATTTATAGGCTTAGGGAATTGTCCATCTAGTAGACACGCAGTCTATGGTACACGGTAAGGTGGAGATCGTGAATGAGTGTTGAGTGGGTTATATTATAAGTCCCGTACCGATTGGGCGTTGGCGAGGTTACCCCTATTTCCGGGATGGGTAATGATTACCCCCTATGGTGATCATTACCGGTATGCTCTCGCCATGTGCTCGTGACGAAATATCTTTGTCCTCCTTTCGTCGTGAGGTCGCTCTTGGAGGTCGCAGGCGTTGAGTTTGCTGTCGCACCGGGTGTTCTTGAGGGAGCTGCTCCGCACAGCTCGGTCTTGAGGGTCGATGTCCCGAAGTTAAACTTTACGTTGCACGTACCGGGGTGTTCCTGAGGGAGCTGCTCGCAGTTCGGTCTTGAGGATCGATGTCCTGAGTTCGCTTACGTTGCACGCGTGCATGATAAGATATCGCCCCCTACACTACACATATATAGTATGTGCTTCGAAAATTTCGCACTTCAAATTACCTCCTACAATATTTGCTACCTTCCCTAGGCAAAGAAGCAAGGAAGTTATTCCATAAATCTATGTTGCTGGTGGCAGAGTCAATTCCCACTTGGCATTATGTCGCGTATTTTTTTACGTACACGTACTCTTTTTAATTTTCATTGTAATAATCAGCCACAACACTAACAATTCATTGCCAAGTTCAGAGCCATCACAGTTTCGCTAATAACATACAAACCTTTTTCGCTTGGAATTGATGTAGTCATCAGGCCGACGCAATATTTTGAAGTACCAAAGGAAAGTGAGCATCTCTCCTATGTAAGGTAGACCCATATGACCAGGAGGAAGTTTATTAGCGCCAGAATTATTAATAGGACTTGCGAACTTGAATTCGTTCCATGACCACAGTAGCCACAAAAGCAAAGGTAGAACACCAAATGCAAAAGCTAACCACCAAGGTTGTGTGCTCTCCATGGCTCACTCACTTTCACACTTTCTCCTTATGCATTTGTTCCATACATATATATAAGAGCATTAGGAGAAAGTCAATAATACAATCAAATTGATCCCTTACAGCAGATGCTCATGTAATCATGGAGCTACTGGACAAGTTTGAACCCCATCTGTCATTTTGTTCGTTTCCTCAGTAAGCCAATTAGCCAGTTCTGGAAGTGTACCCTCCAAGAAAATATAACTTTGTTTACTATAGCTGGTATATATTTGTTTGTTTGTTTTCGTACATACTTATTCCTTCAGTAAACTCTCACAATTATAGCTAGAAGAAAGTCTATAAATAGATGAGTTGATTTGTTATTTCTCAAAATAGAAAGTATATTATATATTTGATTATCTGCAGAACAAAGTGACGAAATAGGAAAGGGGAAATCAATAAATTGGTGAATTAAAAAAAAAATGTATTTGTACTGTGACTTCGTGAGACATCATACCTCTTGTCTTATTGGCTCAGCTCACATTTATTCAAAGAGTTCGTCTACCCCGAGGATATAACAAATTCACATTCTCTCTCTTCCTTTTTGTTTTTGATTTTCGGACCGTTGGATCTCGGATCCAACGGTATCGGCACACTCATCCCTATAGGGATATCCTCGGGTAGCCCAAATCTTATTCAAAACTTAAGTGGACCCATACTAGTGTCTAGTCTCTAGTGTACTATATGAATGTTTTTTTTCCCCCCCCCCCGATAACTACACTATATGAATGTTCCAAAGTACAGGATTATGTGTATTGTATCATGTTAGCTACTAGGGTATGCCCGTGACTATGGTCCGCAATACCTCATGCGCCTGCAGTGCTACCCCACAACTCGTCGCGCTTTCTGCGCAAAGCATACGTGCGCTTTAGGCACGAAACAACTCGTCGCGTCTTTGGCACAAGGCCAGTCCAATTGCCTATTATCCATAAGCCCAAAGTACAGTACTATGTCAAATTTGGAGGCCCAATAGTTTATAAGTCAAACCGCAATTATTGATTTTTGGTTTATTTTTAGATAGATCCCATAGTATTTATTGTACATAACAAAATTGCACAAACCCTCCAAACACTTAGATATGCCAAGTCATATTTTTGTGAGAATGATTACCTACTATTGGATGGGGCCTTTTGGGCCATACACTTTTCTATTTTGTTAAATAGAAAGATATATAAAGAAGAATATGAACTTCTTGGAATGGAATCAAACACTTGATACAACTTTTTCGTCATAATAAGTAAGTAACATCTCTCTCGTTCTGTCTATGACGTTGACATAAGATGAAGAAGAAAGATATCTAACGGGCAATGTTCTAAAATACGCTAAGCAGTAGTCGGGCGGTGGCTGAGTGCCCGGCTAGGCGCCAGACGGTTTTTTTTACTAATAAATATGTTATGATATATAGTCGTTCACACATCATGCATACAACAAGAAGTGAAGAAAACAAGCATTTACCATAATTAAAAAAATGAATACAAAGAAAAGTACTTATTACAAAAGTAGAAGAATATAGCATTATGGCAAGTGATCTGCTCGATTTGAATAGGCGAGCAACTTTATATACAAACACATTCTCTTTCTTATAGGGGTGAACTAGTGTTACCCCCCACTAGATAAGCCAATTAGGATTTCCCCCACTAGACTAGATGGGAAATTAGGGTTTCCCCCATAAACACACAGTTAACTGGGTTTGACCGTTAACTGAAAATAAAATAAATGCTCTCATTATTTTCAAAAAAAAATATTTAATTTTAATTAGGTGGGGGCATTTGTGTTATTTTTAATTGTTTGACTTGAAAGTTAACGGTCAAACCAAGTTGACCGTGTGCTTAGGGGGAAGACCCTAATTTCCCATCTAGTTGGGGGAAAATCTTAATTGGCTCATCTAGTGGCGAATAATACTAGTTAACCCGTCTTATACTGGCATATAATTTACATTGGGTTCTAGTCTTTTAAACTCATTCAAATCTTAAGTCCTCACCACTTTTTATTCTCGACATTTAATATTTTTTGAAAAATAAAATAAACATTGAGTCGAGTAGTCCACCTAACCCGACTAATCGCCACCTAGATCCGCTAGAGACCGATTATTCTACAAGACTACTTTTTGAAGCGACGTAGGCCTAGATGAATCGGTTGGACTGATTTTTAGAATAGTGCTAACAGGTTTTAATGAGAAATTCAAGGCTGTAGGGATTTGGGCTGGTACAAGATTGAGCTAAGTGGGCCTTGATATATGGGCTTGTAGAACTATGTCAGCATATGTATTCGCAAAGCGTGTACGTTTATATCGAAAAAAAAGCGGCCCTGTTTGGTTCCGAAACAATAGGCAAACAAAAGATCGAGATGAAGAAAACAGAATCTTCAAAAGCACGTCAAGGCTAATATCATCTCCATCGTCTTCTCTCCTGGTGGTAAACCTCTGACGGTGATATTTCTTCAATACTTGAACGTGTTTCCAATGTAAACTCCCCATGTGAATATTGATGATGTGCCTCAAGAACAACTTCTTTTGTATAGGAACGCTTTGCTTAAACGTCTCGAAAACATTACTATTCATCAAGGTAATCATAATAGCATTGAACCTTTTATTAATTCTAATTTTTGTTGGAGTATAATGCCTGATTTTGTTGATGGGGGCACTGTGAATCTTGATGAGTGTAATTTAGGTTTGCTTGGTGATCAAGGTATTCAGTTTGATAATAAAATTACTTCAAATACGGACCTATTGAATTGAATTGGCTAATGAGTATGAGGATACGGAGATTGACTTGAGTCAACATGATGTGCCTTATAGAGTCGTTGCAGTATTATGACTCTTTGAATCTAGGTCAACGTAATGTAGACTTGGTTGATCAAGGTAGTCTTCAGTTTGATAATGTTAATGGTATTGACACTGTTTTAAAATCTGATATTTCAAATCCGGAATCTGTAACTGCCCAATCAGTTGAATCCGCCAAGGAGGCTTATTATGAGGGTGAAGATACGGAGATTGACCTTATCGGTCAACATGATGTGTCTTTTTCTGATGCCCTAGTGTCATTGTTGCGCCGTGAGTCTGTTAGTGATGTTGATGTATGCGATGATGGGTCTGTTTTGATTGATAACAGTTGCATCTTTTCCGAAATCTATGAACCGTATACATACACCACATTGTCAACTCCTTCCCCTGTTGAGTCAGCAGATTCTTCCTTATTTGATTTTATTACGTTTTCTGATGATGAAGAAGGAAATGAGTTGTTTGGGTTACGGAGTGGAACAATGGATTGTCATGACTACGGCATTACTAGTGAGGATGAGCTTGAAGAGCTATTGAAAACCGATTTTTCTGTGAAGTCTTTGCAGCTAACATGTTGTAATTCGGTTTTTGTGTCACCTTGAATTAATTCGTCATTATAGCTTCATTTCTTATTTTTATGTGACATCATTAAGTGAGTATGTTCAAATGTATATACTAGTTGTAAAGATTGCATTTTTCCTTTCGATTTGTTCTGTTTTTTCTCTGCTTTCCTTTGTGATCGAAGAATCCCCAAAGTTATCTGAATTGGGTAGTTAATGTAGCATATATGCTAATGCATACTTAATGTGCTTCCTATGCCATCTTTCTTTAAGTAAAATGTAGATTATAATGGAAGTTTCCTATCCAAAAAAAAAAAGTAAAATGTAAATTATTTTTTTCATAAACCTATCTAGACACATGCTTATTAGGTATTGCAAGACAATATAGGTGAAGATAATTCACTTTGTTGCCTTCTGCGACTATTGCAAGACAATCATTTAAAGTTTATTGAGGTAGAAGTATATGATTCATCTGCAAACCTGCTTGTTTGAGCTATGATCATTGTATGAAGATAACACAAATAAAATCCCAGAATCTTGCAGCAGCTGCATTTGCAGCTGTTTGTTGCTGTTTGCTCTAATGGATGTCAGGAGAATGCTCATCTCCTCGCTTAATGTCATCCAAACTTCAGCTTAATATAGACATGTGTGCTTGCTTCCGTTTTGTCTGTTTCTTTTGTTTACACCATTCTCTGTCCTTGGAAAACTTAAGGGTGTCATCTTATCTCCCTCAAAGATCGCTATGCTAGATAAGGTTGATTCAATAACTGAAGATTTTGTGGCATGTTGAGTATATGATTCTTCACTACTTCTCAGAAAATCTTCCTTGGATCATTGGTCTAGAATTATATATTGTGAATGATAGTCCACTTGACAAAATATGCATATGTTTCCATGTAGGATATTGTGACATGTTAGGAACTTACTCAGTTGCGATTATAATAGATGGTAAGTATTCTTCCTATTAATCTTTTTTGTTTTAGTCTTCCTGAATATGTATTTTTCAATTTCATTGTCTACTCTACGTAGAACTATAAAGCCACTTGCTTCTAAATTTGCAACGTAAGGTTCAAACCACTTTCAGAAATAGCATGGCTGGTCTTATATTGCATACAGGCTAAGAGGTCAATCTGGATACGAAGATATGAACTAGTTAATCGATTCTTATTTTATGAAATGAATAGTAATGCAAAATCTGTTCCTTAATTGCTTTTGATGTTAGCGCATATATTTTAATGCATGTTATGGGGCTATCACCATCTGGCCTAAAGAATTTCTTAAGAATTCCCTGGCATGTTCTAAAGAATTTCTTAGCAGCTTTACCGTAGTCTGGTCCTACTTCTTTCCACAAAATTTGGAAAAGTAGGCACCATAACCATCTGGCCTTGGGGATTTCTCATTCTCGAAAGAGAACATAACTGCATTTATTTCTTCATCCGTGACATCTCTTTCTAGGTCATCTGCTTTAGCCTGTTCCAGTACAGTTCTGAATTGAATGTCCTCCAAAATGTTCTTGATATCGATGATCAGAGCTTAATAATATTGTCTAGTACATTTCAATCTCTTCTATGACTTCTTGTTCAGATGAGGTTCTGCTGCCATCCTCTTTTATAAGTCCTTATATTGAGTTCTGGCCTAACACTCTTGATAACTTTGTAAACGTTGTATTAGCTTCCCCATATGACATCCAATCACACATATCGTTCTTCTTTGTTATACTTTCCTCAGTTCTCTTCAAATAGTTGAACAAATCAAGGCAAGCTCTCTTCCACAGCAGCACATTGGATTTCGGAAGGATTTTCTTGAAGTTGCATTTGGACGTTCAGTTGCTTTCTGGTTTCAGATTGTTCAAGCTGCATATTTTGATACTTCTGTTTTGACCAACCCTTAGTTACTGGTTTGAGTGCTTTCAACTTGCTAAACAGCACATACATCAGGTTTCCTTCAAAAGTCACCCCCAATATTGCGTGCACTAGGTTCTTGTAATCTTCCTTATCAGCCTCTGCATTGTAGAACACGAAGGGCCCAGCAGGCCTGCTTGTTAAAAAATTGTTTTATTTAAAGTTACTGAATGCCTAAATTTTATTTTCTTTGATACATGAACCAATAAATATTCCTTCTGTGCAAGGCGGTATACCTATATGTTTACTTATTAGAGTGAACATATATGAATAATTGCATGTTGGAAACTAGGTTCAAAATTTTGAGTTGCAATTTCATTTGCAGCTGCATTAGCAGTCACAAACTCTGCTCCGCTTTTGAGAGCATAGTCTTTTTGTGTGTCAATTACAGCATAGTACAAAATATCCCAATATATCGCGATATTTGGAGATATCTATCCAGATTTCAGAAAAAGATATATAAATATCACGATATGTTAAGAGATATATACGACTGCAAATGTCGGCGATATTTTGACGATATTTACAATATTTGTGATATTTTGCAATATTAAGCGAAATTTAGCGATATTTTGTGTATATAACAATTTTATTTAATATTTACCATTATATTTTAAATAAATATAAATAATGTATCATGATATATCAAGAAATATCTACAATACAATATCCACGATATTTTGGATATTTTGGATATATCCACGATATTTGCATGTGAAACAATGTCAAATATCTCCAAAGAGAGGGATATATCCACGATACATATCCAGAAATTGAGTATCGATAAGTACCCATATCCTGATATTTTGTACTATGAATTACAGTATGTAGTCTGTCAAGGACTCTAGGAACATCGAGCCACAATCTTCTGGATGTGCAAGTTTTGGCAGAAGCGACTGTCATAAGATATCATGAGCAATCCCATACTTCATGATTTTCAACTATACAAAGACTACTTATTTTGGTAGCTTACATTGTAGAATGGCCATTTTGAAAACCAGTAGCAAGGCCAGTGACATATTTCAGCAATAGATATATAGTTTCCAGGTATATGTGGCCGATAGTTTGGGTGATAATGATATTAAAATCCTTGACCGATGAAGGTGTCCATACTCCGAACTCTTCCTTAAAAAAACGAACTACATATATACTTTCAATAAGAGTTCTAACAATATTTAAGATCACTTGCAAGCTGCACAGTCTGCAGCAGAACTTTTTACAACATTTTACCAGGAACTGTGTCGTGTTTCTGTGTGATTGACTGATTACATTAATCTATACAAAATGCTAGCAATTTCATATTCTTCTTCCTGCTTAACTGCTTTGTTCGTGTAGTACTGAAAGATAATTCCATTTCTTGTTAGTTTTCATTGGAAATGTGCAGTTTATGTTATAAAAAACCTTACTTAGTTTTATATATGTATGAAAACAGGTTTTGGGCTTTTTTCTTATTGTACATTAGAAATAGTCAAACACTCAAACCACGTTAGCTTCTCCACGATCTCCTCTTTCACACTACGTGAGAAGTGGATCTAGAGCTTTTATCATATAATCTTCTTCTATAAGATCAGTCGAACAACACAAGAAACTTTATCTTTTTGAACTCTGTCCTTGTACTTTTGTTTGTTTTACATAAACTATGGTTTTGCTTATACTAGAGTGCATCTGAGAGTTCTTAGTATCCGCTGAAGTCGCCTCTTGGATCTTTAGTCGTTGTATCCTAGGAGGTGTGTGTCGAGGTCGCCGTCGGTTTCATACCAAAAATTTCACCTTCAAGGCATTGAGTTTTCACACCTCGACCATTGCAACCGCTTTATTATATTGGTTCTTATTGATTCTTTCTTTCTTTGACTTCGTGTAACACAAGATTAGTTTTCCAACAATCTGAAAGTGAAATTTCGTTTGTTGTACTCTTTTACTTCGTTACTAATCAATGGAAAAGCATGGTAAGTTGTCTGTCAAGCTTGAAACTTTTGATGGAAAGAATTTTAAGCGTAGGCAGATGAAAATGAAGTTTTATCTGACGACCTTGAAACTTGTTGAATGGACTACTGAAAGTAGACCGATTCCTGCTGAAAATGAACATGAGCTTGCAAGCTCTGATAGACTTGAAAAATGGGATAAGATAGACTACTTATGCCGTAATTATATGCTTGATTGTTTAACTCCGGAGTTGTATGATGTTTATGCTGTATGTGCTTCTGCTAAATTATTGTGGGATGATTTAGATAAGAAATATGCAACTGAGGATGCTGGCTCTAAGAAATTTTTAGTAGCTAAGTTCCTAGAGTTTAAGATGGAAGATAACAAACCTGTGGTTTCTCAAGTTGAGTTGCAGATTATCATTCATGAAATTATGCAAGAGGGTTACAATATCTGTGAGGGGTTTCAGGTTGCAGCTATTATTGAAAAACTCCCTTCTTCATGGAAGGAATATAAGAACAGACTGAAACATAAGAAAAAAGAGATGACCATGGAAGACCTCATTGTGAATTTTCTCATTGAGGAAGATAACTGTATTTTTGAAACAAAAGAAGAGACTTCTGAACTGAAGTCTAAGGCATTGAGGAAGATAACCGTATTTCTAAAACAAAAGAAGAGACTTCTGAACTAAAGTCTAAGGCTAACCTTGTTACTGGAAAGCCAGGTAGTGCCAATTCTTCTAAGAACAAAGCCCCGTATACCCAGACCAATTGTTGGAAAACTAATACTGTGTTACCTGAAGTCCAGGAATAGTAATTAATAAGAACCAATATAATAAAGTAGTTGCAATGCAGTCGAGGCTTGTGAAAACACAATTCCCTGAAGGTAAAATTGCCGCCAGTATGAATGCTGACGGCCTCTGACATACACCTCCTAGGATACAACGACTAAGGATCCGCAAGACAACACTCAAGCAGATACTAAGAACTCTCAGATGCACTCCAGTATAAGCAAAACTATAGTTTATGTAAAACAGACAGAAGTACAAGGACGGAGTTTAAAAAGATAAAGTTTCTTGTGTTGTTCAACTGATCTTATAGAAGAAGATTATACGATAAAAACTCTAGATCCACTTCTCACGTAGTGTGAAAGAGGAGATCGTGGAGAAGCTAACGTGGTTTGAGTGTTTGACTATTTCTAATGTACACTAAGAAAAAAAGCCCAAAACCTGTTTTCATACATATATAAAACTAAGTAAGGTTTTTTATAACAATCCCCCACATGTATGAAATCAGAAAATAATATAAACTGGAGTGCATTAGAAGTTATGAATGGGCTGAAGGTGTCATAAGACTTGAACCTTCGCTTAGTGTTAGTCTGTCGGGTTTACTTGTTGACCAATGAACTAAGTCTTGAACTGTCTAACTTTTGTGTTATAGGGAGTTTATGTATTTAGTAATATTGTAATAACCCCCAAGGGCAATTCTGTAATTAAGGTCTTTAGATTTATATAAAAGGGAATTATCTCATTAGAGATTTCCCCAAGATTCTCACAATTCTACTTGGTATCGGAGCAGAAAAAAAAAAAAAAACCTGACAACTTGCTTCTACCACCATCTCTTACCACCGCCACAGAATCAAACCATCAACATCTTCCCGTTTTGGGGGTTCTTTCTTTCAACAAGAATCAATGTTTGGAACTACATAAAGGTTATGCCTTTATGAGATCAAGTAGCTAATTTCTTTAAAGGTGCCACCTTTACACTAACTACTCTGATCATTTATTTGAAATGGATACATTAGGGGAGAGTCATGTTACAGTACAAGGTCCTCAAGCTAGTGAAGCTACTACCACATGCCAGTCTATAACCTCAAAGAGGCTGAATGGGATCAACTTTAAGACATGGTCTAGATCTGTTGTCCATTATCGAACTAGTAAGGGTGTGGAGGGATTAGTCGATGGGACTTACACTCGCCCTGCTGTTACAGATGAGAAGAAATACACTCAATGGAAGAAGCATAATAGTATGGTTATTGGCTGGTTGTTTTACTCCATGGATAAACCAATTATTTAGATGTTTCTATATCATGATTTTGTTTATGACCTATGGTCCTCTTTCAAAGAGACATACTCCAGTAAGAGTAATGGCTCTCGTGTGTTTCAGCTCTATCGTGAGGTCCATTCCACCTCACAAGGTGATCAATCAGCAGCTCAATATTTTGCACAGTTGCAAACTCGTTGGGAGGAGATTGACCATCATGAGGTCATTGTTGAGTTGACTGGAGAAGCTGCGATGCTTGTTGCTAAGCGCGCCGACAAACAAAAAGTGTTTGCTTTTCTAATAGGTTTGCGTCCTGAGTTTGAAACCCTTGGTGGACAAATCATTAACACACGACCATTCCCCTTTCTGATGAATGCCTTTGCAACTATCGACGACGATGACAGACGAAGAAGTATTCGTCAGGCTACGTTACCGCCTCCGTCACGATTCGGTATCATCATTGACAATCAACGCTTTGTTGTGGACTCCTCTTATCTTTTAGAGGTCGTGGGACGCCGTGGAAGAGGTCGGTCGTGGAGGTCGAGGACGCAGCCTCGCCATTTGTTCTCATCATGGGCAATCTGACATGAGAAGTCCGGATGTTATCGCCTTTGTTACTTGTTCTCACCGTGGGCAATCGGGACATGAGAAGTCTAGGTGCTATCACTTCATTGGTTATCCAGTTGGTTTCTTTGAAAGATCTCAATCATCATCCTCCGGTAGAGGCCATGGGAAGAGTCCAATAGCCGCTATTGTCGACCTTCCTTCTAGTTCATTGAAGTTCTCCAAGCGTGGCTCCTTCCGACTATCCCATCTCCCGATCCGTATAGTCATATATCTGGAACCGATATACAACATCTTCGTGGCCAACTTGAGGCTATGTTGGGTAACCGACTACACCTTCTTTTGGATCTTATATTTTCGGCATCTACTACTCATTCAGTACTCCATCCGCATATCATGCCTCTCCATCCACTTGGGTCATTGACTTCGGGTGCCTCATAACACATGACCGGTGAGTCACATTTTTTTTCTTCAAAAAGTCTTCTAGTTTATCTATTGCTCCATCCGTTTGTCTTGTCGATGGTTCTTGTACTCTATTCAACTCTAGATGTGTTCCTTTATCTCCGCTTTATCTTTATCTTTATCTTGACTTAAATTTATTATCGTGGAGCGTTTTAACCCATGGACCAAAATATCGCCGATATATCCGATATATCGCCGATATATATCGGTATTTTGGTACACCGACATCGATATTTCCGACATATATCCACCGAATATAGAACTCTTTTTTTTCCAATATATATCGGAATTTCCGATATGAAACTTTATATCGCCGATATAATCGATATTTCCGATATAATTGATATATATCGGTTGACTTTTTGACCATTTTAAAATATAAATCCGATATTTCCAATATATTTCCGATATATATCCGATATTTCCGATATTATATTTCCAATATATCCGATATTTCGATATTTTAAATAGTTTGATTTGTTACCAAAAATGGATATATCCGAAATATCCGATATATCCGATATATATCGGTTTTTGAGTACACCGATATATTGATCGATATCGATATTTTGGGCCTTGGTTTAACCAAATCCCTTGGTTGCTCCATAACTTTCTTTCCGGATCATTGTGTCTTTCGGGACTGAAGTTCCGGTCTCTATATGTTCGGAGAACCTCCTACAGCTT
The DNA here is from genome assembly GCF_015680905.1 of Coptis chinensis. Lineage (NCBI taxonomy): Eukaryota > Viridiplantae > Streptophyta > Magnoliopsida > Ranunculales > Ranunculaceae > Coptis > Coptis chinensis. The sequence goes on from NC_141460.1 coordinate 62,141,717, forward strand.
TGGCTTCTATCACCCCGGTGTTTTCTGATCCTTGTCGAGTTCCTTTTTGTTCTAAGACTTTACTACCTGTTTTGAGAAACTCATGTCAATCTAACAAATTTCAATGTATTGTTTGTGAGTTGTCCAAACATACTCGTGTATCTTATATCTCGCACATGCATCGATCTGCTTGCCTTTTTGACTTCTTTTGATGGATATCGCTACTATATCACTTTTATTGATGACCACTCTCGTTTTACATGGCTTTATTTGTTGAAATCTCAGACTGAGGTTCTTCCTACTTTTCTAAACTTTATGCAAATGATTCAGACCCAGTTTGGTGTTACTGTGAGGTCTGTGCGTTCGGATAATGCTAAAGAGTATATATCTGATGATTTTAAACAACATCTTTTAAAGAAGGGAGTCATTCAACAACTCACATGTCCTTATAGTCCAGAACAAAATGGAGTGGCTGAGCGGAAAAATCGCCACCTTATGAATGTTGTTAGATGTCTCCTTTGTGGTATGCATGTCTCTAAACGTTTTTAGAGTATGGCTGTTCTCACAGCCACTTTTTTAATTAATCGTACTACCAGTAGGATTCTTAATGGCCAGGTTCCTTTGCATTTAGTCAGACCTGGTCTTCCTCTTTTTTCTATCGAGCCTCGTGTCTTTAGTTGCATTTGTTTTGTACAAGATCGTACTCCAAAGAAGACAAAGTTAGATGACAAGGCTATTAAGTGCATTTTTCTTGGTTACTCTACTCAATCTAAGGGTTATCGTTGCTATGAACCCGTCTCACGTCGTATCATTCACTCTAGAGATGTGACGTTTTTTGAGAATATTCCTTATTATACTTCTCCTTCTAATGAGCTGGAACAACCTCTTCTTATTCCACTGTACTACCTGTTCAGTTTTTATGAGTTCATCGCGACACCTACATAGTCACGCTTCTACGAGACAACTATACGGCAAGGTGTACACACGGCAGCCCAAATGATATTATTATCCGCCACAATCTTCCTCATAGCCTCGTACTACTCTCCATCCTGATTTAGTAAATCCAAATTCTGCTCTTCCTACTTCTCTCATTATTGATGATTTAGAGCTTCCAATTGCTAAACGCAAAAGGAAGCGGGCATGTGTAACTAAACACCCTCTTGCTCAGTTTGTCTCTTACAGTGGTATTTATCCTTCCTATTGTGCCTATCTTGCTGCCACTGATTCTATTAGGATTCTATGTCATGTTTCTGAGGCATTGGACACCCGGCTTGGAGAGCTGCTATGTTTATTGAGATGCAAGCACTTGAGCAGAATCACACATGGGAGATGGCCTTACTTCTAATTGGTAAACGGGTTGTTGGGTGTAAATGGGTTTTCACAGTGAAAATACAAAGAGGATGGTTCTGTAGAGTGCTACAAAGCGCAACTTGTAGTGAAGGGCTTCACTCAAACACCATTTTTTGGTGACACATTTGCTCCTGTTGCAAAGCTTTCTTCCGTACGGCTCCTTATTTCCCTAGCTGCACAACATCACTGGTCTCTTCACCAATTAGATGTAAAGAATGCGTTCCTTCACGGTGACTTGACCGAGGATATTTATATGTCTCAACCTCCGGGTTTTGCCCTTCAGGGGGAGTATTCTGGAAAGGTGTGTTGCCTTCTCAAATCCATATATGGCTTGAAGCAGTCTCCACGAGCATGGTTTCATCGTTTCAGCACGGTTATTTTATCCATAGGATTTATCCGATGTGAGTCAGATCATACATGTTTTATTCATCGAAGTGTAGCTAATCTCCGTACAATAGTCTTGGTCTATGTAGATGATATTATCATCACTGGTGATGACACCATACACATAGCAAAGGTGAAAACATATTTGGGCAATTTTTTTTATATTAAAGACTTGGGTCCTCTTCGGTACTTTCTTGGCATTGAGGTAGCTCGCTCACGACATGGTATTTTCCTCTCTCAAAGGAAGTACACACTAGACTTGTTGTTTGATATTGGTATGACGGGATGTCAACCCTCTCGCACTCCTATGGATCCAAATCATCGCCTCCGTGCTGATATTGGTGATATTCTTCCTGATCCAGGCCCTTACCAGCATTTAGTGGGTCGTCTTATATATTTGACAAACACTCGACCAGATATTGCTTTTGTCGTCAGTGTAGTCAGCCAATTCATGCATGCCCCACGATCTACTCATATGGATGCAGTAGATCGGATCTTGAGATTTCTTAAGTCCTCTCCAGGACTTGGTTTGTTCTATCCATCTTATGGTCCACCGGATTTAGTTAGTTACTCAGATGCAGATTATGCTGGGTGTCTCACTGATCGTCGCTCTACCTCGGGTTTTTGTACTTTCTACGGTGGTTGTCTTGTCTCCTGAAAAAGTAAGAAACAAAATGCTGTCTCACGCTCATCGGCCGAGTATAGAGCTATGGCTCATGGTGCTTGTGAGATACTATGGCTACGCTCCCTTCTTACCGAGTTAGGGGTCTTTAGTAACAATGGGTCTCCCCTTCATTGCGACAATCAGGCTGCTATTCGGATAGCATCAGATTCAGTTCTTCATGAAAAGACTAAGCACATTGAGGTTGATATCCATTTCCTTCGAGAAAAGGTTCAATCTGGCATCATTGTCACAATTCCAGTTCACTCTTCAAAACAGTTGGCTGATATGTTCACTAAGTCTTTGGGACCTACTGTTCTTCACTCCAATGCGGTCAAGTTGGGTTTGATTGATATCTTCGCCCCAACTTGAGGTAAGGAGTTTATGTATTTAGTAATATTGTAATAACCCCTAAGGGCAATTCTGTAATTTAGGTATTTAGATTTATATAAAAGGGAATTATCTCATTAGAGATTTCCCCAAGATTCTCACAATTCTACTTGTGTAAACCGACTCAACAGTTAACTCACATAATTTTCAAAAATCATCATAGAGTTCCTCGGTTGTGCTCGTAACGGCCATGAGCTTCCCAGGTTTCATAAGTGCTACTAGGGACTAGCCTATCCAGTTCCCATAGGAAGCGGCTCCACTTCCTCACTTATATAGGTGCTTCTATCAGGAGTGAACTGTATCACTACACCCCACTGGATCCCAGCTATAGAAAACATTAAGAGTTAAAACTCATCCTTAAGAAGATACAAAAGGTACTACTACATCATAGGGATGGGTACAGAGTTTTCACTCTAGGTTGTAGTATAAGGATAAGGATAAGGATAAGAATAAGAGTTTTCAGTGTAAGAATATTCCCATTCATAACTTCTAATGCACTCCAGCTTATATTATTTTCTGATATACATGTGGGGGATTGTTATAAAAAACCTTACTTAGTTTTATTTATGTATGAAAACAGGTTTTGGGCTTTGGTTTTGGGTTTTCTTTTTACTGTACATTAGAAATAGTCAAACACTCAAACCACGTTAGCTTCTCCACGATCTCCTCTTTCACACTATGTGAGAAGTGGATCTAGAGTTTTTATCGTATAATCTTTTTCTATAAGATCAGTCGAACAACACAAGAAACTTTATCTTTTTGAACTCCGTCCTTGTACTTCTGTCTGTTTTACATAAACTATGGTTTTGCTTATACTGGAGTGCATCTGAGAGTTCTTAGTATCTGCTTGAGTGCTGTCTTGCGGATCCTTAGTCGTTGTATCCTAGGAGGTGTGTCAGAGGCCGTCAGCGTTCATACCGGCGGCAATTTCACCTTCAGGGCATTGTGTTTTCACAAGCCTCGACTGCATTGCAACTGCTTTATTATATTGGTTCTTATTGATTACTGCTGCTGGACTTCAGGTAACGCAGTATTAGTTTTCCAACAATTTAACTATTATCTGCAGGGCTCATTTAGTGATTGCTACGAGTTGCACCCAAATTCCCAAACCATGCAAAGTTGATTCACATTGGTTTGGTTTCTTTAGGTTATATATGTTCAATTTGGATGACTTATCTACGGAGGATGTGCAGCAGATTCGAGGAGGCAATGAGATCAGGTGAACAATGCGTACTGATTCAGCATTGGAAAACATGGTGAAGTTAGCCATTGGAGTGAAGGGTTTCCCTTAGAAGTTGTCCAGCAGGTTCACAAGTTATCCACAAGAGCGTGGAGGGTGGTCATTCGAGCAAGATCACTGAGATGGTCATCTGAGCGAGATCACTGAATAGCCTGAAACCCCTCTACACCCGTTAGAATTGAGTCAGGACATTTTGAACCTTGTTGTACAATTACTGATTTACTCTTCGTCTCTTAATGATGGACAGTCCATTAAATACTTGTTGCTCCACAATGTTTTTGGTGAAGGGATAGCCTGATTGTGTCTGTCTTAAAGTCTGGTTGATTGCTTGGAGCACACACACTGACCAACCGACAGACGCACAGGAGGTTTGCGCTTTGGGTTGTCATGGAGACTTTGACAATATGATGAGTCTGCTTAATCTTGCTGGACACGTCCTGTTCTGGTTGTCTTGTGATCTACAAAGACCTATTCAGCCTCCTGACAAAAAGCTTAAGCAGAACTAACCAAAAAAACTAAACTGGAGTGAGACCAAAAGTGAGCTTGCAATGAAGAAAGTATTATTTTCTGGTGTATTGGACTGAGCAACTTAGGGAAGCTTGGTCCTCATTGGTAGCTATTGGATGAGCAACTGTGAGTCGCTCATGTCAATAATGAGTATTAGTTACCCTTTGAATGGTATAATTCTTTGATTATTTACCTTTAATTGGTAACTAGAAGTTCTAAAAATGTAAAGCTGGTTATTGTTATAAATTTTGGAATATGGGAGTTTTTGTCTAGTGTAGAAGGTCATCTGGATTCAGCTTTGGGTTATATATCTCAACATATGATGTATGCCCCTGCCTGGTAGGTACTATCTTTACTTCACGAGGGAATTTGGCCTCCTTTCATACCAGCATTTTGCACATCCTAGGTTATTGTATTTAACATCACCACTTATTCTAATACATTGATATAACTTGTATCACGATATACTAATCAACTGATTATAGTAAATTAAGAGATTACATCACAATCTAATCTTCAATCCTTCTTTTTCTTGATAAAAACGATTGGACACGTACCAATTTAGTAAAATGAATCACTTGCAGTTCAGAAGGAACGCGCTTCATACAATTGATTTGTATTGATAACAGCCTGAAATAGAAGAATTGGTTGTTCATATTGTACTAAATGCAATTTCAACTCCATCAACTGGTTTTGGATGAGGAAGGTATGTTATCTTTGCATCTGGATTTATTAGTTTCCACCTGCAATCCGGATAGGAAATCATATTCTTAATGCTCATAATCACATAAAACAAATATCAATATTGTAAAAGAAGCTCACAAAAAAAATATATATATATATATATATGCCCCATTACAAAAGACTCATCCAAAGGGTGTGTGTGTATTTAGTGGCAGAAATACTGAATCCAAAGGCCCATACCAAATCTAAAACACCCACAATTTCACCTACAAAATGATTTAAAACCTAATTTTTTGTGCATATGATCTACTAACCATAAAGAACATCTCTACAAAAATTCAACTTGTTTGATATATTCTAACTTAGATAAAATTGTTTTCCACTTTTGAAAATATATATAAAGATCCAGAAATGTCTAGTTTTTGCAATTATCTTTTGCCAATGTTAAAAATTGTCAAACGAGTTGAATTTTTGTAGAAATGTTCTTTATGGTTAGTAAATCATATACACAAAAGATTAGGTTATAAATCATTTTGTAGGTGAAGTTGTAGGTGTTTTAGATTTGGTTCTTATTTAAGGTCTTTTTAGGAGCAGGGTTATATATATATATATATATATATATATTGTAAAAGAAGATTTATTGAATTACTCGTAGCCTGTGACCAAATGGTGAAGAAAAATGGCAAGTTGAAGCCTAGCCAGATTGTTGCCTGGGCATATCCTTGGTCCCCCTCCAAAGACTTGAAATGTCCCAGGCTTTGCAGGTTTCTGGAAAAGTGAGATATTAGTGCAAGAACATATAGGAAATATCACAAACTTGTCCTCCCAAAATGAAAATTATGTTAACCTACATTCCATCTGTCTGGGTTAAAGTTCATGGGATCATCAAAGTTTTTTGGATCAGTATGAAAATAACGGAGCCATAAAATTACTCTCCAATCTTTTGGTATTTTGTAACCTGCAAGACAGTTGATATTGAAGCAGCTGTAAGAATTAACACTCTAGTATAGTAAGTAGTATATAAGGACTCGCATACATTCATAAGAGGCTTTGTTGTACTAAGCTTCTGTTTTGGGACAAAAACTGAAGAACTCTGACTTGAGATTTGCAAATAAGTTCTGAACTCTAAATTGAGTTTGATATATTACTCTGGTTTCGATCTAAAATAGGTTTGATTTCATCTGCGGCTTTAGAGAATTCGTAACAGTCCTAATTTATTGTATATACTTCACCTGGATCATGCGTAAATTGGTATGTGTCTAGAAGGACACGAATGCCCTCCGTTATAAAATTTGTAGAACAGAGACAGTCACACAAGTCACAACTAGTTCTGAATATTTGCTTTACACCACCCATAATCTTGGTGCTGGAGCTTGTATAGATTAGATTTGCTATATTTGATTATATTATCAACATGTATAGTTCTAAGCAACTATGTAATTTGCTTTCCTACCTTTATAATTAACATCTTCATTTGCCACTCTAAAGACGAAGGGTGAAATATTTGCCATTCTTATGGTTTCCTCCACAACCTGCACATATGATACAAAAAGTCTTAAGGTATTGATGGGAAACAACATATGGTTAAATCAGATTATGGAGTATAGACCTTGTTTGTGTACTTTAATTGTGCAAGTTCTTCACTAGTAATAAAGTCGCCTTTTCTACCAACAGCCATGTTTTCTTCCTGCAAGTGAATTGAAAATGAAAAAAAATCAATATTCAAACCAGAAACAATTATGAAAAATAATCATTTACGTAAAGACTATGTTTTGTCTTAATTACTCGGAGCTTTTGAAGCACATCGGGGTATTTTGCAAGGAAGTAAAGAGCCCACACTGATGAAAGGGCAGTTGATTCATAGCCTGCCATGACCATAGAAGCAATGTTATCAAGCACCTCTTCATCAGTTAATAGTTTTCCTTCCTCATCTCTCATTGTCATCAAGCCTTCCATCAAATCATTCTTTTCCTCGCTTACATTACTACTTTGCTTCCGCGTTTCCAGTTCTTTCCTGAATATTGCCATCATTTTCTTCCTGCACTGCAGGTTACATCCAATTTACATTTTCAATTTAAAACTTAAAATGTTCCCAAGCCCCCATATGGTTTATGCCGAATAGAAGACATTTAGAACAACAATCACATTGAACTAAAATTTTATATTTACCTGAAATGCGTGGTAGTATGCGGTTCCTGGGATGTACAAGTGCAGTGCTCTGACTCCTCCAAGTAGGCCAGTGAAGTACTGATCGAGCATATCCAACAAGGGACCCGGTTCAAAACTGACGAATATATTGCCGATGTTTTCAAATGTTACCTGTCGAAATAAATTACAATCAAGACTACTTTGATGCCTGACTGTTCTAAAACTCGCGAGGACTACATAATCTGATCACAAGATGTATGATAATTAAGGATTACCTTTTTCACTTCTTGTACTGCGTTCACTTTGCCTTTATCAGCCCATGAACGTAAGGCTGAAACTATCAGTGGTTGCACCCTTTTGGCGATTTTCTTGAGAGCATCAGGCCTATTGATTGCATTGGTGAGGTAGCTCCTAACCCTGGTATGTTGTTTACCATTCAGTCCTATAAGAGAATTGTGGCCTAAAAGGTCTAATGAGGGCCATCTCATTGGGAATAGTTCGTGGGATTGGAAGACAAATTTTGTCAATTCTGGAGAGCATCCAACTATTGATGGAGATCCGAATAGGTATGTACGAAAGAGTCCCACTCCATCACCGTACCTGTTTATCGAGTATACATAGAAAGAAGACCTTAAAAACATCAGCAAGCATATCAACTCTAAATGAAAGTAATAACTTAACTGGTGGTTTCTCTTCATGCCTCTGTGAAGTTAGTTTGGGGAGCCAAGACAAAGAAAATTACCTCCGACAACCTTAAGCAAACAAAAAGTTGCTCTTTAACACTTGGGAGCACCTCTAACTCTCTAAGTCATTCTTTTCCTCGCTTAGAATTCAAATGTGACCATTGGGGCACTCTGAAATACTCTGCTCTAATGAGCATCCAACTAAAAACCAGTTGCAGTTAGTAGAGCGGCTACAGGGACTTATACTATATTATGCAAGTTTTGATAAATCTCCAATGTGAATTATCCTATATATCTCAACAGAAGATCCTCAAACGCTAATAGTATCATGTATTGTTGGCTGGTGCTATGGAGAAACCAAACTTCACGATTAAGAACTTTTACCTACTTGCTTCATTCACAAGTACTGTGTTGCCCACTTCGCATTTGGTCCATGTTTTTGTTGTTTTTTCTTTCTATTTGATTTTTTGTTTAACTCTATATTTGTTCATGGAGGTCACACTCCCATGTTATCTGCCATATAACAACTGCACCAACAAGAATTGAGAAGAAACATGAAAATTTTAGCCATAGGAAATGTTCTAATGAAAACTACCTTCTTTGCTTGGATTTGATGAAATCATCAGGGCGACTCACTATCTTGAAGTACCAAATCAAAGTAAGCAATTCTCCTACCAAAGGCAAACCCATATGACCAGGAGGAACCTTAGATGAGCTAGATTGATCTTTGAGAGGAGTCAAGAACCTTAGTTCGTTCCATGACCAGAGCAACCATGTACACAAAGGTATAACACCAAAAACGAGTGCCGGCCACCAAGAATGTGCAATCTCCATATCTGACTTTTGACTCTTCCACACTCATTCTTCTCAAGTACTTGTTTATATATATGTATGCAATCATTCCAATAATTGAGTTTATTCCTTAGAGTTTATTCTCAAGTCTAACAGTAAATGCTTTTCTGTTGGCTAGGCAAACTGATCTTCAAATAAAAACAAATGCACAAAATAATAGTAAGGACCAAAATATCGTCGATATATTTCGGTTTTTGGGTACTCAATATGGATATATATCCACCGAAGAATATTGAATATTTTTTCTGCCGATATATATCTTTATATCGGGCGATATAACTGATATATTCAATATTTACAAAATATATTGTTTGACTTTTTGACCAATTTTTAATATTAATATCTCTCATATATATTGGCGAAATATCTGATATTTGAATAATTCAAGTGAAATTTATGCGCAAAGTGTGTGTGAGTTTATATTCCCTAAGTGTGATGTGGCACGTTCGACAATTTCTCTTGACGGTGGGTATAACTTTGTATATATTTAGATTGGGTATTGTGAAGCAGTTAGAATTCAAGAAGTGGGTATGCAAGTTGAGTAATCACGTCATTCGTGGCTCTGCTTGGCATAAGAAAAATCTGTAATAGACAACCTCGCTTATGAAAACTAATTCATTATAGATGTATAAACAACACAAAATTAGTGGGGAAGCTATTTGGTCTCACTTCTGTTATCAAAAAAAAAAAAAAAAATTTTTTGAAGGAAACTTAGTACAGATCCAAAATTGTGCCTATGTTTCAACAATCAATCATCTCACAAAAGTAAATAACATCTCTATTCTCTTCTCAGATATTCTCTCAATACATCATAAAACTGATTTATAGAGTATGAAATTCTTCTTCAAACCCATAAACACAAAAGTCCTAATATTACATTAACCCAAAATGATTTTGATTGATTCCAATAGATTAGAAAAGTGCTTGAAGAGAGAGAGTAGACTACTTGGGGTGGAGGGATCTTCATTTTGATTTGATTTTACTTTGTCTTTGATTGGAAAAAAAGATGAAGTGGAGGCGCTGGGGAGGAGAGCTTACTTGGTAGTGGGATGGAGGCTGAAGAGAAGCTTGATACTCATCATGGGAGATTGGGAGAAGAGGAGACTAATTTTTGGTGAACGAAGACAAAACTTTTTTTCTTTTTTCCTTTTTCGTCGACATTTGTTTTATTATTTTGTCTTTGAGCCTTCTAACTAAACAAGTAGATCGTAATCTCATGTTCCCATATGAATACCAATATCCACCTTTTTGTGGTTTCACCAACAACTATATTAACAAGTTATACATATTTCAGATGGACCAAACAGAAAAACATGGATAGTGTGCCCGGACCCATGAATAGGGTCCGCTATTCATGCTACCAAACAGAGCCTATTATGTATTGATGTAACCTATTTATCCTATTTTATAATTTGAGGTTTTGAGTACATTAGATTATGACATTATTTTGATTGTTTTCTTGATAAATAAATGTTGCTTTTATGTTTTTCGATATATTCAATATTTCTAACATTTTCGATAGTTTAGACTGGTCACAAAAAAAATGGATATTTCCGATATATTCAATATATCTCGATTTTTTAGGTACACGTACGATATATGGTTTGCCTTTGATATTTTGGTCCTTACGAAATAGGTATCATGTATGTAGGTTGACTTCTTTTTCTAAAGATTATGTATGATGCATGCATCCTATTATCCTATATGGCTACATGTATTCTCTTGGGCATACATGTGTAGAAGGCAGGGGAAATTGGACGACATGCAAGATGTGAGCACACACTGCCAAAGAGGGAATTTTTTGTAACTTGGTTAATGGGACAATCTTTTTGATCGTCTTATTATCATTTTTTATTCTCAATTTATCTAGTAAGAATTTATCCTTTTTAGTTTGAAATTTTTGGTTTCTTATTTTTTTTAATTGCGATTTCATAATTTATCAATTAAATTTCTCATTTTTACTTTAAAACTCATTGTGCATGCATAATCGGTCGTGTTTGTCATCACATTGTTGCTCCTTTGAAAAAACCTCGTGAGGCTTTGTGGCAATTAAATTTGAGGGGGTCGAACACTCGAATGTGTCCTCTTTCTTTTTTTTCCTTGTTGGTTTGGTAGATGTACCCGTCTGAAACTTAGATTAGTTTCTTGAAACTTGCATCTTGGCATCTTCCTGCACAAGGTAATGTAAATAACTCCAATCCATTAAAAGATTTGTTTGAGGCAGTAGAGAGGCTCTTTGGTACACTTTTTATAGCATACATGGCATTTTTCGTGGATCTATTCGTTGGCCTAGCTTGCTTATGTGCAGAAGTCTGGTTCTTTGTATATAGTCATCTAAGCACCATCCTTGGAGCATGTGACTATTCCACATAGGTTTAGAGTTTAGCCTCATGCCAACATGGATACCGGATTGGTAGTTAACCCTTAATTTAGTAATGAAGTGCTCTATAAGTGTTTTCCAGCACATGGCATAATTAATGGTTGTCCTACTCTAGAAAAGAATTCAGTTTGCTATGAAGTTTCGTGGGAAGAGTATTCTCATAATAGAACTCGTTCACTAACAAAATATTCTTCTTGACAAAAACTATATATGTTTCAAGTGAGGAGGATACTTTTCTTCCTATTGCTTGATTTGTAAAACAAGACGAGTAGTAAATGTGCTGGAAACTTTTGTTATGTGTGACCTATATATTGGATAATGCTTCTGATTTGTATGACCCTCTTGGTAGTATTACTTTGTTCCTAGAGTGTATTAAAGTTTTAAAGAGTAACTCTAATTCTATGTGTTTCAATCATAAATGCAACATCATCTAGATTTAAGATTGACTAAAGGAATGAGTAGAGCTTTTTGTTTTTATATAATGTTTTTGATTGTTTGTATTTCTTATTCATTTATTTTTCACTTAACAAGATGTTTCTTCATGAGTATGCAACATTGCTGATCTCAGCAGATTATACGTCACAACCAACTAATCATACTTCAAGAATCCTAACGAACCAAGGTATCATATAATTTCTAAACTGTTTTACTTGTATTTTTCTTTATTTTTTTAAATCACAACTTTATCTTTCATAGGGTGATCAAACTTTGCTTATTCTTGGTTGAATGTTCTCGGATGAGAATGCCAACACTGACGTGGTGAAGTTATAGAAATTTACATTTTTTTTTTTATTCTTTTGTTATTCCTTCGTTGCAATATAATTATTAGGAATACAGAACAAGATGGAATATGTTGGTTTAGAGGTTCTTTATAATAAATTTGTATTGATTAAAATTTGGATTTTCGTATGGGAATAGATTGTTTAAAATTACTCATGTGGTGGATCGTGGTGTTTTGAATTTGTGGTGAAGTGGAATGTGATATGTAGAAATATTTTCTAAAGTTTTATTATGTGATTGGAATATTTTTTAGGTACTTGATTGCTATGGGCACCTTCTATTTTGTATTGGGCGGACCCCAAAACAAAATTTATTACAAGTTTGTCATTGACCTAAAAAATCATATTTTGTGTTGGACACCCCCTAAACTACATCAAGGTAACCTGTTGCCAACCTATTTAGTCTTTCTCTTCTTTTCTCTCACATTCCTAATCCCTAAACTATACCCTAAGTCCTAAACTTAAAGTTGTGCCAAAATTATTAACACTATACAAATCGTCCTTGAATAAAGTGATATCATCAAAACATGATAGCTCAACATTTATATTGGTCCATGTTATTTGGTCTCCTGGTCTCACAAAACCAATGTTCTCAACGATAATTGCAAATGCTACTACATCTGACAGGGGGTGATGACTTAGGAGAGAAGCGAACCAAGACAAACTTTTTGATGTGTAGATATCCATACAAATTAGCAATATCGTAAGCCTCAAGGGTATTCAGAGAAGGAAGGGGAAAATGAGCCTGGGTGAATGGATTGACCATCTCCAAATCCCCCTGCAAATTCTATCACCAACCACCCAAATGGAGATCCTTAACATACACCGGACAGCGGCCTTAGCACTTCCAGAACGTGCTTTTCATAGTCTTGTAGACTCAGTGAGTTGAACTTGGCATTTGAAGTTTCATCCATTAGAAAAAATAGCCAAGGATAGATCCCTCGACATATATTATTTTGTTGTTTCTCGACGACAATGTTCCAAAATTGAAGACAATACGACACCAATAACATATTTTTCTTAGATAGGTTAGATAGGTCTAGAATGTAACATCTCTTTAAAATCATGTTTAAGAACTCATCTTGTAGTTAGCAACCCCAACAGAGGATGACATAAGAGGTTTACCTTGGTCTCCCTCTGACGTGTCTTCATTGCTCAAGTAAACCATCCTTTCTGAAAAACGAAATATCTCAGCACTTCAGTAGGAGAATCAGAATTTATCACACCACTTCAGTAAACCATCCTTTCTTAATACAAACTCTACCATGTTTAAACGTTATGAAGTTAATTGGTTGTAACTTAAAATTTCGATTTGCCAAATGAAGTTAACTGGTTGTAACTGGTTATTTCCGGTTTATTTTTGTGCGGGCTTTAGTAATAGGGTCTGTCTAACATAATTAAAGACCCCAAATTGGGTCGGGGTTTGCCCAACACAAAATGGGGTCCGTCAATAACACGACTCTTTTTTTATTAGGGATTTTTTTTAAATAAAAAAATATATATATACCACAGTTTTGGAAGAACTGTGGCAAATATGGAAACTATATACCACAGTTTCTGAAAATATCAGTAGTTCATGATGGTCATATACCACGGTTTTGAAAAACCTACTACCACGGTTCTTAGCTAAACAGTGGTTAATAGGTACAAGTTTATACCACAGTTTTTCTAGAAGTATTTACCACCCTAGCTAATACCACAGTTTAGAAATAGTGGCAAAATGCCTTTTACCACTCTAAAAAACAGTGGTATATGACATTTTCTGTAGTAGTGTAAAAACCAAAAGTATATGCATCCAATTGATTGGGAAAATATTCATTTCCAACTAAATTTTAGTTTCGAACTTTTGATGACTGTTTGAAGAGAACCGAAAAAAAAATCAAAAAATATTGAAAAATCAAACAAACTATTAATGAATGTTCACTTTAAACATAAACTTTCGATGATTTACTGAAAGATTTGATGGCCACTAATACAAAAAACTTCATGAAACTTTAGGAAATTTTGTTCCTTGCCCATAAAAATGTAAAAGTTTATGTACCATTTTGATAATTTGGTCTACTTCTTTACCAAAAAATATATAATTTTGGTCTACTTCCAATTTTGGTGGTCTGGTGGATAACTGTAAGTCAGTAACTGAGCATGTTAAAGTTAAACACTTATTCTAGAACTTCATTATATATGTCTTTTACTCAAACCTATACTAAATAAGTAAATAGAACTATTTTATTCGGTAGTTGTAGACTTGTAGTCATGTAGAGTTGCTATATATATTCGGTAGTTGTAGACTTGTAGTCATGTAGAGTTGTTCTGTATATCTATTTACCTACTTAATAAACTACGTATGGTTGTTAAGCTTGTTTGAAACCTGACTCAAGTGTATGTTAGGCATTTGAATTAGTGATGCAGGACATCAAGCATAAGCATACTCTTTTGGTTGCTAATATTATTGTTTTGAAATTATAATTATTATTTATTAGGAATTTGGAATGTTTAGTATTTGGGTTACTATATAACTAGTATTAACCCCCCCCCCCAGATGGGAAATTATGGTCTCCCACCTAAACACACGATTAACTTGGGTTGACTGTTAACTTTCAAGTCAAGCAACTAAAAATGATACAAATGCCCTCAATGTTTTTAAAAAGAAAAAGTTCAATTTTACTTAGGTGGGGGTAGTTGTGTCATTTTCAATTAGTTGACCTAAAAGTTAACAATCAAACCAAGTTGACCGTGTGCTGGGGGGGGGGGTGTATTACTAGTTTACCCTTAGTATTTTCTGTTTAGAGTTTAATTAGATTTAGAAATCTTGGTCTCTAAATTAACAAGTATGGCTTATCTATATAAAGAGGCCATTGTAATTTAGTTCATTCATTCAATTATCAATTATCAATTATCAAACTATCAAATCTCCAAAACCTATTATATTTTTCTCCCTAAACTTTTACAATTCTTCTATTCAATATTCTTCATCCTTAAATCTATTCCCCCTTTTGAAGATCTCCGCATCTTTTCTTCTAAATCTCTTTTATTCCGCATCAATTAGTCAGACGTGCCTTAGTTTCAACCCTTTTTATTAACCTAATTCTAGTGAACATATTCTGAGTTATTGTTTATGTTTGGGTAAGAACTCACCCGAACACACTAATGATCTTATTAGGGAGATTGTTGTAGAATTGTTGACACTATACTTTCAATGGCTGCCTACGTATCCAAATCGTTATCTGGAATCAAGTCTCTCAAATGAACTTAGTCCTTTATTTCACAGGAATGGGGTATTTATAGGATAATAATATGAAATATCCTTTCTTTAATTGTTAGAAAATCTTCTGTAATTTTGTAAAGTCTTAATATGGAAGCATATCTTGACAAATATATTTTCTAAATCTGAACCTGCTATATCTAGCTTGTGGTGCCATAATTTTGGGCAGCGTAGGCACGCCTTAATTTTGGGCAGCGCAGGCATGCTATAATTTTGGGCGGCGCTGGCATGCCATAATTTTGGGCATCGTGCCTAGTAGTGAGTGGCGCTATAATGGTACCCAACGATGGTTGTTTATAGGGGTGCAGATATGGTGGCACATACACCGCCCCCTCTTTGCCGGATAGAACTAGTTCCTTGTGGTGAAGAATAATAAAAAAACTGGTTCAAAAAGGATGTGACAATGGAAGTTACAGACAGAGGTGAATATTATTGTGAAAAGAAAGCAACCAAAGGTTGTTTGCTTGACATGAATACCTAAGGCTGTTTGTACAACCATGAAATATTGATCATTGTATTTGTTCGCAGCTTAGTTCAGGCAACACCAATAGTATGAAAACACTCGATACTAATGAAATGGAGAAACTTTTAGGCATTAAACGTATTGCAATCGCCTCCAATTGTTGGCATTTCATTAGAGAAACAACCATGTTCTACGGCAGTTGGATAGGTACTCCAACTATTCAATGTCGACCAATGCTCGCCCCTAGTTTTAAGCTGTGTATAAAATATTGGGGAAACTTGAGCTTTGTTGTAACATCGACATTTCAATATTTCTTCAATTTTCTTCAAGGGCAACTTCTTGACTTTTGATGCATAGGGTAAGTGATCGCAAATGTTCACCAATGATTTTTAATGAGTGGAGTAAGGTGTTTGAAACGTAAACTCCATGATTTTTTATGCGCAGAGTAAGATGTTGCAAATGCAAACTCAAAGACTTTGGATGTGTGGAGTAAGGTTTTGCAAATGCCAACTCCACGACTTTCTAGTACGTGGGGCAAGGTGTTGCAAACGCAAACCCCACGACTTCTTGATGCGTGGAGTAATGTGTTACAAATACAAACCACACAACTTTTTGATCCGTAGAGTAAGGTGTTGCAAACGCAAACTCTACGACTTTTTGATTCGTAGAGTAAGGTATTGTAAACGCAAACTCCACAACTTTTTGATGCGTGGAGTAAGGTATTGCAAACGTAAACTCCACGACTTTTTGATGCGTGGAGTAAGGTGTTGCAAACGCAAACTCCACGACTTTTTTATGCGTGGAGCAAGATGTCGCAATCGCAAACTCCACGTCATTGAATTTGTATAGGTTAAATACTAAACTCACCTAAACTAAGGTAGTGGTGACTGAACTAGAGTAATTGACATACATTGTGTTTGAGTAATTGACATACACTATGTTTGACTTGCTGAATGGAAGTAAAGAAGTCAAATGTGGAAGAATGGACTTTATTGATGATTTGAAATCTGAAAAAACATAACAAGTTTGTCTCATGGACAAGCACTAAGGAGCTGTCAATCAAGCTACCAATTTGTACTAATGGGAAACAAATTTAACAATAAAAACACCTAAGATGGAGCGCATTCCATGGTTTCGGGAGAGGGGTTCCTGAAATTGTGCAAAGGAAATATGATCCCTTAGAAGCAGTACGGTCAATGATAAGAGGTCCTTCCCAATTTTTGCCTAGTTTCCCTGCATCAATGATCTTTGATTGTCTACACAAGACCTAGTCGCCCAGATGAAAAACTTTCAAGCGAAACTCCTTGTCATATTGCTTTTCATTGTGGCTTGGTAATAGGAGATGAGAAATACTTTCCTCACACACTTCATTTAGATTGGTGATATACATAAAAACAAAACTATATTTCTCTAACTTATTCTTACGTTATCAATTATTTATTTCCTACTCTCACATATCATGCAATATATAGAGTACGGAATCGTTCCACTTTTAACTCTTTAGACTTGAATGAATTCAACTAATCAAACACAAGGAAACAATAGTGAGAGCAATATTTATGGATGTGGATTTATACTACGAAACTAAATATATGAATTTAACTTATACTAATTTAATTTAAAAAAATTGAATATGACTTGAATAAAATATATAGAAGAATATAAAGAGATTGAAATCCACTTTAATTAATACTTAACATGCTAGTATAGAGTTGTTGCAAAACCCTAATCTTTACATTTAAACACAAGGTTCAATCATAAAGGTTAGGCCTTTAATGGTCCCTAATCAATTATGGTATCTCTAGTCATAACTAATTAGCATGAGAGAAAGTTTGTTTTCCATTATCATGGCAAAACTCACCATTCTCTAGTTTAGATTAAACTCTTCTTATTACTAAGTCAAGAAAAACCTAAACTTGAAGTTCTAACCAACAATTTTATACTAACAAATCAAGTCCTCATCAAAGCTTCAATCAATCCCCTTTAATGGAGGTTTAGCTTTGATTCATGGGACTATCATGAATCAAAGAATGAGAAGAAGACATAATAGAAAGATAAACAATTGAATTGAATAATAATAACTTGAAGGTATTTTAATGGAGGTTTTATGGAAGCTACAATTATAAACCCTAAGTATTATATTATATTAAAGGGAAGAGGTAGGAGAGAGCTTATATTAAACCCTAATTACACTAAACTAAGAGAGAAAGAGAGAGAGAGAGAGAGTTTTTTCTTAATCCTCTTTATATAGGACAGGGTTAGGTTTACAATTTTATGTAAACCTAATTACTGTGTTTTGGGTCACTAAATCAAGTTCAAAACCTAATTACTTAAGTCCAAAAAGGGTTTCTCTATTGGAATTTACTGTAATACCTTTTTTGTCCACTTTTATTACTCTGATTAGATTGAGGTCTAGACCATTAGAAATATCTTTCTGAGCCGGTCGTTTTGACATATAATAGACCTAATTTCGAGGTTTGAGTCCAAAGATACGACCTGTTAAAATTTTGTTAACTTTTCTATTCTTTTTCTGCCCGCTTTAACTTTGACTTTTCAGCTTTAACTAGGTTTTTAAAAGGTTTTTTCTCTTTGAAACTTGGGTTTTAATCATAGAACTTCTCTAGCAAACAACTTGACTCTTTTCTCTTGCAAAAGTGACATATTTATTCACATAATTGATTCCAAGACCTGAAATACACAAAAATACGTAAACATTACTAACTCTTATTTATTATAAACATAATTGGCCTAAATGTAATACTATTAAGGGGTTAAAAATATATCATTGGGCTCTTATCAAATCACCCCCAAACATCATTTTGCTTGTCCTCAAGTAAATATGTGAAATTAAAATAAGTGGCCAAAAATATATTCCTAACTACTCTCGTTTCGCTGAGTGAACCACTAAAAATTCCCTAGTGGACGAGTGATAGTCTCGTTAGAGTTTTCCAGAGAAGATACTCACAAACTTCATTTATACTACAACGACTAAGAAATAAAAGCAATTGTCCCCTAATTTATCTCAGAATCTATGCATCTTACGAGTAGTTAAACAAGGATGATCATTCTAAAACTTAAACTAATACATGTATAATAATCAAATCATCTTAGGATAAACAATTATACAATGAACTATGCTATGAAATACAATGGTAGGTCCGTTTCTGAAATTTTTGGGTAGCGTGCCTAAATAGGTTCTCACAATGAATGTGTCAAGACACATAACACTTTGATTTTTCCACTAAAGTTTGTTAACTCTAGTGTGCAGTAGGCACACATTTTCTCACAATCTCAATGACAATCCAAGGAAGCCAAGGTCGATCAAACATATCTACTACTTACTATTACACCAACATATTCCTAATTGAGCTAGAAGTCTTTATTAGGTGATACGGGGCGTAAGTGTTGGTTAAAGAATGAAGAAAATGGATATTCAAAAACACAAGTCTGAGAAAATAGAGTCTTTATATTATGTAACTAGAGAAAACCTTGTTCTTATTTTGCTTCTACACTTTGTTTCCATCCTTAGCCCTTTTGTTTTGGCTTTTGACTTCTCTGATTATGTTTTTTTTGGAGTTCTAACTTTTTATTTTTTTTCTATTTTTTTTTCTTTGGATGAAAACTTTATTTTCTTTTCTTTTCTTTTCTTTTCTTTTTCTACTTCTTTTCCTTTTGAAGCAACTAACTAATTTTTATTTACACAAGTTTTTCTCTTCTCTTTTCTTCACTTATTCTATTTCTCAGACTTATCCAGATAGGTAGGCTGATTTTATTTTTTTATTTTATTTTATTGGGTAAAGGATTTATGGTTGTGAAAAGGCTAATGAAAGGTTCAGTGGGGCGACTAGAGGATAATAAATTTCATATAGGTGTGAATTTATGGCTATATCGATCCAAAGAGGACCTAAATTCTAACTTATGATATGGTATGGTAATCAAGCAAGTGGATGT
The DNA here is from genome assembly GCF_015680905.1 of Coptis chinensis. Lineage (NCBI taxonomy): Eukaryota > Viridiplantae > Streptophyta > Magnoliopsida > Ranunculales > Ranunculaceae > Coptis > Coptis chinensis. The sequence goes on from NC_141460.1 coordinate 62,161,430, forward strand.
GTGATGTCTTTACTTTGAATTGACTTCTCCCTTATGTCATCACTCAGATATTAATTCATATGGGCTTTTTGGCTAGATGCTCATAGGATATATATTAAGTACTCTAATCTAGGTCTTAAAAAATACTGTCAAGTACAATCATAGATGCTTATACAAGATGTTCATGAGAATATGTAATGACTATTACCTACATATTAATCTAAGTTTCTAAAATTAAATCCTAATTCAAGTATTACATGAGATTTCTAGACTAATATCATCATAGAGAAAGGAACAATACCATTATCCTTAAACTTTTATAAAGAAAAGTGTGTAATTTATATCCTAAAAGTGTCTAATTTTTGCAAATGTTTCTATCCCACCCCCAAACAATCGAACGCTTTGTCCTCAAAGTGTAAAGAAATAATGAAAGAATTTACCATAGAAATGTGGCAAAAATTGGCAGTACCTGTAACAACAAAATTATAAAGATAATATGATAGCATGAAGCACAATTAAACTATTACGTACTAACTAACACAAACTCTATTGGAGTAAACATGACAGGCAAATGGTGGCAAAATGTTTTGAAATGAAAGACCAAAATTCGCCACCCCCAAACAAAATTTGAAAACTCTTTTTAAGTTTGAAAATTTTTGTGGTCTATACTCCAGAAAGGTGGTATTGTACAAAAACTTAGGTATTTTAAAGTCAGATTCCCTAGACTTACTAATATATGTTTATGGTTTTAATTTTAATTTTAATTTTTATATGTTTGATTTTTAGAAAAAAAAAATTATGATAAATAAATAAATAAAAATGAAACTCGCTCCATAAAGAAACACTACTCAAACAACGAGAAAAAAAGTGAAAGAGATGAATGTGTGAGTCACATGAAACGTGGACTAAGGATCAGACACTTACAACCACGCACTTCAAAAGGTAGGTCCAATTACATTAATAGTGGACTCCCATAACATAAGATTGGAATGGAGTACATCAAAAAATAAAGTGAGTCTTTTATAGTCAGATACTCGAGACTTTATCTAATATATATGTACACGCTACTTACCATATATCAACAACCGAAAAAATTGTGAGTCATTCTATAAATAATTAACATGGAATGCACCACCAAACATAATCAAACACCAAGACTTTCTACGACGCAACTTAGTGAAATGAGAGCGAGATCTGATGGACCTAGAACCTAATCAAGCGTGTACTCTCTTCTTTTTTAAACGAAAAAGTGTCCAAGTGAATGATCGTGAGAAAATGAATGGTTATGGAAAATACTTAGAATGTGGATAAGTGTTAGAAGGAAAGGGTGAGAAGAATTATTGGATTCTATGAGGGATTAGCTCATGTGGATGGTGGTCGGGTGGTGCTCTAGGTAGTGCTTGAGAGGGTGGATCATCACAGGCTCTTAGAAACTCATAGAATTCCTTATCTAGCTTGGTCACATCCACATAATTATGGTATTCATCTGTATCTTTGAGAAAGTCATCAATCTCGACCAAGGAGTCGAAATTGTGATCTTTGTCTTCTTCCATAAGAGGGGTATCTACTAGTGTGGGGACGAAAGTGTTAGCTGCACTAATGTGAGATATAAAACTCTCAGTGGACTTCACTTCTCCTTCTACAGGCAAACCTAGTTGTCCGTACTTGAGTCTAAACATGTTAACCTCTACAAAAAGATTTCCAAAGGAAAGAGTCATAGAGCCATCCCGGCAATTGATTTGGGCATTCACGGTTGCCAAGAAAAGACGCCCTAAAATTATGGGAATGGAATCATGAGCAACTTCTATGTCGAGAATAACAAAGTCAGCTGGATAGTAAAAGTTTTGAACTTTAACGAGAATATTTTCAACTACGTCCTTGGGGTACTTAATAGAACGATCGGCTAACTGCAAAGTCATTTTGGTTGGTTTAAGTTCATGGAGACCTAGCTGTTTATATAAATAAAATGGGAGTAAGGTAACACTCGCCCCCAGGTCTAATAGCGCAGTTGTTATGAAGTAATCTCCCAAGGGGAATTGTATAGTAGGATGACTAGGGTCTTTGTACTTAACAATTCCATTATGTTCAGATAAAGAGAGATATTGTTCAGTTAAAAAGGCTTCGTTGGGTATATTGGTTTTCCTCTTCGTGGTGCACAACTCTTTTAGAAACTTAGCGTGTCCAAGTAGACTTTTAATAGCATCTAGAAAAGGTAGGTTTATAATCATATTTGTAAACACTTCCCTAATCTCATTAAAATTCTCGTCCTTTTTAGACACAACTAGTCTTTGGGGATATAGTGGTTTATCTTTATATTTAGCATGGGAGGGTCAATAGTATTATTACGCTTTTCTTTATCTTTAGTCATTTTCCATCTAGGTGTCCATATTGGAATCTCTACAGGTGTAGGATCATCAATTTCTATGATGGGGTCTTGTAAGGTTGTCCCTTTTGGGTGTGGTTGGACTGGAACTTTTACAGTTGTAGGGTCTTCAGTTTCTATGGCAGTATGATTTCATTTTCAGCTTTTGTTTGCGAGTGCTCTTCAGGCATAGTCACTTTATTATCAACTACTCTCCCTAAACGAAGGGTAGTGGTTGCATGTAGTTCCCCTTGGTTTATATTACCAGTACACTAAATATTGTTTACTTCGAAGGCAGTGTTTGTTGACTTAGGATTAGGTACTGCTTGACTTGGAAACACGCCTGTTTGATTATTATTTTGGTTAGGAAACATGTCAATAACCTTTCGGCACAAAGACTGCATCATTTGCATCATTTGTTGTAGCATGTTAGAGTTTTGATCATGCTGATCTTTCATCAAGTTGGAGTTTTGTTGCATAATTTGATTTTGTTTTTCCAACAAGGTCACTACTACTTCGTCTGTAGATGGTTTGACTGGTGAAGTGGTCATAGGAGGAGTGACTGGCATTAAGGCTTGTTAAGCGTTCATGTCTGGATGTTGATAGTTCTGGGTCATGGCCACTAAACCTCTGATTTGGTCACCTAAGTTTCCTTGTCCTTGATGCGGAATAAATTGGTTGAAGTTTTTAGTGGGCCTAACGTTTTGATTATTAAAACCTGGAGGTGTAGCTTGTTGTTATGGATTATAGTTAGTGTGTTACCTCCATTCGTGTGTTAGGGTTGTTATTAAAAGCGTAGACATTTTTTGGCTGTGGCAATGGTTGTTCATAGACAAGAGAACAATAGAAGTCGGAATGTGATAAGCACCCAAAAGTGTATTATGAAACCCCATTGAGACATATAAATTTGGTTCATTATGTGTTTAATAATCATGAAATAAATATGTTTTCATACTTTTGCAGGTATTTGCAGTAAACATGGAAATATTGGTTAAACCTGCAATAAAGCACGAGGAACGGCGTATATATGAATTCTCCCAAATCCACGTAGAAGCATCAAACTTCCAAAGCTCCTACCTCTCGAACCCGGGACTCGAATCGACAAGAGAGCTGCTCGGACAATCGGCGATGAACTCTACGATAGGCGGAAGTTGTAAAACTGCCCAAAATACCGGATGCCATCGGGCGCACATGGACCCACTATCGGGGGCCACAAGATTGGATGAGTCATCAATCATGGAGCATGTCAAGACAAAGATAACAAATTATTGGTGCAAAGTTGACACCTTGCATGTAATAAATTAGATTAGGTGTTAATAGTGAAAAAAAGGCAAGGTGTCATTTTGTTTTAATGTGGTAGATAAAAATGAATCAATGTGGTTTGATAATTCACGTGGGAGGAAATGAGATTTCTCTCAAATGGAGAAGAAATTAGACAAATGTGGGGACACTCCAATTACTCCCTTGACTTATTTTCCTCACATGACATTATTTTAGTTCCTTAGTGAAAAGGAGAAGTTAGTTTTGGTTTTTATTAAAAAGCTTGTAATAGTTTTAATGGAGGAACACTTGTTCTTCTAGAAAATATAGAAGTGAGTTTGGTTGTGGATATTTCTTCTCTCTCTCTCTCTTTCTTTTTGGTGTTTTTATTAGTTCATAAGTCTTTGTCCCAAGGATCATGAGCTAACTTCCCTTTTGGGGAGTTAATCCAACTCATGTGAGGGTAAACAAATTGTTGTTGGTTTGATAGGTTTAGGAAGAACAACTAACTCTACATCCTATCCCAAAATGGTAGTTGGTGTAGAGTTTAGTTAGGAATCAAGCAATGAGCTTAGAGATAAGTCATTGTTTGGTTTCACTTGCTAGCATGTATGAGCTCTTTAGTGAGCCATGCATGTTAGGGATCAAATCTATTTTTCCATTAGGGACTTGTCTATGAGTCTAGGAAGAATCAAAACCTATTTCAAATCAACACTAATGATAGTTTCACATGAGGAGGATTAACTCTCCAATTTCTCTTTCAAATTTCCATTTCGGTATTAAGTGCATGTTTTCATTGTTAATGTTTTTATTAATATTTGTATAGGAAGGAAAAATCTAACATTTATGTTATATCCTTACTCCTTAATTTCCCTTTATTGTAACATCTAATTTTTAGTTGTTCTAAGCTTTAGGTTAGTTCGAATCCTTATTCAAACTCTACGAAACGAAGATCGTGAGTAAGGAATCTTGATTGCTTTTACATTAATTTAGAGAGTTCAAAACTCTAAGTAGTAGAACAAGCATATATCAAATGGCGCCTTGCTGTTCTAAAGCCATAGAACGTGTGCTAAAGATCGGAAGTTGCATCAAGGGGGAACCCCCATTCTCTTCATTCCTTTCATTTTCATTCGTTTATGTTTTTTTTGGTATTTTTTTCGTATTTTTGCCTCGCGATTGACCTGTAAGCCAAAAAAAATTTCGTTCTACTTTCGGTACCAAAAGTTAGGGACTGGGAGACATAACTACTGAGCGATTATAAGACTTAGAAAAATTTGAAAGTATTCTCAAATCTTGGACACGCGTCTTGTGGGTGTAGAGTCGTCAGCGTCTTGAGTGGGACCAGCGATCCGCGGGTGAATTTCTTCGATTTTTCTCTGTTCAACCACCGGCATCTCCAGATCTACCTTGATCCATTTCCAGGCCTAAATATCATACCTTGTACCTTAAAATATCAATAATCCTTTGGGATTAATCGGCGTCGACAAATTGAAACGTTTGTTTTAGGTTCGGCTTAAAACGCTGAAGCTTCTGAGTTCCAATTTTCATATTATTGTAATTTATTTTTTATTATTATTATTATGTTTTTCTGCATGTATGCCATGTATATAGTATTAGGAAAAATTTATGGATTATTATTTAAGTTTTAGCCTAGAATTATGCATGAATCAAGTTAAGTATACCTGGTAAATATTTATATCACGATTACACGGACATGAATTGCATATGAATGTATATTTACATATTAATGGTACTATATTGCATGGGTATATGTCTTTCTCGTTATAAATGTTTCTTGTTACATGTTTGATATTTCTCTCACATTATCATTACGGTCTTGTCTAATAAGTCGATTTTGTCAAGAAAGAGGAGAACATTCCAACGAGGGTTAAAATCTGAGTTGGGTAAGTTGTTTCTAAACCCTACGGGTAAAGGCTGCTCTCTATAGGACATTCGCAATCTCAATGAGTATTGTCGAAATCGATTTATTATGCAATACAAGAGTCGTATTTTAGTTTAGGTATAATACTTTGCATGTTTAGTTTTGTCATCTATTCTGCATGATGTATCTTGTATTATTGTATGCTAAGGTATTTAGATCATTATGAGTGATTCAAATTAACATTCTTGTTGATATCGTTTTATGTAATATCGATTTACAAATTAAGCGTACATATACATTATTCGATGTTTATTTGCCTATACGTATGGAAATATTTATCGATGACACAAGCTTGCCTATTCGTATAGCTATACGTATGAGTAGAGTACCTTTACATGCTACTGCACCTAGTATTGTATGAGTAGATCGTATTTGTATGTTTGTATTTTAACCCTTGCATAAATCTTAAAAAAAATAATAATAATAAAAATTAAAAATTAAAATTAAAAATTAAATTAAATTAAATTAAATTAAAATTAATTTAATACCACCTTTGCATAAATTTTAATTCCATAAATCTTAATCATATTCCAATGGTGTCTAGGAAACTTGAAAGATTGAGGTTACTTAATTAGAACCGTGCTTGCACGGAAATCCTCCCTCATATCTATCTTGTGACCTGGCTGTTGGTTTATGCACACGTATTCCTAGCTTCACTGCTACGTTAGCAGCAGCTTAGGCATATGTTGTTCAACCCTAATGCTTAAGATAATAATAAAATTCGAGTCCTCATAATTCCTTCTGTAAGTTAGATCTAATTTTATGCTTGCATGAGATTAAGGTCTGGTTCCACTAAAGAAATTGAACAAACCTATCGTCGAAAAAAATACGATAAGGAATTCTTGTAAGTTCTCACATAAAAATTGTTCTTCTTACGCTAATTACCTTCATCATAATCCTTCGTCGCCATCAACTTCGTCATTATGGCCGACGATCCTACCTGATGAGAAAGCCCTCTCGGACTTCTATCTTTGCATTACAGAAGGACCTTCTTCTCGCATCAAACTTGAGGACATTGTCGGTGATTTTCAGTATCCCACCAAACGTCTTGGTTTGTTACCAATATATCATGGTTTGGAGCCGCGAAAAACCGTCAATCATCTTCGTGAAAGCTTCAACAAGTGGCAACAACATTTCATCATCCAAAGATCTCTAAGGAACAACTCTTGCTTCGATTGTTTCCATTCACTTTAGCGGAAAAAGCGTCAATCGGCTAGCGGGACAACAATCACAATCCATAGACACATGGAATAAACTAGTTCAAGCTTTTATGCTTCAATTTTACACTCGAAGAAAACAACCGAAATGCTTGGAAAAATTCAATTCTTTTCGTCAAAATCCTCATGAATCCTTTTACGAAGCATGGAGTCGTTTTTATTGATCTTACGTTAGAATGTCCTCACCACCAACTAGAAAAAAGGTCCCTTGTTCGTTCATTCTTTAATGGTCTCTCTCGATCATCAAAAAAAACTCTTGATATAATGAGCGGAGGTTGCTTCATGGACAAAGGAGCTACCGAAGCTTATACTTTTCTTGAAAAACAAGCGAAAAAGGTACACACTTTGGTAACAACGAGCCGTCTAGATCATCAAAGGATCTTTGTTACAAAAGCCACATCTATTTTTGAGGTAAAACCCGATCCCGAAATAAAAATTTGATAGAATCCCTAACTAAAAAGTAGATGCCCTTGCGGTTCAAGTAAACGATCAACTACCAAAACCGGTCATGAGCGTTGACACCACTCCTTGTGTCCTTTGTCTTAGTCCTCGATCATCGATGCATATTGTCCCTTGTTATATGCTTCCCTACTCAACAAGCGGAGGAGGCATGTGCATTCAACATTCCCAATGCACCATGGAGACAACATCCGAATTTAAACGGCCAAAATAACCAACAAATGGGGGCTCCTCCGGGTTTAAGCTAATCCACTTTGTTAAACCCAATAATTTTATTCCATACCGCCAAGGAAATAATCAACAATACCAACAAGGTCAATTTCAAAATAATTCTAATGCTAATTATCGGACCAACCGCGACCTTGTTCCAAATAATCCAAATCCCAACTATAATCAACAACTTCTAAGCAATAATCGAGAACTACTACCTGTTGCACAACCTGCGCCAACCATTACGGATAGGACAAATGAGACTTTCCCCGGCTTACATGAACCAACGGTCTCTCAAATTTTAACGTCTATCCAACAATCACTTCAAAATTGGGCGCAAGAAAAGAGTCGAAGGCGTGTTTCTGCCAAAGCGGTTCCAAACCCTAAACCGGCAAACCACGGCCTTTGGCCCTGACCAATGCCCCGGTACAAAGCACCCCACCCAAGGTGAGGTCCATGCAATCACGACTCTACGATCTGGAAAAACTGGCCGACAATCGAATCGTTATGCGGATGATCAACCAAAAGAATAGGGAGGGTTCCAAGGAATCTATTTCTAAGAATGAACCTCGGAAGATTCCCCGATTCAACAGAGTCAACACACCTCCATGTAGGAACCAAGCAAGTAGACCCTTTTGCCAAATTCAGCCCTAAGGCACCGTTTCCTGCCGCGGCAGCAAAGAATAAACCCGATGACAATTTTGCTGAAATTCGAGAGACTTTTCAAAATTTAACAATAAACTTACCTTTTCTCGATGCCTTAAAATTATTACCAAAACATGCAAAATTTCTGAAAGATATGTGCACCACAAAAGAAGAACTAACGTTCCTCAACAAAGCGTTCCTCATTTGAGCGGTTTCCCTCCATTACCGAACACAATGGTATAGTAAAATACAAGGACCACGGTAGACCAACGGTTCCATGCACCTTAGGTGGCAAATACCGCGGCTCTTTGCTCTACTAGACCTAGGAGCTAGTGTGAACTTACTTCCATATTATTTATTTAAACAACTAGGTCTTCATGAACTTAAACCTACCACCATGACTCTACCATTAGCGGATCGTTCCATAAAGTATCCAAAAGGAATTGTGGAAAACGTCCCTTGTAAAGTCCAAGATTTCTTCTATCCCGTAGACTTTGTTATTTTGGATACGAAGTTGCATGTGATTCCATTCCAATCATCTTAGGGCGCCCGTTCCTCCATGCTTGCTAATGCTCTTATTAACTGTCGAGATGGTTCCATGACCATGTCCTTCGAAATCTTTCGGTCGAGGTGAATGTGTTCAAGTTGATGAAACAACTTCGAGCGACATTGATGGTGAGGTTAACGGGGTTGATGACATTCCGCATGAAGAGTATTTTACAAACTTTTTCACGAAGATGAAGTGTACCAATTTCTTTCCTTTAGCGACTCTGAGTTTGAGGACGATGATTATACACAAGAAGTAAATGAGTTATTAGAGTCAGTACCATTATTTGACCCTACAACAGTGATGTCAAGTAACTTGGATGATCATCAATCTGTTTACTACATGGATGATGACCTTCCTCAAGAATCTTTAATACCCACTCCGCCCCCCCGAATTAAAACCACTTCGCCGAATTAAAATACGTCTGACTTGATGATCGATGGTCGTCACCCAGTTATTATTTCTTCACAATTAACTGACGATCAGGAAGCTCGTTTAATTAATGTCATTCAACAACATCGTTCTGCTATTGGATGGTCCCTAGATGACATTAAAGGCATTGAACCTAATGTGTGCACCCATCGCATACACCTGGAAGAAAATGCAAAGACGTCGCGTGAACCACAGCGTCGCCTAAACCCTACCATGAAAGATGTGGTCCGAGAGGAAGTGTTAAAATTACTAGATGCGGGTATTATTTACCCTATCTCTGATAGTGTTTGGGTGAGTCCTGTACACGTAGTTCCAAAGAAATCTGGCATTACAGTTGTGCGAAATGATAAAGATGAATGCATTTCAAACTCGTATCGAAAAAAATGGCGAATATGCATTGACTATCGCAAACTTAATGTCGTCACTCGTAAAGATCACTTTCCACTTCCATTCATCGATCGGATGCTTTCGAGCGTTTAGCCCGGTCATGCCTATTCTTTGCTTTCTTGATGGTTATTCGGTTATTTTCAGATAGTCATAGACCTGGCGATCAAGAAAAGACAACGCGTTCACTGTCCATTTGGTACATTTGCATATAGGCGAATGCCTTTTGGCCTTTGCAATGCACCTGGTACTTTCCAACACCGCATGCTTCATATTTTTCAGTGATATGGTTGAGCGGTTTATGGAGGTATTCATGGGCGACTTCTCAATTTATGGAGATTCTTTTCGATAGGTTTGTTTATCAAATCTTGAAAAAGTATTTACACGTTGTGAAGAGAAAAACCTTGTTCTTAATTGGGAAAAATGTCATTTCATGGTTACTAAAGGAATAGTTTTAGGACATATCGTTTCAAAGGACGGAATCGAAGTCGACAAAGCTAAGATAGAAAAAATTGCTTCACTTCCTATACCAAAAACAGTTCGAGACATTCGCGCATTCTTAGGACCGCGCGGGTTTCTATAGGAGATTTATTCAAGATTTCTCAAAGGTTGCTAGACCGTTAACCAATCTCCTGCTTAAAGATGCCTCTTTTGATTTCAGTTTCAGTTGCAAACAAGCCTTTGAGGTATTAAAAATCGCATTAACTACAACTCCCATAATTCAACCACCTGATTGGTCTAAACCTTTTGAATTAATGTGTGACGCGAGCGACTATGCTATTGGAGCTGTACTAGGGCAACGCCGAGAAGATAAGCCAGTTGTCATTTACTATCGCGAGTAAAACCCTTAATGAAGCTCAACGAAACTATACCACCACCGAGAAAGAGTTTCGCCATTGTTGTATATCGTTAGATAAGTTTAGTCCTTACCTAGTGGGTTCTCCAACTATTGTCTACACTGACCATCAAGCGCCGTTATCTATTAGCGAAAAAAGATGCAAAACAAAGGTTGATCCGATGGATTCTCCTTTTGCAAGAGTTTACTCGAAATTAGAGATAAAAAGGTAGCGAAAATGTGGTTTGCGGAGACCATTTATCAAGACTTGTCGATGATGTTGATCGCGATCTTCTTGAACCTATCGTGATTCCTTTCGGATGAACACTTGTACTCTATTTTTTTAGTCCCCTTGAGTACTTGCCGACATAGTAAATTACTTAGTTACCGGGAAGTTCCTTTATCTTGGTCTCGTAATGACCGGAAAAAGTTTTTATCCACTGTGAAATTCTATTTACGGGATGATCCCCTACCTCTTCAAGTATTGTTCGGACCAACTAATCCGCCCGTTGCATTCCCGACCGGAACACAACGATGTGTTATCCTTACGCCATGAACAATCTTGTGGTGGTCATTTTAGTGGTAAGAAAACTGCGGCCAAGGTTCTACAATGTGGTTTTATTGGCCAACACTTGTTTAGAGATGCACATGAGCATTGCAAAGCATGCAATCGCTGCCCGGTGGTTAGGTTCGCATTACTCAACGTAATATGATGCCCTTAAATCCCATTCTAATTGTGGAAATCTTTGATGTATGGGGCATCGACTTCATGGGTCCATTTCAAATTCTCATGGCTTCCTATACATACTTGTAGCAGTTGACTATGTGTCAAAATGGATTGAGGCATTGGCATGTCGTGCTAACGATCATAAAACGATCGTTTTGTTTGTAAAAGAAAATATTTTCTCTCGATTTGGTGTTCCAAAAGCTATAATTAGTGACGGGGAAAACATTTCGCAATAAAATTTTTGAATCATTAGTAAAGAAATATGGAGTCACGCACAAAGTGGCAACTCCATTATCATCCTCAAACCGGTGGTCAAGTAGAAGTCTCTAATCGAGAAATAAAATCCATTTTGGAAAAACTGTCAATCCATCTAGGAAAGACTGGTCTCTACGATTATCGATGCCTTGTGGGCATCTGAAGCGACTTTTAAGACACCTATAGGGATGTCTCCGTATCGCCTCGTTTTTGGAAAACCCCATTCATCTGCGGTTGAACTTGAGCACCGTGCTCTATGGGCCATCAAAAGCCTCAATTATAACACTAACGTGGCGGTGAAAAAAAAGAAAATTAAATGAGCTTGAGGAAATTCGAGGTGATGCCTATGATCTCTCGAAATCCTATAAAGCCAACATGAAAAGAGTGCATGACAAGCACATATTGCGAAAAGAGTTCAAAGTCGGTCAAAAGTTTTGATGTACAACTCAAGATTACACATTTTTCCGGAAAATTAAAACTTCGATGGTGCGGTCCTTTCATTTATTCTGGCTGTCACCCCTTATGGGGCTATCTCGTAAAAAGCGTAAATGATGGTAGCGAATTCCAAGTAAATGGCGGTAGCCTTAAACATTATCATGAGTTGCGCTCTCCGGATGTCGAAGAGACTCTTCTCCATGATCCAATCTACACAGACTAATAGATTCGCTGGTGTACTTCTTTCCATAAATTTAAACAGGAAAAGTATGCCATTAGGGTAGCCGGGCCCTCTTCTATTTTCTTTTCTAAAATTCCTTAGAGTGTGTGGTTTGCAAATCCGGAACCTTAGTCCACGAAAACTCTACTTCCAGAACTGAGAGTATAAATGTCTTCGATAATCGAAAGCAAAGCGTGCCTCGGGAAAACAATGGGTACCAAAAATTTCAACTCCTTCTTTCTCCTCCCTTTTTCTATTCTCTTCCTCGTGAACTCCAACTCATCATTTGGTCCAAATCTCACCCATCTCGAATTGGTAATGGTGGTAGTACTTTTGCTTTCGAAAGCGATGGCGAAAAGGATGGGGTGGTGTATGAACTATCAAACTCCTTTACGTCGGGTCTTGATCTTTTATCGAGATGAGCGGTATAAGGTATATTATTGTCGACACCAGCTCAACAGGATAAACTTCGTCGTCCGTCCGTTGCTCAGGGTTGGGATTAGTCTTGAGAATCTCGGCGTTAAAAGACTCACATTAGTCTTGAGGATCGGCGTTAAAAATCGACTCACATTAGTCTTGAGGATCGGCGTTAAAAGACTCACATTCGTCTTGAGGATCGGCGTTAAAAGACTCACTTTCGTCTTGAGGATCGGCGTTAAAAGACTCAACATGTATATACTCGTTTTGTTTTATTAGCACCCAAAGATGGTGCCCAAAGAGAGTCGTGATATGCACCATCGGACATTTCCTAGTTAAATGCGGGCAATGGATTCCCCAGGCCAACCCGTTCAGTTTTCTATGTGTGTTTTTTGGCGGTTTGAGGCTATACCATATGTACTAAGGGTAATATTATTATTAGACCATTGCACATTGGTCAAGGATGGTACCGTCCTAAACCCTAGGCCCCAAAACATAAAGGATAAGCCATCACCTGGCTGGATTAGGTTCACCTAGAGCCGACATGAAAGTTGCCCGAGTTAAAATTTGTTTGTGATGTGTTGTTTTATTTGGATTTCCGGTGTTGTTGACACGTTCTTCTCGACTTGTACATTTGTATATAAAGGATAAATAGATAAAAACCAAAGTTTGGTTGAAAAAAAAAAAAAAATTGATGTTTGAATGTGATTTTTCATATTCTAGTGGATGGCATTTTTAATACTGATCGTTTCGATATCTCATCCGTTAAATTCGGAGTTGAAACGAATCGAATTTCCACGTTTGAAATTTCGGAACTTTTCGGGACATAAGAGGAATTTCTGTAATTCATTTGTACTTGGGCCAAAATTTTGACCCGACCCAAAACCCAAGATCCGGTACAAAGCCCACGCCACGGCACCCACGCGCGTCCCCCCACTTCTTCTTCCACAAAAAACGGATCTTGGTCCCTCACCATCCATCTTTCAAGCTGCATACCAAATGATGAATTAGACCAGCGCCGCGCGAACCAAACTCCACCAACCTCAACCCCCTTCCTCCAAAGACCACCTCCTCCACCTCCTCTTGCTATTTGCACCATCAAAATTTAAATTATACCGCTATGGCAGCCGCGAAGGCAATTACGGTCGAGAGAAATTTCACAAATCTCTATAATTCGGGATGTTTCACCCATTTTTTGATGAGGAAATTGAAAGTAGAGAGTGGGAATATCTATTGCATCGAATCCCAGCTCAATATTCGAAGAATTGGTGTTGAAATTTTATAATAATGGAGGTTTCGGGTGTGGCGAATTTTGGATTACAATGGATGGGATGGAGCGTGAACTCACTTGGAGTTGATTTGAATACAGCGCAGATTCCGATTAACTCGATAGCCCGACCTGTTATTGTCGAAGTATCCGACCACGAGGGATTTGATGTTTGACATGCTTCGGGGGGAGTACAACACCGCTCGAACTGCGTGTACCGGCATTAAGCTTCGGGCGTAACCAATTAGCCGTCACTTTCGATGGTTGGCGCGTCATTGGAACTTCAAAGGCGTCGGCGTGAACAAGACTTTCTTGCACCTGCTGGATCCTACAAGAGAGGAAGCACACTTTCTGTATGGTCCACTTCACGGGCCATATTCTTCACGACCAGTCAAATAGGTCAGCTCCTCTTGTTGTACTTGTTACTTTCGGCTTATGCTTAACTTAGGGTTCGATCTGCTACTCCTTTCATTGAAACAAGGTCTTTCGAGAATTTTGGAATTTTTGAGACTTGTGTTTTAGACCATTGGGACCCGGTAGCTAGAGATGACATTGAGCATGATAACGTACCTCCTCCTCCTCCCTTCACCACCGGACTGTTTTAATGAAGATACCATCGCCCGAATCAATACTCCTATGGATGCCTTGAGGAACATGAATTCTAGTATCGTGGGATGTTTCTTCGCCAGAAGAGATGATTACTTCCCGGAATGAATTCCAAAAAGAAATGAGAAATCGCCAAGGCCAATTCCGGAGAATGATGATGGCTAATCAGCAACAATTCAAGATCGGTTACTTTCTGATCTATAGGCCACATTCTGCCCGGATCAAACTCGGCTGAAGTTAAAATTAAGTGGCGAAGAAGTAGAAACCCGGGTTCATCTTCTGCTAACCCGGAGGATTCCCAGTAGCTGTTTATTTTCTTTGGTTTAAAAATGACTATGTCATTTTTTTCCCTAATGCATTGCATTTTTATTTTTTAGTGCTAAATTATTATATATCGGTTGATTTCTCATAATTTTGTATCTCGGAGCGGTTTAAATGAGAAATTATTTATGTTATCGCGAATATAGTACTTTCAAAAATATGAGTTTGCTCCTTGATTCATTGGGCCTACTCTCACAAGCCCAACGGTCGAACCAACGGATCGATCCAAACGGTCACATGCCCAACTAATGATTGAAACCAAGTTATAAATACAACTCTCCTTTCCTCTTTCACTCATTCCCTTCTCTCAATCTTAACAACTTCTTCTTCACAAATTTTCAATTTCTTGACAATAATGAATAAACTAGAGCGATGGGAAAAGGAGCAACGCGAATGAGCTATCACATTAATCGTGATAACAGTGTTTATCATTATTCTCTTGTCACTCATGCATAACTTGATCCAGAACATCTAGATCTATGTAACCCTCCCTTTTCTGTTTTCATTTTGTATATTAGTATGGTGTGTTAAATAATTCTCACACATTTGTACGGGTTACGTATTAAATGGAGAAGTTCCGTATTAATTAGTTGTGTATATTAGTTGTCTTTTCCTCTCTAATAAATATATATATATATATATATATATATATATATATATATATATATATAAAAATAAATAAATTAAAAAATTAAAAAATATTAAAATATATATATATATATATATAAAAATTAAAAATAATAAAAAAATAATAATAAGGAAATAAATAAACAAACCATAACAAAGAAAGGCCATCCAGAACTCACCGAAATAATTAATGGATACACATAGTGTTCAGAGAAAATCGAGCATGCTACAAGGTACACATAACACTTGTCACACATGCATTTTCGATTATTCTATCCATATTCTATTACTTGAGTTATGATCATCATTCTGAAATTACGGGTAAGTCTAACTACCCCCTGTGAAACTTTCCTCCGTATTTTTCTAAACATTAAACCATCTCATTAATTGTATTTGGATATCGACATGACAAAGACTTCTTTTGATGGATCCCCTATGATGATGTTCATAATCACATGGGTCATTAAATACACTTGGACTCAGTTGGTATAGCCTCATAGATTGCCTATAAATCTCTTCTTTTTAAGCCATTCTTATTCATACAATTTTCACTATCCTTCCCTCGGCAAATGGCTCAACCAAGAAAAATAACGGCAGAGAAAAGACTACCTAAAACTTTCGAAGAAGGCGGTTTTCTCCTTATTTTGACAAACTGAAATCATCGTCGAGGATGGGCGCCTCTTCTATATCATTCAGCAGACTAGTTATTCCGAGAATTGGTTTTGATGTTCTACCAATTTAGCGGTTATGAAGATGGAAAATTCTACTTCAATGCCTATGGACAACGATTGGAATTGAATAAGGAAATGATCTCCGACATACTTCAAATCCCAATAAAAACCCAGGAGTCCCTTGTTCAAGAGTCATCATTCGATTCCGCAAAAACTTTTCTGCGAAGCTACCGTATCTCATGGCGACGTCGAACATACACATCACATGGTTCTTCAACGCTCTTTGAAACAGAATCAACGTGTTGTGCTCCACTGGTTGGGACATAATGTGGTAGGTACATCACACCAAACTGAAGTCACAAAGCCTCAACTTCACCTACTTTGGATTTTGCAAACTCAAAGAGATGATTTTTGTCTGATCCAACACCTCTGGAACGTAATCACCAAGAAAACAAGAAGGTCAGCAGTTCTACCCACTTTGGTTCGTAGATTATGATCGTTGGAGTTATCCAATAATATCTCCAGAGACACCCCTTCAAAGAGCATATATAAAGGTACTTCAAACAGATTACTCCGTTGGTTTTTGGACCCCTGATACTCTGATAGATGAGCAGAACACCTCAAGCTCAAATTCTGACAATTTATTTGATGAAAATGCCATGCTGAATATTATTAATCCCATGGAAGGCATTAAACTTCTTCATCAGGGTTTGAGGGAACTACACGCTCGTCAGAATATCATCATCACAACTCTTCGGGGATTTCCAAGATCGTCAAAACATGATGTTGAACAAGAAGAGATCTTGGAAAATCATTCTCAATTCTTGCAAAATCATGCTCTCTAATGGAAAATCAAAGCTGTACTCTCTGCCAGGGGGGACATTCGGATCAAATTTCGGCCAACAAATAGATGACCTAAACGATGCGGTGCAAAATATGCATCTCCTAGATCAATATCGAAATCCATGATATTACTAAGTCAATAAGTATATAATCATATAGTTATTACGTTTTCCGTCGCATTACTATGTATTTTATCTTATCTTTTGTTTTATTTTGTATGAAATGCTTAGTAGGATTGTCATCATTTCCGTTGTGACTAATATAATTTTAACATGTGCTTTCTGGGATGGTCTATTTTCTTACATACTCATTTTTCCATTCAGCCACCGATATCGTTACCCATTTCTTTACTTCATCCACCATGGCATCTTCATCAAACATTGCATCTTCATCATCCATGGTACCTCCCAAACTAATTCCCGAAAGCAATCCTTTCAATCTATGATGGATTCCAATGCCTATGGCCATCTCTTCCATGATTACATCACAAACATTGGGTGGTCTTCCTAATTCTTCAACCCCACCAAACTTATTCTCCTAGTTTGGCTGCATACTTTATGCTAATATGGATGACACACCAGCATTCAACCATGCGCATGGTTTCTACTTAGACGGATTCACAATCCGAGTTGGTGACACACCTCATATCTTTTCTCAACAACAACTTGCTCTTAACTTTGGACCTTCCATATCCGAACCTCACTGCATCTTGGCATTACATCTATCATAATTCTTACCGTTCTTTTCGGTGGCAAGCATTTTAAACTCTTATGGTGATGGTCTTGAGATCAAACGAAAGGAGATGGCCATGTACCATGGCGCGACATCACCATTCCATTAGCAAGCATGACCATGAACATGGGACTTTGCAATGTTATTTGTACTCCTGAACATTATGGGAGATTGGCATTTCTCTCGCCAATGAGGTTGCTATGCGTCGTGATTGATTACTTAGCTTCGAGGGTCATGCTTTATTTAACATTTTAGGTTGTGTTGTCTCGGCTGAACGAGCTCGCGCTTTTTTCAGGATAAGTATATACTTTTACCGATCACCGCTTGCGAATCATGAAGACACATTTCCCCACGGTTTGCGGCTACTTTTCATGATAGACCAAGGTGGATTCCATGTGCCCACAAACGGAATCATTCGCTCATTAAGGTTTAAAATCAATGGAAGCGTCCCGCCGACGATACGAGGCATGTTCGATGTTACCCAAAAGGACGAAAAAGATGAAGACCAATTTGAGGGAATCGGAGACAAAGAATGGGCAGAAATTTGGCGACTATTATCTATTGGCGTGATGCTAAGGAAATGCATTTCCTTAAAGAGGGCCTTGAACCTTCACGTCTGTTGGATGGTAAACTTGAGTTTGCCATTGTACATATATCTAGCTAATCCTTTTGTTTGGTGTGCTATTGTTTTCATGTTTAGATGTCTTTGTGGTTTATTATATCGTGTTGCTATGTTTAGTGTGCTATTGAACATTTTCTTGTTCTTTCTGAATAATATATTATGATTTCCAACCTCTCTATTCCGGCAATCTAGCCCTAATTTTACTCCACGGTTCTCGGTACTTTCTCTCTTTAATTATTGATCCTTGAGGACTAAGCATCATTACGTTTGGGGTGCTTTAAACCTATAGCAAAATTAGGCATCTTGTAGCCTATATATAGTTTTATTTTTCATATTAATAATTGTACTTAGTGACAAAGTCTTGTTTCCTTTTCAATGATGAAAATTGTCTAGAAATCTCACATTAGTATCCTAATTAGGATTTGTTTTAAGAAACTTTAGATAATCGTGCAAATAGTTTATACATCTTTTCATGAATATTCATGTAATCGAGTATCATTGATTGTACATAGCGGTAAGTTTACGGAACCAACGGTTAGTTACTTAAACTATAAATCCTGTGAGAATCTAACCAAAAGCCTTGATATGAGTGATTTGTGTGTGATGACCGCGGAGGAGTAGTTTTCGATTAGAGGAAATTATGCATCTACTTACTTGATCACCACCCGAAACCTAAAGCTAGAATTTAGGCCTTCTTTGGATCGACATAGCTAAAAATTCTTACCTTTACAAATATTACGCTAGTCACTCCAATTGAACCTTTCATCAAACCTTTCACTTTCACCACAAAAATTCCTTACCCATCTATTAAACCAAATAAAAGAACCTACCTAAGTGATGAGTATGAGAAATAGGATGAAATGTGGAAAGAATAAAGAGAAAGACTTGTCCCAAATATAAGTCAGTTACTTGCTTCAGAAAAGGAAAATAGAATCATGTTCTTAAGCCTTATAAAAAAAAAAAAAAAAAAAAAAAAAAATCCTTAGTATCCAGAGGCTTAAGAACAAGGTTGGAAAAACTTCGGTTAGAAGAAGGAAAGGAAAAAGGATTTCTCTAGTATAAATATATGAAGACCCTATTATCTCATACTAAGTAAATTTTGATTATCCATTTCCATTTTCTTGTACACTATCACCTAAGCCCCACATACCTAATAAAGACCTCTAGCTCAATTAGGAGTAGGGTGGTGTGATAATAAGTAGTAGGCGTGATTGATCGACATCGGCTCCTCGACCGTCATTGAGATGTAAGGAAGCGTGTGCCCACCGCTGGAGTTAACAAAACTGAGTGGGAAAATTTTGAGTGAATATGTGTTTCAACACATACCTGTGAGAACCCATTTAGGTATGCTCTCCAAGGATCCAGAAACAACCCTGCTAGTATATTTCAATGAAAAGTTCACTGCATGAATAATCATATGTAGATGTTTTAATTATTATTTTTTTTTTTTTTTTCCAAATAAGCTAGGGTTAGGCAGACCCTCACCTGTATTAAAACCAATAACTGCTTACATAGACGTATCCATTGGCCTCCTCCTTTACATAAGCTTATAAATCTATATCTAGAGGATTCCCAAATGAACCGTACAAATGTTCTATTTTGCGCTAGAGACTTATCTGTAAAGACTCTAGATAAATCTTAAGTTTAACAGTTCCGGATTCTAGATTCTAGGTGTTCTTTCTCCAAAGTTGGTCCATGTCTTGCTTGCTGTCGAAATCCCTAAAGGCCTCCAGAAATCTCAGCAGTAGCCTGGGTCCATAATGTTTCAAGGGATGTGGCTATGTATTATTGAATTAAATCAAAGCCCAAAGACACTAAAGCCCAACAAGAGTCAGGCGAAATGTTAAAGTGGATCTGGATCTGGATCTGGGCGAAATGTGAAAATGGATCCCAACACCATCTTCTCAACCCGCCTACCACTATCTCCTTTGTTGGTTACAGCCACACCACAAAGCTTGACCTTCCGAATCAAGCAGATAAATCAAATCACGTTCAAATACTTCTTGTAGCCTCCAAACAACTATTCGAGATCTAGGTTTTGAAATTTTACAACGAATCAGATCTGCAACAGTTGCTTATGCTAAACCAAGCAGCATAAAAACCAAACTCGATCTCAGCCCCTCTCTTCAAAACCCAATCTCAACCATAAAATCAAAAGTACATCGGCCAGAAATAAATCCAATCCCAAACAATCAACGTTGTCCTACCAGAATGGATTGTTTAAAACAAAACGCCCACTACCGATTTCTCCTCGTTGGTTTCCATCCAAGCTAGCGTGAATCAAACCCCAAACTTTAACAAGTTCTACCTCGGATCCACACTCTACTTTCGATTTCCAACCTCTAAGTCCAACCACAATAATGGAACAATGCTTTGTCATAACTCGAATTCCTTATGGCTACTCATCGATCATAAGGAATCAAACCTAGTTTCAACCCATGTCTTTGACAAACAAAGACCTTGACAACCATAAAGCTTTCCCATCCAAAACCGATTCGAGCAACCCTCGTAAGGAAGATGAGAAGAAGAAGAAGAGAAGAAGACTTCCGGCGATTACGGTGCCTAAGAAGCGCGGCCGCCGGTGATTGATTTGATTATAGGTTTTAGGCTATGGCTTTTCCCCTGTACATCACGATGTTTTAATTATTGAATACATATT
The DNA here is from genome assembly GCF_015680905.1 of Coptis chinensis. Classification (NCBI taxonomy): domain Eukaryota; kingdom Viridiplantae; phylum Streptophyta; class Magnoliopsida; order Ranunculales; family Ranunculaceae; genus Coptis; species Coptis chinensis. Next base: position 62,182,104 of record NC_141460.1, read on the forward strand.
AACTTGAGTTTCAAAGAAATAAATCCTCGTTCCCTGCTAAGGAGATGTATAGATATCCGAGATTAATTTAGGAGACAAGTTTACATCCAGTCGTTGTAGTATAAATAAAGTTTGTGAGTATCTTTTTCGGAAAACTCTCACGAGGCTATAACTTCGTCCCACTAGGGAATTTCTAGTGGTTTAAGGCCTTGTTGCATATGGTCAATGCAATCGCTCTGCTTGAAATGAGAATTAGTTTAGGACTACACATTTTTGGCCACTTATCTATTTTTAGTGTCTCTTCTTTGCTTGAGGACAAGCAAAGTCTTTGTTTTGGGGGTAGTGTGATAAGCACCCAAAAGTGTATTATGAAACCCCATTGAGACATATAAATTTGGTTCATTATGTGTTTAATAATCATGAAATAAATATGTTTTCATACTTTTGCGGTATTTGCAGAAACATGGAAATATTGGTTAAACTATGATAAAGCCAGGAACGGTATATATGAATTCTCCCAAATCCACGTAGAAGCATCAAACTTCCAAAGCTCCTACCTCTCGAACCAGGACTCCGAATACGACAAGAGAGCTGCTCAGACAATCAGGGCGATGAACTCTACGCATAGGCGGGAAGTTGTAAAAACTGCCCAAAAATACCGGGACCCTGCCAATCGGATCGCATTAATGGACCCACTATCGCGGGGCCACAAGATTGGATGAGTCATCAATCATGGAGCATGTCAAGACAAAGATAACAAATTATTGGTGCAAAGTTGACACCTTGCATGTAATAAATTAGATTAGGTGTTAATAGTGAAAAAAAGGCAAGGTGTCACTTTGTTTTAATGTGGTAGATAAAAATGAATCAATGTGGTTTGATAATTCACGTGGGAGGAAATGAGATTTCTCTCAAATGGAGAAGAAATTAGACAAATGTGGGGACACTCCAATTACTCCCTTGACTTATTTTCCTCACATGACATTATTTTAGTTCCTTAGTGAAAAGGAGAAGTTAGTTTTGGTTTTTATTAAAAAGCTTGCAATAGTTTTAATGGAGGAACACTTGTTCTTCTAGAAAATATAGAAGTGAGTTTGGTTGTGGATATTTCTTCTCTCTCTCTCTCTCTTTCTTTTTGGTGTTTTTATTAGTTCATAAGTCTTTGTCCCAAGGATCATGAGCTAACTTCCTTTTGGGGAGTTAATCCAACTCATGTGAGGGTAAACAAATTGTTGTTGGTTGGATAGGTTTAGGAAGAACAACTAACTCTACATCCTATCCCAAAATGGTAGTTGGTGTAGAGTTTAGTTAGGAATCAAGCAATGAGCTTAGAGATAAGTCATTGTTTGGTTTCACTTGCTAGCATGTATGAGCTCTTTAGTGAGCCATGCATGTTAGGGATCAAATCTATTTTTCCATTAGGGACTTGTCTATGAGTCTAGGAAGAATCAAAACCTATTTCAAATCAACACTAATGATAGTTTCACATGAGGAGGATTAACTCTCCAATTTCTCTTTCAAATTTCCATTTCGGTATTAAGTGCATGTTTTCATTGTTAATATTTTTATTAATGTTTGTATAGGAAGGAAAAAATCTAACATTTATGTTATATCCTTACTCTTAATTTCCCTTTATTGTAACATCTAATTTTTAGTTGTTCTAAGCTTTAGGTTAGTTCAATCCTTATTCAAACTCTACTAAACGAAGATCGTGGAGTAAAGGAATCTTGATTGCTTTTACATTAATTTAGAGTTCAAAACTCTAAGTAGTAGAACAAGCATATATCAGAATGCTCAAGACTAAAATAGACATTGTAACGAGTAGAATTTATGTTCATGACTAGAGTGGGTTGTTGTTGAATAGAGATGGCATCTACCTTTTTAGTGAGGGCATCAATAAGAGTTCTAAGCTTGGAATCAGGTTTAACCTCAAACATACTAGCAGCCTTAACTGTTGAAGAAGAAGGAGTGGAGCGGGAAGAGTCGTTACCTCCCCAATTGTTGTTCCTCTTAGATTGATCTTCTAAGAATTTATAAGCCTCCAAGGCTCATTTACTAAGAAAACTATCCCCATTCATGATATCTAGAACCTCCTTATGATAATGTGAAAGCCCCTTGAAGAAGGCATGAACAAGTGTGTCTTTCACAAGGTTATGATGTTGGCATTCAATCGCGAAGATCGATTGAAATAATTCAAGACCTCTGAAAAGGATTCATGAGGGTTATGGTGGAAGAAATGAATCTTTTGAAGCATTTCATCTCTTTTTCAAGTGGGTAAAATTGTTCCATGAATAATTAAACAAGTTTAGCCCATGAGTCCACAGAGTTTGGCGTTTGGGTAGTTAACTAAGAGCGCTTGTCAAATAGGATGAATGGAAACACCCTAAGTTTAACTTGATCCAGACTTACACTAGGATGATGGAATGTAGTGAGAACTTGTTCTATCCTACACCATGTGTTGATAAGGTTTCTCATGGTCTAAACCATGGAAAACCGATAAAAAGTTAAATATATTTGGGGGAATTCAAAAATCCCCCATTGGGTCTACGAGAAAGATACACGACTTAGGTCCATCAATCAGGGATTTGTAAAAATCAGATAGAAGAGTCTCTGGTTCTTCAACCATTATTGCAGGTGTGGTGTGTGAATTTCTAGATAGGCGTGTGGTATTGCGTCTATGATAAACAAGTAAAATAGATTTATATGTACTAGATCTTAATCTCATACAAATTGAAGTCTAATATGCAAATAACCTAATTAAGCATGCAAAACAACCTGATTATTACTAGAAATTAGTCTGCTTACAGTTGATGCGAGGGTGTAAAGGGGTGTTACCTGGAGCGTCCTTGCTACACTTATAAATAAGCCTTCAATAGCCTTAAAAGCACGTTATTATGCTCTTTGGAACACGATACGAGTACAGTTCTAGGTCCGTGAAGTGAAATGTGAAGTCCTATAAAAAAAACTCAAACTGTGTTTAGTGTAGGTGAGGGCACATGCGCGCTACAATATAGGTATAATAGGGCGCGTGCGAACTCCAAAAACTTTGAAATTTTTACAGTAGTTTGCTAAGATGTTCAGTAAATATCATGTAAAATTTCATAAAAAATGGAGTTAGAAAAGTCTTTCTACTTCCCTACAAAGTTCGTTAAACAATTTTCAAACATAATACAAACAAACGAATGGTTATCTAATCAAAACAAAGCCGAAAAATCTCCAAACTTTAATGGAGACTCCTGATAGATTATGTGTGTTCTTGTAAAAAATATAGAGTAATTGGAATTCTACAAACCCTCCTTATTGGATGTTGTTCGAGAAATTAAATGTTGCAAAATTGCAAAAACACACTATGAACAATCCACTAGTTAGGACGTTAGGTGGTCAAAACAAATAAAAAACTCTTCAAATTTTTACTGAAAACTTCTAACTTATGATAGATACTCCTATAAAAATCTTAGAATTTTTGGAACTGCCTAAGTAATCCTAATAAAATGCATTTTTCCGAAAACTTATAGTTTGAAAGCTGAAATGTAGCACTGTAAAGATCATATCAGTTCACTAGGTAAAACAACTAGGAAAAATCTGAAAAAATTCCAATAAATCAGTAACACCTTAAGGATTATTCCTGAAAATTTTAAGAATTTTCCAAAATTTAAAAATACTTTTATCGTAGTATTCTTCACGTGATTCTGCAGTTTTAAGGAAATGACGCGTGCTCACGCAAGGCAAAGGGAGGCGGTAGCACCCTTAGTTTAAAATAGTGAATATCAAGTTTAAACAGTAATGAAAATGTGAGAAACAAGAATGAAAAATTAAAAGGGTGGGTGGGTAGAGAATGGGGGATCGCCCCTTGGATTCAAGGAATTGAATTCTTGTCTTGAAAGAGTTTATGATGGCAGCGACGCCATTTGATATACGTAAAAATAAAACTAGATTTCTCTAACTTATTCTTACATTATCAATTATTTATTTCCTACTCTCACATATATATATATATATAGTACGCAATATATAGAGTACGGAATCGTTCCACTCTTAACTCTCTAGACTTAAACAAATTCAACTAATCAAACACAAGGAAACAATAGTGAGAGCAATATTTATGGATGTGAATTTATACTACGAAACTAAATATATGAATTTAACTTATACTAATTTAATTAAAGTAATTGAATATGACTTGAATAAAATATGTAGAAGAATATAAAGAGATTGAAACCCACTTTAATTAATACTTAACATATTTTTTTTTTTGTAGGCAAGCGGGGTTTTTAATGAGCTCCCCTTCATTAAAGAAATAAATAGTAACTGAGTTGTTTACAATCTCACATACTCTATGCCAATGGCATCCTCATATACAATCTTCCTAATATCCTCTGAAAATGAGCTAGGGATTATATCAATATTCCTCACATTGGGTACATTATCAGCTAATGCATCAGCCAATTTATTCGCTTCCCTATACACATGAATTATATTAAACTGCTCCAAGTGTCTCACCAGCTCTTCAATGCTCCGGATTAGCTTCCTTGCGTGCCATGGGTACTGCCCTTTTGTGTTCATGAATGAGACGACATTCATTGAGTCTATCCTTGCTTCAATTCGCTGTATACCTTGTTGCCTTGTCATTTCCAGCCCCTTTTCCAATCCTTGTAGTTCGATCATGGCAATGCTGCGATGTTCTGACTTTCCTTTACTTGCCGCGATAACTTCTCCCTTGTCTGTTCGAATAATTGATGCCCATCCTCCCAAGTCTCCTTGTAAGGTCCCATCGGTGTTTAACACATGTAGAGCAGCTTCAGTTTTCTCCCATCTACATATCTTTTTCATTGTTTCCCTTTCTTCAATCCTCCGGCTCCGAGGTTTGCTAAGAAATTCCAATCCCTTCACGGCTCCATAGCTACTCTTAGTGATTGCAGGTTTAATTCTTGCATCATTAAAGATCCCGCTTACATGAACCAACAAATTCAAATTTTAACGCCTATCCAACAATCACTTCAAAGAATTGGCAAGAAAAGAGTCGAAGGCGAGCTTCTACAAGCGCTCCAAACCCTAAACCAAAGAAATGAACTCACTAACGCCCCCAGGTAAAGCACCCCCACCCAAGGCGCGAGGTCCATGCAATCAACACTCCACGATCCGAAAAACTGCCGACAATCGACACGATGCCGATGATCAACCAAAAGAATAGAGGGTTCCAAGGAATCTATTTCTAAGAATGAACCTACGGAAGATTCCCCTGCATTCAACAGAGTCAACACCAATGTAGAAACCAAGCGGTGCAGACTTTTGCCAAATCCCTTAAGGCACCGCTTCCAGCACGCTGGCAAAAGAATAAAACTGATGACAATTTTGCTGAAATTCAGAGACTTTTCAAAATTTAACAATAAACTTACCTTTTCTCGATGCCTTAAAATTATTACCAAAACATGCAAAATTTCTGAAAGATATGTGCACCACAAAAAGAAGAACTAACGCTCTCAACAAGCCGCTCCTCACGAGAATGCCCTCCATTACCAACACAATGGTATAGTAAAATACAAGGACCCCGGTAGATAACGGTTCCATGCACCTTAGGTGGCAAATACACTACCACGCCTACTAGACCTAGGAGCTAGTGTGAACTTACTTCCATATTATTTATTTAAACAACTAGGTCTTCATGAACTTAAACCTACCACCATGACTCTGCTAAGTTAGCAGATCGCTCCATAAAGTATCCAAAAGGAATTGTGAAAACGCCCTTGTAAAGTCCAAGATTTCTTCATCCCGTAGACTTTGTTATTTTGATACGTAAGTTGCATGTGATTCCATTCCAATCATCTTAGGACGCTCTGCTCGCCAACGCTAATGCTCTATTAATCCGTCGAGATGGTTCCATGACCATGTCCTTCGGAAATCTTTCGTCGAGGTGAATGTGTTCAAGTTGATGAAACAACTTCCGTTCTGACATTGATGGTGAGGTTAATAAAGACAGCGATTCCAAGAGTATTTTACAAACTCTTTTCCCCAAGATGAAGTGTACCAATTTCTTTCCTTTAGCTTACTCGAAGTTTGAGGGCCCATGATTATGGCACAAGAAGTAAAACGCCATAGAGTCGCATTATTATTTGACCCTACAAATGTGATGTCATAACTTGGATGATCATCAATCGCTTACTACATGGATGATGACCTTCCTCAAGAATCTTTAATACCCACTCGCCTACACCCGAATTAAAACCACTTCCTTCCGAATTAAAATACGCATACCTTGGATGCTGGATGGTCGCCACCCGTTATTATTTCTTCACAATTAACGGCGGTGATCGGGAAGCTCGCTTAATTAATGTCATTCAACAACATCGCTCGCTATCGGATGGTCCCTAGATGACATTAAAGGCATTGAACCTAATGTGTGCACCCATCGCATACACCGAAGAAAATGCAAAGACGTCAAGCGTGAACCACGCTGCCGCCTAAACCCTACCATGAAAGATGTGGTCCGAGAGGAAGTGTTAAAATTACTAGATCACGGTATTATTTACCCTATCTCCGATAGTGTTTGGGTGAGGTCCTGCATACACTAGTTCCAAAGAAATCGCATTACAGTTGTCGCGAAATGATAAAGATGAATGCATTTCCGCCAGATCCCAAGAAAATGGCGGAATATGCATCGACTATCGCAAACTTAATGCCGCCACTCGTAAAGATCACTTTCCACTTCCATTCATCGATCGGATGCTCAACGCTTAGCCGGTCATGCCTATACACCGCTTGATGGTTATTCCGTTATTTTCAGATAGTCATAGACCCCGGCCGATCAAGAAAAGACAACGTTCACTTTGCCCATTTGGTACATTTGCATATAGATCTAATGCCTTTTGGCCTTTGCAATGCACACAGTACTTTCCAACGCTGCATGCTTCATATTTTCGATATGGTTGAACGGTTTATGGAGGTATTCATGGACTTTTCTCAATTTATGGAGATTCTTTTCGATAGTCGTTTTTATCAAATCTTGAAAAAGTATTTACACGCCAGGAAGAGAAAACCTTGTTCTTAATTGGGAAAAATGTCATTTCATGGTTACTAAAGGAATAGTTTTAGGACATATCGTTTCAAAGGACGGAATCAAGTCGACAAAGCTAAGATAGAAAAAAAATTGCTTCACTTCCTATACCAAAAACAGCTTAAGACATTCAAGCATTCTTAGGACACGCAGTGTTTCTATAGGAGATTTATTCAAGATTTCTCAAAGGTTGCTAGACCGTTAACCAATCTCCTGCTTAAAGATGCCTCTTTTGATTTCAGTTCGGTTGCAAACAAGCCTTTGAGGTATTAAAAATCGATTAACTACAACTCCCATAATTCAACCAATTGATTGGTCTAAACCTTTTGAATTAATGTGACGCGAAATGCGACTATGCTATTGAGTCGCATTTGGGGGCAACGCCGAGAAGATAAGCCAGCTTGTCATTTACTATGCTGAGTAAAACCCTTTAATGAAGCTCAACGAAACTATACCACCACCGAAAAGAGTTTCTCAGCCATTATATACGCTAGATAAGTTTCGGCCCTTACCTAGTGGGTTCTCCAACTATTGTCTACACCTAACCATGTCGCGGCACTTCGCTATCTATTAGCGAAAAAAGATGCAAAACAAAGGTTGATCCGATGGATTCTCCTTTTTGCAAAGAGTTTACTCTCAAATTAGAGATAAAAAGGTAGCTTAAAATGTGGTTGCAGCACTATTTATCAAGACTTGTCGATGATGTTGATACCGATCTCAACCTATCTCGTGATTCCTTTCCGGATGAACACTTGTACTCTATTTTTTCGCCCCTTGGTACGCCGACATAGTAAATTACTTAGTTACCGAGGAAGTTCCTTTATCTTGGTCTCAGAATGACCGGAAAAAGTTTTTATCCAATCGCGGAAATTTATTTCCGATGATCCCTACCTCTTCAAGTATTGTTCGCACTAACTAATCCGGCCACTGCATTCCCCGACCGGAACACAACGATGTGTTATCCTTTCCGCCATGAACAATCTTGTGGTGGTCATTTTAGTGGTAAGAAAACCGCGCCAAGGTTCTACAATGGTTTTTTTGGCCAACACCGCTTAGAGATGCACATGAGCATTGCAAAGCATGCAATCGCCGCCCAGCTTAGGGTCGCATTACTCAACGCAATATGATGCCCTTAAATTCCATTCTAATTGTGGAAATCTTTGATGTATGGGGGCATCGACTTCATGGGTCCATTTCCAAATTCTCATGGCTTCCTATACATACTTGTAGCAGTTTGACTATGTGTCAAAATGGATTGAGGCATTGGCATGTCGTATAACGATCATAAAACAGTCGCTTTGTTTTGTAAAAGAAAATATTTTCTCGACGGTGTTCCAAAAGCTATAATTAGTGACGGGGAAAACATTTCGCAATAAAATTTTGAATCATTAGTAAGAAATATGGAGTCACGCACAAAGTGGCAACTCCGTATCATCCTCAAAACCAAAGTGGTCAAGTAGAAGTCTCTAATCGAGAAATAAAATCCATTTTGGAAAAAACTGTCAATCCATCTAGGAAAGACCGGTTCTACGATTATCCCATGCCTTGTGGGCATACATAACAGCTTTTAAGACACCTATAGGGATGTCTCCGTATAAACTCTTTTGGAAAACCCCGTCATCTGCCGGTTGAACTTGAGCACCGCGTTCTCTATGAGCCATCAAAAGCCTCAATTATAACACTAACGTGCAAGCAGTTAAAAAGAGAAAATTGCGCTTAAATGAGCTTGAGGAAATTCGAGTGATGCCTATGATCTCAAATCCTATAAAGCCAACATGAAAAGAGTGCATGATGCCAACATATTGCTTAAAAAGAGTTCAAAGTCGGTCAAAAAGTTTTGATGTACAACTCAAGATTACACATTTTTCGTGAAAATTAAAACTTCGATGGTCCGGTCCTTTCACTGTGTCACCGCCACCCCTTATGGGCTATCTCTCAGAAAAACGAAATGATGGTAGCGAATTCCAAGTAAATGGCCGCCTTTAAACATTATCATGAGTTTAAGCTTCCGGATGTCGGCGAGACTCTTTCCATGATCCATCTACACAGACTAATAGATTAAGCTGGTGTACTTCTTTCCATAAATTTAAACAGGAAAAGTATGCCATTAGGGTAGGGCCCTCTTCTATTTTCTTTTCTAAAATTCCTTAGAGTGTGTGGTTGCAAGCCCGGAACCTTAGTCCACGAAAAACTCTACTTTAAACCGAGTATAAATGTCTTCGATAATCGAAAGCAAACGTGCCTCCGTGAAAACAATGGGTACCAAAATTTCAACTCCTTCTTTCTCCTCCCTTTTCTATTCTCTTCCTCGGAACTCCAACTCATCATTTGGTCCAAATCTCACCCATCTCGAATTGGTAATGGTCGTAGTACTTTTGCTCGAAAAGATGAGATTTAAAAGGATGGGGTGGTGTATGAACTGCCAAACTCCTTCGTCCGTGTCTTGATCTTTTTATCCGAGATGAGCCGGTATAAGGTATATTATTGTCCGACACCAGCTCAACAGATAAACTTCGCCGCCGTCCCCGCTGTTCCCACAAAGTTGGGATTCGCCTTGAGAATCTGGACGCTAAAAGACTCACATTCGCCTTGAGGATCTGACGCTAAAAGACTCACATTCGCCTTGAGAATCGGACGTTAAAAGACTCACATTTCGCCTTGAGGATCCGACGTTAAAAGACTCACATTCGCCTTGGAGGATCCGACGTTAAAAGACTCACTTTCGCCTCTTGAGGATCCGACGCTAAAAGACTCAACATGTATATACTGCTTTTGTTTTATTAGCACCCAAAGATGGTGCCCAAAGAGAGTCGGATATGCACCATCGGACATTTCCTAGTTCGTGACGGGCAATGGATTCCCCCTGTGCCAACCCCGCTCAGTTTTCTATGTGACTGCTTTGGGCGGTTTGAGGCTATACCATATGTACTAAGGGTAATATTATTATTAGACCATTGCACATTGGTCAAGGATGGTACCGCCCCAAACCCTAGCCCCCAAAACATAAAGGATAAGCCACGTCACGGGCTGGATTGGGTTCGCCTTAGAGCCGACATGAAAGTTGCCCGAAAGTTAAGCCGTTTTGTGATATGTTGTTTTATTTGGATTTCCGGTGTTGTTGACACGCTCTTTTCTCGACTTGTACATTTGTATATAAAGGATAAATAGATAAAACCAAAGTTTGGTTGAAAAAAAAAAAAAAAAAAAAAAAAATTGATGTTTGAATGTGATTTTTCATATTCTAGTGGATGGCATTTTAATATTGATCGTTTCGATATCTCATCCGTTAAATTCGAGTTGAAACTAATCAATTTCCACGCTTGAAATTTCGAACTTTTCGACATAAGAGGAATTTCTGTAATTCATTTTGTACTTGGGCCAAAATTTTGACCCGACCCAAAACCCAAGATCCGGGTACAAAGCCCACGCCAAGGGCACCCATCGTCCACCCCCTCACTTCTTCTTCCACAAAAACGGATCTTGGTCCCTCACCATCCACTTTCGCATACCAAGAAGATGAATTCGGCCACAAGACGTGGGCCAAACTCCACCAACCTCAACCCCTTCCTCCAAAGCACCACCTCCTCCACCTCCTCTTGCTATTTGCACCATCAAAATTTAAATTATACCGCCATGGCAGCACGAAGACGATTACATCGAGAGAAATTTCACAAATCTCTATAATTCCGGATGTTTCACCCATTTTTGATGAGGAAATTGAAAGTAGAGAGTGGAATATCTATTGCATCAATCCCAGCTCAATATTACGAAGAATTGGTGTTGAAATTTTATAATAATGGAGGTTTTCGGGTGACGGAAATTTTGGATTACGGGCGGATGGGATAGAACGTGAACTCACGCTGGAGTTGATTTCAATACCGCCAGATTCTCGATTAACTCGATAGCCCGACCCACAAGTATTGTCAAAGTATCCCACCACGAGGGGATTTGATGTTTGACACGCTTCTCGAGGGGAGTACAACACTGCTCGAACTGGCGTGTACCAGCATTCGCCAGACGTAACCAATTAGCCGCCACTCAATGGTTGGCGACAACGCCATTGAACTTCAAAGACGCCCCGACGTGAACAAGACTTTCTTGCACCTCGGCCAGGATCCTACAGGAGAGGAAGCACACTTTCTGTATGGTCCACTTCCGGGCCATATTCTTCGACGACGTCAAATAGGTCAGCTCCTCTTCTGTACTTGTTACTCAAATTTATGCTTAACTTAGGGTTCCATCGCTACTCCTTTCATTGAAACAAGGTCTTTCGAGAATTTTGGAATTTTTGAGACTCAGGTTTTAGACCATTAAGGACCCAAGAGCTAGAGATGACATTGAGCATGATAACGCATACCTCCTCCTCGCCTTCATCACCGGACTGTTTTAATGAAGATACCATGCGCCGAATCAATACTCCTATGGATGCCTTGAGGAACATGAATTCTAGTATCGCGGGATGTTTCTTCGCCAGAAGAGATGATTACTTCCCGAATGAATTCCAAAGAAGAAATGAGAAATCGCCAAGGCCAATTCCGAGAATGATGATGGCTAATCGCCAAAGAATTCCAAGATCGGTTACTTACAAATTCTATAGGGCACATTCCCCTTGATCAACTCAAATTACCGGTTCGTCCCGGTGGCGAAGACGTAGAAACCCGGTTCATCTTACGCTAACCCGGGAGGATTCCTAGTAGTCGCTTATTTTCTTTGGTTTAAAAATGACTATGTCATTTTTTCCCTAATGCATTGCATTTTTATTTTTAGTGCTAAATTATTATATATCGGTTGATTTCTCATAATTTTGTATCTCCAGATGGTTTAAATGAGAAATTATTTATGTTATGCTAATATAGTACTTTTCAAAAATATGAGTTTGCTCCTTGATTCATTGGGCCTACTCTCACAAGCCCAACGGGTCGAACCCAACGGATCGATCCAAACGGTCACATGCCCAACGGTTTAAAACCAAGTTATAAATACAACTCTCCTTTCCTCTTTCACTCATTCCCTCTCTCAATCTTAACAACTTCTTCTTCACAAATTTTCAATTTCTTGACAATAATGAATAAACTAGAGCGATGGGAAAAGGAGCAACGCCGAATGGGCTATCACATTAATCGTGATAAAAGTGTTTATCATTATTCTCTTGTCACTCATGCATAACTTGATCCGGAACATCTAGATCTATGTAACCCTCCCTTTTTCATTTTTCATTTTGTATATTAGTATGGTGTGTTAAATAATTCTCACACATTTGTATGGGTTAATATTAAATGGAGAAGTTCCAAATTAATTAGTTGTGTATATTAGTTGTCTTTTCCTCTCTAATAAATATATATATATATATATATATATATATATAAATAAAAAATTAAAAAAATTAAAAAATATTAAAAAATATATATATAAATAAAAAAATAAAAAAAAAAAAAAAAATAATAATAAGGAAATAAATAAACAAACCATAACAAAGAAAGGCCATCCAGAACTCACCGAAATAATTAATGGATACACATAGTGTTCAGAGAAAATCGAGCATGCTACAAGGTACATATAACACTTGTCACACATGCAGCTCGATTATTCTATCCATATTCTATTACTGAGTTATGATCATCATTTCTGAAATTATGGGTAAGTCTAACTACCCTGTGAAACTTTCCTCCGTATTTTCTAAACATTAAACCATCTCATTAATTGTATTTGGATATCTGACATGACAAAGACTTACTGTGGATCCCCTATGATGCTGTTCATAATCACATGGGTCATTAAATACACTTGGACTCCAGATTGGTATAGCCTCATAGATTGCCTATAAATCTCTTCTTTTTAAAGCCATTCTTATTCATACAATTTTCACTATCCTTCCCTCAGCAATGGCTCAACCAAGAAAAATAACGGCAGAGAAAGACTACCTAAAACTTTCGAAGAAGGCCGGTTTTCTCCTTATTTTGACACTGAAATCATATCGTCGAGGATGGACGCTTCTTCTATATCATTCAAAGCCAGTTATTTATTCGAGAATTGGTTTTGATGTTCTACCAATTTAGCGGTTATGAAGATGGAAAATTCTACTCCAATGCCTATGGACAACGATTGAATTGAATAAGGAAATGATCTCCTACATACTTCAAATCCCAATAAAACCCGTGAGTCCCTTTGTTCAAGAGTCATCATTCGATTCCCGCAAAAACTTTATCATGAAGCTACCGTGATCTCATGGCGACGTCGAACATACACATCACATGGTTCTTCAACGCTCTTTGAAACAGAATCAACGTGTTGTGCTCCACTGGTTGGGACATAATGTGGTAGGTACATCACACCAAACTGAAGTCACAAAGCCTCAACTTCACCTACTTTGGATTTTGCAAACTCAAAGAGATGATTTTTGTCTGATCCAACACCTCTGGAACGTAATCACCAAGAAAACAAGAAGGTCAGCAGTTCTACCCACTTTGGTTACGCAGATTATGATGCGTTGGAGTTATCCAATAATATCTCCAGAGACACCCCTTCAAAGAGCATATATAAAGGTACTTCAAACAGATTACTCCGTTGGTTTTTGGACCCCTGATACTCTGATAGATGAGCAGAACACCTCAAGCTCAAATTCTGACAATTTATTTGATGAAAATGCCATGCTGAATATTATTAATCCCATGGAAGGCATTAAACTTCTTCATCAGGGTTTGAGGGAACTACACGCTCGTCAGAATATCATCATCACAACTCTTCAGGATTTCCAAGATCGTCAAGCAACGCATGATGTTGAACAAGAAGAGATCTTGGAAAATCATTCTCAATTCTTGCAAAATCATGCTCTCCTAATGGAAAATCAAACTCAGACTCTCTCGCCACCAAGGGACATTCGGATGCATTTCGCCAACAAATAGATGACCTAAAAACATCCGGTGCAAAATATGCATCTCCTAGATCAATATCGAAATCCATGATATTACTAAGTCAATAAGTATATAATCATATATGTTATTACGCTTTTCCGTCGTACTATGTATTTTATCTTATCTTTTTGTTTTATTTTGTATGAAATGCTTAGTAGGATTGTCATCATTTCGTTGTGACTAATATAATTTTAACATGTGCTACAGGGATAGTCTATTTTCTTACATACTCATTTTTCCATTCAAATTATCGTTACCCATTTCTTTACTTCATCCACCATGGCATCTTCATCAAACATTGCATCTTCATCATCCATGGTACCTCCCAAACAAATTCTCGAAAGCAATCCTTTCAATCTATGATGGATTCCAATGCCTATGGCCATCTCTTCCATGATTACATCACAAACATTGGGTGGTCTTCCCTAATTCTTCAACCCCGACCAAACTTATTCTCCTAGTTTGGTTGCATACTTTTATGCTAATATGGATGACACACCAAAGATTCAACCATGCATGGTTTCTACTTAGACGGATTCATTAAATCCGAAAGTTGGTGACACACCTCATATCTTTTCTGAACAACAACTTGCTCTAACTTTGGACCTTCCATATCACGAACCTGCTGCATCTTGGCATTACATCTATCATAATTCTTACCGTTCTTTTCAGTGGCAAGCATTTCGCGACTCTTATGGTGATGGTCTTGAGATCAAACGAGAAGGAGATGGCCATGTACCATGGCGCAACATCACCATTCCATTAGCAAGCATGACCATGAACATGGGGACTGCAATGTTATTTGTACTCGAACATTATGGGAGATTGGCATTTCTCGCCAATGAGGTCGCTTTAAGGCCGTATTCGATTACTAGCTCGGGTCATGCTTTATTTAACATTTTAGGTTGTCTTGTCTCCAGCCTGAAACGAGCTCGACTTTTTTCGGGATAAGTATATACTTTTACCATCCACCGCCATTGAATCATGAAGACACATTTCCCACGGTTTGCGGCTACTTTTCATGATCGGGTCAAGGTGGATTCCATGTGCCCAAAAACGAATCATTCGCTCATTAAGGTTTATTAATGGAAGGGCGTCCCGCCGATACCGAGGCATGTTCGATGTTACCCAAAGGACGAAAAAGATGAAGACCAATTTGAGGGAATCCAAGACAAAGAATGGCGAAAATTTGGCGGACTATTATCTATTGGCGTGATGCTAAGGAAATGCATTTTCTTAAAGAAGACGCTGCACCTTCACGCCCCCGGATGGTAAACTTGAGTTTGCCATTGTACATATATCTAGCTAATCCTTTTGTTTGGTGTGCTATTGTTTTTCATGTTTTGTATGCTGTGGTTTATTATATCGTGTGCTATGTTTAGTGTGCTATTGAACATTTTCTTGTTCTTTCTGAATAATATATTATGATCTCCAACCTCTGCGTTCCAAAGAATCTAGCCCTAATTTTGCTCACGGTTCCTCGTGTACTTTCTCTTTTAATTATTGATCCTTCGAGGACTAAGCATCATTCTGTTTGGGGGTGCTTTAAACCTATAGCAAAAATTAGGCATCTTGTAGCCTATATATAGTTTTTATTTTCATATTAATAATTGTACTTAGTGACAAAGTCTTGTTTCCTTTTCAATGATGAAAATTGTCTAGAAATCTCACATTAGTATCCGAATTAGGATTTGTTTTTAAGAAACTTTAGATAATACGTACGCAATAGTTTATACATCTTTTCATGAATATTCATGTACTGAGTATCATTGATTGTACATAGCAGTAAGTTTCTGGAACCAACGGTTAGTTACTTAAACTATAAATCCTGTGAGAATCTAACCAAAAGCCTTGATATGAGTGATTTGTGTGTGATGACACAGAGGAGTAGTTTTTCCGATTAGAGGAAATTATGCATCTACTTACTTGATCACCACCCGAAACCTAGGCGAGAATTTAGGCCTTCTTTGGATCGACATAGCTAAAAATTCTTACCTGTTACAAATATTACCGCTAGTCACTCCACTGAACCTTTCATCAAACCTTTCACTTTCACCACAAAAATTCCTTACCCATCTATTAAACCAAATAAAAGAACCTACCTAAGTGATGAGTATGAGAAATAGGATGAAATGTGGAAAGAATAAAGAGAAAGACTTGTCCCAAATATAAGTCAGTTACTTGCTTCAGAAAAGGAAAATAGAATCATGTTCTTAAGCCTTATAAAAAAAAAAAAAAAAAAAAATCCTTAGTATCCAGAGGCTTAAGAACAAGGTTGGAAAAACTCAGTTAGAAGAAGGAAAGGAAAAAAGGATTTCTCTAGTATAAATATATGAAGACCCTATTCTCTCATACTCGTAAATTTTGATTATCCATTTCCATTTTCTTGTACACTATCACCTAAGCCCCACAATACCTAATAAAGACCTCTAGCTCAATTAGGAGTAGGGTGGTGTGATAATAAGTAGTAGACGTGATTGATCGACATCGGCTCTCCTGACGACTGTCATTGAGATGTAAGGAAACGTGTGCCCACCACACCGGAGTTAACAAAACCCGAGTGGGAAAATTTTGAGTGAATATGTGTTTCAACACATACACCGTGAGAACCCATTTAAGTATGCTCTCCAAGGATCCAAAACAACCCTCGCTAGTATATTTCAATGAAAAGTTCACTGCATGAATAATCATATGTAGATGTTTTAATTATTGAATACATATTAACTTGAGTTTCAAAGAAATAAATCCTCGTTCCTCGCTAAGGAGATGTATAGATATCCGAGATTAATTTAGGAGACAAGTTTAAACACCGAAGTCGTTGTAGTATAAATAAAGTTTGTGAGTATCTTTTCCGAAAACTCTCACGAGGCTATAACTCGGCCCACTAGGGGAATTCCTAGTGGTTTAAGGCCTTGTTGCATATGGTCAATGCAATCGCACTCTGCTAAACGAGAATTAGTTTAGGACTACACATTTTTGGCCACTTATCTATTTTAGTGTCTCTTCTTTGCTCGAGGACAAGCAAAGTCTTTGTTTGGGGGTAGTGTGATAAGCACCCAAAAGTGTATTATGAAACCCCATTGAGACATATAAATTTGGTTCATTATGTGTTTAATAATCATGAAATAAATATGTTTTCATACTTTTGCGTGTATTTGCAATAAACATGGAAATATTGGTTAAACCTGCAATAAAGCACGAGGAACGGGCGTATATATGAATTCTCCCAAATCCACGTAGAAGCATCAAACTTCCAAAGCTCCTACCTCTCGAACCGGGACTCGAATCGACAAGAGAGCTGCTCGGATAATCAGGCGATGAACTCTACGCGATAAAGCGGGAAGTTGTAAAACCTTCCCAAAATACCGGATCACCATCGATCTGCATGGACCCACTATCTTGGGGCCACAAGATTGGATGAGTCATCAATCATGGAGCATGTCAAGACAAAGATAACAAATTATTGGTGCAAAGTTGACACCTTGCATGTAATAAATTAGATTAGGTGTTAATAGTGAAAAAAAAGGCAAGGTGTCACTTTGTTTTAATGTGGTAGATAAAAATGAATCAATGTGGTTTGATAATTCACGGGGAGGAAATGAGATTTCTCTCAAATGGAGAAGAAATTAGACAAATGTGGGGACACTCCAATTACTCCCTTGACTTATTTTCCTCACATGACATTATTTTAGTTCCTTAGTGAAAAGGAGAAGTTAGTTTTGGTTTTTATTAAAAAGCTTGTAATAGTTTTAATGGAGGAACACTTGTTCTTCTAGAAAATATAGAAGTGAGTTTGGTTGTGGATATTTCTTCTCTCTCTCTCTCTTTCTTTTTGGTGTTTTTATTAGTTCATAAGTCTTTGTCCCAAGGATCATGAGCTAACTTCCCTTTTGGGGAGTTAATCCAACTCATGTGAGGGTAAACAAATTGTTGTTGGTTTGATAGGTTTAGGAAGAACAACTAACTCTACATCCTATCCCAAAATGGTAGTTGGTGTAGAGTTTAGTTAGGAATCAAGCAATGAGCTTAGAGATAAGTCATTGTTTGGTTTCACTTGCTAGCATGTATGAGCTCTTTAGTGAGCCATGCATGTTAGGGATCAAATCTATTTTTCCATTAGGGACTTGTCTATGAGTCTAGGAAGAATCAAAACCTATTTCAAATCAACACTAATGATAGTTTCACATGAGGAGGATTAACTCTCCAATTTCTCTTTCAAATTTCCATTTCGGTATTAAGTGCATGTTTTCATTGTTAATGTTTTTATTAATGTTTGTATAGGAAGGAAAAATCTAACATTTATGTTATATCCTTACTCCTTAATTTCTCTTTATTATAACATCTAATTTTTAGTTGTTCTAAGCTTTAGGTTAGTTCGAATCCTTATTCAAACTCTACGAAACGAAGATCGTGAGTAAGGAATCTTGATTGCTTTTACATTAATTTAGAGAGTTCAAAACTCTAAGTAGTAGAACAAGCATATATCAGAATGCTCAAGACTAAAATAGACATTGTAACGAGTAGAATTTATGTTCATGACTAGAGTGGGTTGTTGTTGAATAGAGATGGCATCTACATTTTTAGTGAGGGCATCAATAAGAGTTCTAAGCTTGGAATCAGGTTTAACCTCAAACATACTAGCAGCCTTAACTGTTGAAGAAGAAGGAGTGGAGCGGGAAAAGTCGTTACCTCCCCAATTGTTGTTCCTCTTAGATTGATCTTCTAAGAATTTATAAGCCTCCAAGGCTCATTTACTAAGAAAACTATCCCCATTCATGATATCTAGAACCTCCTTATGATAATGTGAAAGCCCCTTGAAGAAGGCATGAACAAGTGTGTCTTTCACAAGGTTATGATGTTGGCATTCAATGCGAAGATCAGTGAAATAATTCAAGACCTCTGAAAAGGATTCATGAGGGTTATGGTGGAAGAAATGAATCTTTTGAAGCATTTCATCTGTCTTCAGTGGTGGGTAAAATTGTTCCATGAATAATTAAACAAGTTTAGCCCATGAGTCCACAGAGTTTGGCGTTTGGGTAGTTAACTAAGACGCCGCCTTGTCAGCTAGGATGAATGGAAACACCCTAAGTTTAACTTGATCCAGACTTACACTAGGATGATGGAATGTAGTGAGAACTTGTTCTATCCTACACCATGTGTTGATAAGGTTTCTCATGGTCTAAACCATGGAAAACCGATAAAAAGTTAAATATATTTGGGGGAATTCAAAAATCCCCCATTGGGTCTGCGAGAAAGATACACGACTTAGGTCCATCAATCAGGGATTTGTAAAAATCAGATAGAAGAGTCTCTGGTTCTTCAACCATTATTGCAGGTGTGGTGTGTGAATTTCTAGATAGGCGTGTGGTATTGCGTCTATGATAAACAAGTAAAATAGATTTATATGTACTAGATCTTAATCTCATACAAATTGAAGTCTAATATGCAAATAACCTAATTAAGCATGCAAAACAACCTGATTATTACTAGAAATTAGTCTGCTTACAGTTGATGCGAGGGTGTAAAGGGGTGTTACCTGGAGCGTCCTTGCTACACTTATAAATAGCGCCTTCAATAGCCTTAAAGCACATTATTATGCTACTGGAACACGATACGAGTACAGTTCTAGGTCCGTGAAGTGAAATGTGAAGTCCTATAAAAAAAACTCAAACTGTGTTTAGTGTAGGTCAGGGCACATGCGCGCTACAATATAGGTATAATAGGGCGCGTGCGAACTCCAAAAACTTTGAAATTTTTACAGTAGTTTGCTAAGATGTTCAGTAAATATCATGTAAAATTTCATAAAAAATGGAGTTAGAAAAGTCTTTCTACTTCCCTACAAAGTTCGTTAAACAATTTTCAAACATAATACAAACAAACGAATGGTTATCTAATCAAAACAAAGCCGAAAAATCTCCAAACTTTAATGGAGACTCCTGATAGATTATGTGTGTTCTTGTAAAAAAATATAGAGTAATTGGAATTCTACAAACCCTCCTTATTGGATGTTGTTCCAGAAATTAAATGTTGCAAAATTGCAGAAACACACTATGAACAATCCACTAGTTAGGACGTTAGGTGGTCAAAACAAATAAAAAACTCTTCAAATTTTTACTGAAAACTTCTAACTTATGATAGATACTCCTATAAAAATCTTAGAATTTTTGGAACTGCCTAAGTAATCCTACTCGTCTGTTTTTCCAGAAACTTATAGTTTGAAAGCTGAAATGTAGCACTGTAAAGATCATATCAGTTCACTAGGTAAAACAACTAGGAAAAATCTGAAAAAATTCCAATAAATCAATAACACCTTAAGGATTATTCCTGAAAATTTTAAGAATTTTCCAAAATTTAAAAATACTTTTATCGTAGTATTCTTCACGTGATTCCGCAGTTTTAAGGGGCGCAGACGTGCTCTGTGCAAGGCAAAAGGGAGGGCGGGCGCACCCTTAGTTTAAAATAGTGAATATCAAGTTTAAACAGTAATGAAAATGTGAGAAACAAGAATGAAAAATTAAAAGGGTGGGTGGGTAGAGAATGGGGGATTGCCCCTTGGATTCAAGGAATTGAATTCTTGTCTTGAAAGAGTTTATGATGGCAGCGACGCCATTTGATATACGTAAAAATAAAACTAGATTTCTCTAACTTATTCTTACATTATCAATTATTTATTTCCTACTCTCACATATATATATATATATATATATATATATATATATATATATAATGGAATCGTTCCACTCTTAACTCTCTAGACTTAAACAAATTCAACTAATCAAACACAAGGAAACAATAGTGAGAGCAATATTTATGGATGTGAATTTATACTACGAAACTAAATATATGAATTTAACTTATACTAATTTAATTAAAGTAATTGAATATGACTTGAATAAAATATGTAGAAGAATATAAAGAGATTGAAACCCACTTTAATTAATACTTAACATTTTTTTTTTTTTTGTAGGCAAGCGGGGTTTTTAATGAGCTCCCCTTCATTAAAGAAATAAATAGTAACTGAGTTGTTTACAATCTCACATACTCTATGCCAATGGCATCCTCATATACAATCTTCCTAATATCCTCTGAAAATGAGCTAGGGATTATATCAATATTCCTCACATTGGGTACATTATCAGCTAATGCATCAGCCAATTTATTCGCTTCCCTATACATATGAATTATATTAAACCGCTCCAAGTGTCTCACCAGCTCTTCAATGCTCGGGATTAGCTTTCCTTTGCGCTTCCTTTTGTGTTCATGAATGAGACCACATTCATTGAGTCTATCCTTGCCCTTTTGTTGCCTTGTCATTTCCATGGAATTTGAGCGACATTCTTGGCTCATTTAAGCTCGCTCGAGCTCGCTTCGCTTACTATATGAGCGAGCTCGAGCTCAAATAAAAGCTATCCAAATGAGCTTGATGAAGCTCGGCCTTTAGTTCAAATAGCATATTTATAGTGTGCCTTGTTTACTATATGAGCCGAGCTCGAGCTCAATTTAAAGCTCGTTTAGCGAAGCTTGAGCATGGTAAAGCCTTGTTTAGCTCGAATTCCACCCTTATTTCCAGCCCCTTTTCCAATCCTTGTAGTTCGATCATGGCAATGCTGCGATGTTCTGACTTTCCTTTACTTGCCGCGATAACTTCTCCCTTGTCTGTTCGAATAATTGATGCCCATCCTCCCAAGTCTCCTTGTAAGGTCCCATCGGTGTTTAACACATGTAGAGCAGCTTCAGTTTTCTCCCATCTACATATCTTTTTCACTGTTTCCCTTTCTTCAATCCTCACACTCCAGGTGCTGCTAAGAAATTCCAGCTCCCTTCCTGGCTCCATAGCTACTCTTAGTGATTGCAGTTTAATTCTTGCATCATTAAAGATCAAGTTCGCAACCTGTTCTGCTATGTTCTTCTTGTTCTTGAAAATTCTCCCATTTTGCTCCCTCCAAATCCAATATATCATCCCATTCCACACCAGCTTCATTGCATCTTGCTTAAACCCCTTCCCTTTTGTGATTTGTATAACCCATTCCATCTCGTCCATCCATGTTGCTGCCCTTCCTCTGCTGTATCCAGTTTTTGTAGCAGATTTGCCCATATGAATTGGCTATAGTAGCATTCGAAAAACAGATGCTCTTCATTCTCTACTTCTCGCCAACATAGTATACACATATCTGATTGTACCTTCCCCCATTCTTGCATCTTACTGAGTGTTTTGAGAGATCCTTGACCGCCATCCAACCCGATGAATGAGTGTCTCCGGTATCCGATTAGCATACCACACCAGTGGTGCCAATCAATATTTGCTTTCAGATTTTAACATGATGGTAGGTGTCTCTCATGTTGTAATTCCCTCGATCTGACACAGATCATATGACTTTGTCTTCTCCCCCTGTTATATCCACCACTTCTTCCATTTTCATGACATTGTCAAGCATGTGTCTTCTAATACGCTGCGGCACTTTCCACTCTCCATTCTCTATGAACTTCGAAACTTTTGCATTCAAATTACCTGTGGAGTCATATAAAAGAGTCTGCGGAAACAACCTTTTGAGAATCCCAGCTGGGTGCCAAGGGTCTAACCAGAACCTTGTATTTTGACCGTCTCCTATTTGGTGCATCACAATACCCTTTCCTTCCGTTCTGTCTTTTAGTATTCCCCTCCAGCTGCAAAAGCAGTCCATTGGTATAGCCATATGCCAGAAGTCTTTCTTTTTTATGAGGTTCTTCTTAACCCATTGTACCCATAGTGTCTTTTTATTGCTGACCACATTCCAGAGGTGCTTTAAGTTAGCTGCTACATTCACTGCTGCAATGTCTCGCACTCCCGAACCCCCTTCTTCAAAAGGGTGGCAGACCCTTTCCCATGATATCAATGCATGAGAGGTAGCACAATCAGGCCCAGTCCACAGAAAGTTCCAGCACAATCTATTAATATCCTCAATGATACTTTGCGGTAACATAAAACATGAATCCTAGTACATACTTATGTTGTTCAAAACTGCCTTGACTAGCTGTAGCCTTCCCGCATAAGATAAAGATTTACCTTTCCATGATTGTATTCTGGTGGCCACTTTAGAAATTAATGGTGCACAATCAATGGAAGTTAATCTTGTTGTAATAAGCGGCAGCCCGAGATATTTCACAGGAAGTGTTCCTTTCTGAAACTGAATAACACTTTGAATATCATCACATCTATTGTCCTCCAGGCCTGCAAAAAAGAGTGAACTCTTTTCTATGTTTACTTCTAATCCCGTGCATTTGTTAAAGATCTCCAAAGTATTTCTCAGAGAAGCAACTGTTCCCAGATCCCCATGCATGAAAGCTATTAGATCATCGACGAATGATAAATGAGTGATAATGGGATCATGACATCTGTAATGCAGCTTAAAAGATCCATCTCATACAGTTTGCATCATTAATTCATGAAACAAGTCCATGACTAGTACAAAAAAATACGGGGACATAGGGTCACCTTGTCGGATTCCCCTCTTGCTCTTGAAATATCCATATGGCGCCCCATTTATCATGATAGAAAATACTGGGGTACTGGGGTTTCAATACACACCTTGATCCACCCAATAAACTTAGCAGGTACTCCAATTCTTTCTTGCAGAGAATAGCAGCTTCGCTTCCCATCTCAGAGAGTCATAAGCCTTTCTTAGATCAATTTTTGCAGCACATCTTGGTGGTCCACCCTTTCTGTGATAATTATGAAGTAGTTCATGTGATAGAAGTATATTGTCCTGGATGCTTCTTCCCAGTATGAAGGCTGATTGATCATCTGCAACCACTATAGGTATGAAATCTTTCATCCTGTTGGTTAGAATCTTCGTAATGCATTTATAAATGACCCCACAACAAGCAATAGGTCTGTAATCATTCAATGACTTTGGGCTACAATTTTTTGGGATTAAAGTAATGCAAGTAGCATTCACTTCTTGAAGCATTCTATCAGATGTAAAGAAATTTTTTATGGCTTTAATAAAGTCCTCACCGATGATTTTCCATGTAGCCTTGAAGAATAGAGACGAAATCCATCGCTCCCGTGTGCTTTTTCACTTTGCTTATGTTTGATAATGCTTGAATAATCTCATTCCTTGATATTTTACGTCAGAGCAAGTTTCTCCTTCATACCTTCATTAATCTCTTGCTTTGGTGGCATTGCATTGAACACAAAAAAATCCAAAACGGGAGTTGAGTTGGTCCATACAGAGCTTTATAAAATCTGCACATTCGCCTCGATCTCATTTACATCATCTAGAATCTTCCCATTCACATCTTCAACACACGGATTCTCGTTCATTACTCTCCTCACTTTGTAGATTTAAAGAAGTAACTCGTGTTGTTGTCTTCAAGAACTATGGTCTAGTCCCTTGATTTCTGCCTGTGGAAACTCTCTTCAGATTTTGAAGCTTGCACAAACTTTGTGAGTGCTACTCTTTCCGAAGTGATAATCTGTGCATTCAAAGGATCGCCTTGTAAGGATGTCTGCCATTTATCAAGTTCTCGTTTCTTTTCCACCACCCTTGTGTTTACATTTCCTATCTTCTCTTTGTTCCACTCTATCAGTGCTGCCTTAACATGTTTGAGTTTCTTCATTACCATATACATTGGATTGCCCACCACTGTCTCTTCCCAAGCTTTCTCCACTACTCACATAAACCCATCCTCTTTTACCCAGTAGTTATAAAACTTGAAGCCTTTTCTCTTCTGGTTCCTCTGCTTAACTCAGTAGACCACCATGGCTGAATGATCTGAGGTGGCTCCTGGGTTTAGAAATTCAGCCTCATAGTCACTAAACTCCCGAATCCATTCATCATTTCCCATTACTCTGTCCAGCTTGCTGCATATTCGATTTACTCGCCTATTAGACCATGTCATAAAGTTCCCTCTGTATTTGATATCTACCAAACTTGCATTGGTCACACAGTTCAGCAAATCAATAAAATGAAATGGTCTCACATCTGCCCCTCCAACTCTTTCTTGAGAATTCAAGATTGAGTTATAATCTCCAAGAAGAATCCATGGTTTTGTTATAATGCATGACAAATCAATTAATCTGCTCCACAATCTCCTCCTTGAGCTGTGATCAGAACTGGCATATATAATAGTAACATTAAACTCCTTACCAGTAGTGGTTAATACTTCCATTGTAATGCATTGTTCATCGATTTGTACATTCGTCACAGAGCACCTTTTAGGATCCCAGCAGACCCAAATCCTCCCCAACTTGTTATATGTATAGTTACTGGCACATTGTCATTGATAGAAGCATTTATTAACTATGTCATCCATCTTATCTTGCTTAACTTGAGTTTCAATCAGCCCCATCAGACTCACATCATACTTTCGAATCAAATCCCTAACTTCCACATGTTTAAATGATTGGTTAAACCCTGTCATATTCCAACACGATAGATTTACCATTTAAAGGGGGGTGCGTGTGTTAAGGGACCACTCTTGGTACCTTCTTTTACCACCAGCTTTGCTGCAGACGCTGTTACTTTGGCCTGTGTTGTAACATGTTATCATAGAG
Organism: Coptis chinensis; assembly: GCF_015680905.1. NCBI lineage: Eukaryota > Viridiplantae > Streptophyta > Magnoliopsida > Ranunculales > Ranunculaceae > Coptis > Coptis chinensis. The sequence continues at coordinate 62,207,581 of NC_141460.1, forward strand.
TTGTTGCAAAACCCTAATCTTTAAGTTTAAACACAAGGTTCAAACATAAAGGTTAGGCCTTTAATGGCCCCTAATCAATTGTGGTATCCCTAGTCATAACTAATTAGCATGAGAGAAAGTTTGTTTTCCATTCTCATGGCAAAACTCACCATTCTCTAGTTTAGATTAAACTCTTCTTATTACTAAGTCAAGAAAAATCTAAACTTTAAGTTCTAACCAACAATTCTATACTAACAAATCAAGTCCTCATCAAAACTTCAATCAATCCCCTCTAATGGAGGTTTAGCTTTGATTCATGGGGCTATCATAAATAAAAGAATGAGAAGAAGACATAATAGAAAGAGAAACAATTGAATTGAATATTGATAACATGAAAGGTATTTTAATGGAGGTTTTATGGAGGCTATAATTATACACCCTAAGTACTACATTATATTAAAGATAAGAGGTAGGAGAGAGCTTATATTAAACCCTAACTAAACTAAACTAAGTGGGAGAGAGAGAGAATAGAGTTTTGCCTTAATCCTCTTTATATAGGAGAGGGTTAGGTTTATAATTTCGTGTATGGGCTTTGGAGCTGTGTTTTGGGCCACTAAATCAAGCCCAAAACCTAATTACTTAAGCAGACAATGGGTTTAATCTCCCTGGTACTTAAATGGTTTCACAAAAACCCCCTGTTAGCGAACAAATGCATAAAACCTCCCTATTATTTAAAACATAACATCAGAGCCAAAACAGACCAAAATACCCCTGTGAAAATCGGGCTGACGTCATCCTATGTAAATTTGTATTTACATATGACAATATAAAATTACACAGTCTTCTTAACCTATTTAAATTTAAATTTTCATATGAAACTTTTTTTCATAGGAAAATTTAAATTTATATTCTATTAATAGTGTCGCCGAAAATTTTTTCAATCCCAAAAGTTACTATATAAATTTAAGTTTTCATAGCTCCAATGACTATATAAATATAGTTTTACATATATATGACTATGTAAAAATACATTTACATATATTTTGTCAAGTGTCGGGAAATTTTCAATCCCAAAAGTTACTATATAAATTTAAGTTTTTATAGTAAATGTAACGGCAACATGGCGAGAAACTAACTTAGGAGCGGACAGTTGTTCGAGACATGGAGCAGCACTACAAAGGGGGGAAAGTAAATGGTGGGACACAAGGCCTCTTTTCATGAGAAACCTGGAGAACCATTTCACTACCTATTTTCGATTCTCTTACTGATTTTGGGCTGTAATAGGTGGGTGCACATATGATGTTACTCACACTAGACAACTTTTCTCTACTTATTCTTTTCCTTTGTATCTTTTCAAATTATTATTTTAATCAATTACCTTTTAGCAAAAAAAAAATTAAGTTTTTATAGCTCCAATGACTATGCAAATATAGTTTTACATATATATATATATATGACTATGTAAAAATACATTTACATATAGTCGGGAAATTTTCAATCCCAAAAGGGTAAAAAAGAAAATAAGATAAAATGGGAAATAAAAACATACCAGATTTTATCTATTTTTTGGAAAATAGGGAGGTTATTTAACAAGACCAAAATAATAGGGAGGTTATGTGATATGGGTCGATGGGAGGGAGTTTATACTCAACCGAGTTAGAACCAAGGGGTTAAGCCTCATTTCTTGATTATTTAAGTCCAAAAAGGATTTCTCTGGTGGAATTTACTGCAATACCATTTTTTCCACTTTTTCTACGTTGATTAGGTTGAGGCCTAAACCATTAGAAAGCTCTTTCCGAGCCGGTCGTTTTGACATATAATAGGTTCAATTCCGAGGTCTGGGTCCAAAAATACAGCCTGTTGAAGTTCTGTTGACTTTGACTTTTCAGCTTTAACTAGGCTTTAAAAAGGTTTTTTCTCCTTGAAGCTTGAGCTTTAATCATAGAACTTCTTTAGCAAGCAATTTGACTCATTTCCCTTGCAAAAGTAATGTATTTCTTTACATAATTGATTCCAAGACCTTAAATACACAAAAACGCGTAAACATTACTAACTCTTATTTATTATAAACTTAATTTGCCTAAATGTAATACTATTAAGGAGGTTAAAACTATAATTTTGGGCTCTTATCAATTGGCCTTTGAATGAGCTAGTAATTCATCATTATGGCCATCATTTAAAGCGGCGGTAAGAGTCGTCGCAGCAAATATTTCCATGGGTAATATCGCTTCTGCTCCATAAGCCAGGTTAAATGGTGACATTCCCATCGAGTGCTTTGGAGTTGTTCTATATGCCCATAGAACGGCTGGTAACTCTCTTGTCCACTTGCATTTAGCCTGTTCGAGTTGACGTTTGAGGATTGGTAAGATAGATTTATTTGTCGCTTCGGCTTGCCCATTTGCTTGGGGGTGATAGGGTGCAAAAAAATTGCGTTGAATATGGAGACTAACACAAAGCTTGTGTGTTTCTTCTGCATCAAATTGTTTTCCATTGTTTGATATTAACTCAGCGGGGATACCGAATCGTCAAATTATATCCTTCCATAGGAACCGTTTGATGTCTGAAGCTTGTATGTGCACCAAGGGTTGTGCTTCTGTCCACTTGGTAAAGTAATTATTAGCTATGAGCAGAAAACGAACATTCCCCGGAGCTCTAGGTAGGGGCCCAATGATGTCTAAACCCCATTTTGCAAATGGGATTTTAGTAGCCAGAGGAAAACAAAGCAAAAGCGATTCTCGTAGTAGTAGCGAGCGAAATGGGAGCAGCCTAAACCGTGAAAACGAGGCACACCTACCTAGCTTTGATGCAGGAGTGCCCCCACTAAGCAAACTAAACTACATAGCAAACATAGGAGGTCGAGGCCAATGGAGTTGCACATGAAGAATGGCAAGACATTGAAAGAAGGGGTTCTGCACGAATGCCCCATGGTGAGAAAATCAGGTGCAACTTAGTTATTGGAAAAGTACTCATATGGTAATATTTCTGACAAGGAATACATGTCTGGGAAATGTGTTTCGCATCCAATTGCATATGAGGCCACCAATATCCCTGTGTCATTGCCTTATGAGCCAAACTTCGACCACCCGAGTGATTGCCGCATATCCCTGCATGGATTTCTTGTAGCACGGCTAATCCTTCATGTGTTATGAGACACCTCAGCATAGGAGACAATGAATTACCTTTCCTATACAATTGTAGAGTTCTTGAGGATGAAGATATGAGTATAAACTTCCATGCGTCTCTTTTGACGCTATCTGCAATCTTGGGCTTTGAAGGGACTATGCCATTGCGTAGAAATGCAATAAGCAGTGTGAGCCAATCGTCAATATCTGCCGTGACATTTGGGTAAGTGAAGCTGTTGGGCTCTTCTGCAATTTTGTCGTCACCTTGATCGTTATTGGCAGGTATAGGGAAGAAGTATGCATCACTTTTTTGAAGAATCATGTTTCTATCTTTCTGGGAAGCTACTTCACTGGGCTTGTCTTGTAAGGGAGTATCGTACTTCCTTTTCCTCGTATTGACAACATTAATGTCTTATGGTAGATGTTCCATATCAACACTGAAAAAGCAACATGCATTGATGTAGATGTCTGCGAGTTGTTCTACGGACAAGTCAATGCTCGAGTCTTGTTGGAAATCAATATTAACTTGTCTTGGTCCATCAATGTCTACTGCTACGGATAGATATGCTAAGGCATCTACATGTCGAACATCATTCCGAGGCCTCTGTATAATCTTGATGGTTTCAAACTAGTGAGCAAGTCTGTGAATTAGATTTAGGTATGCTGCCATTTTATCGTCTCGGGCTTCAAAGGAGTCGGAGAATTGCCTTGCCACCAACCATGAGTCAGTGAAAATTTGTAATTTTTGAAATCCTAAGTCCAAAACTGTGCGCATGGCGTACAGGACAGCTTCATATTCTTCTACATTATTGGAGGCCTTGAACCCGAAATGAATGGAGCGCTCAATGGTTGATTTATCTGGCTTGATAAAAACACATCCTAATCCAGAGCCGGATTTGTTATGTGAGTCCATCCATGTAAACTATCCATGAATCAGATGAAGGGTTAATATGCTTTGGCGGGGCTTCCTCGCCCCCAACTGTAGCCGTTTTGCTAGAGATACCGTCGTCTTGGTTGATTTCGGGGACAAAATCGTCGATAGGGAAATCTGTCATTAGGGATGCAAGTGTATGACCCTTTTCTGAACTGCAAGGCTTGAAATTGATGCTATAAGCACTCAAGTAGATGTTCCATTCCACGAGTCTACTTGATTCCTGGGCACTTTGGAAAACTTTGCGAAGAGGATATTCCGTGTATACTTTGACCAGTCTTTCTTGGAAATACAGCTTGAGGCGTCTGGCAGCATGAACAAATGCTAGAACAATTTTTTCAATTCTCGAATATCTGGTTTCCGCCCCCGTTAGTGTCTTACTAATGAAGAAGATCGGACGACTGTCTTCTCCATCGATGAACAGGACTGCACTTACTGTAGTATTTGTAGCGGCCAAGTAAGCTCTAATAGGTTGCCCTACAGCTAGGTTATCCAAGATTGGTGGTGAGACCAGGTAGTTCTTGATTGATTGAAAGGCATTTTCACAATCATCATTCCACCTTGCTGAGTCTTTTAAAGTCTGAAAGAAAGGACGGCACCGGTCCGAGTACTTAGAGATGAAACAATTTAGTGCTGTTAAGCGCAATGTAAGCTGTTGAATCTCCTTTTTTGTTTTTGGGGAGGGCATGACCTGAATGGATCGGATCTGTTATAGGTTAGCTTCGATGCCTCGACGAGTCATCAAATACCCTAGGCATTTCCCTAATATAGTCCGAAAACACATTTCAAAAGATTTAGCCGCATGTTGAACTCATCAATTCTATCAAAAACTGATTGCAAGTCAGAGATGTGATCTCCACTGTGCTTGGATTTTACAACCATGTCACCAATATAAGCCTCTATTGTCTTGCCCAACATATCTCCGAATATGGTGTCGATCATCCTCTGGTAAGTAGCCCCTGCATTTTTTAAATCGAAAGGCATAACTTGGTAACAAAAAATCCCTTGGTCAGTTATGAATGCAATTGCTTTGTGGTCCTTAACACCTAGCGGGACCTGATGGTATCCCGAATACGCATCCATAAATGATAATCGTGGGTAGCCAACCGTGGCATCCACCAATTTTGATATTCGTGGAAAAAGGTAGGGATGAATCGGGCAAGCTTTGTTAAGGTTCATGAAATCAATGCACACTCTCATTTTACCATCTTTCTTGGGTACTGCAACCACGTTAGACAACCACTGCAGATATGAAACTGGCCGTATAAACTTAGTTGAGAGTAAATGATCAATTTCCTCTCTGACTTTGAGTTTTCTATCCGGGGCCATGCGCCTAGGTTTCTGCCGAACTGGCTTGATGGTAAGATCAATGTCAAGTGTGTGGCATGCAACTTCTGGGCTAATTCCTGGCATCTGCTCAACTGACCAAGCAAAGATCCTTTTGTTCTTTCTGAGGAGTGCTACCATTTCCTTTTGTTCATTTTCCGTTAGTTCTGCCGATATGAAAGTTGTTTCTCCGCTTAAATTCCCAATCTGTACTTCTAAGAGACGGTCTATAGTCGATGGTCCTTCATTTCGTGAACTAGTAGTGCAAATACTATGTGGGACTGATTCTGATTTAGACACTTCTTGAGAATTACTGAGAACTATATTTCCCCGCATATCAGACTGACGATATTCCTTCCAAGACCTTTTTGTGACAGCTGTGGGAAGACATCTGGTCGCCACACACCTTACAAATTTTGTCAAGAGATGGGAACTTTACTGCCTGGTGAAAGGTAGAGACTACTGCGCCCATGTTGTGGAGCCAGTCCCTTCCTAAGATTGCATTGTAAGGGGATTTGCAATTCATCAGAAGGAATTCAACGTCAATTGACTTGTCCATGAGCGTGACTGGTAAAGAGACTCTTCCTACTAGGGTTGTTGTTGTTCCGTCAAACTCGATGATTGGATTATTTTCTGCAACAATCAAATTTTCTGACAGCTGCATGTTCTTGTAGCAACCTACAAAAATGACGCTGATAGAACTTCTAGTATCTATCATGATGCGCTTAACTCGCCATAATCCAATGAAAGCTGAGATGACGACAACATCATAATGTGGATGATGGATGCCAATTAGATCTCTATCACTAAAACATAGGGGACCAGGCTCTATAGTTTATGAATGAATTCCTTCAACAAAATCAATGTTATTGGCGTGATAAAATTCACGTAAGAAACCAAACTTGGCTCGCTATTCACATTTTTGCCTTGTTCATGAAATGTCATTGATTTTGGCATGACCAGCTAGTATGGCATTGTAGCTAGTCATTGCTAAATTTTCTTCATAGTTTTTGAAAGCAAAAACTCGTCTAATTGTCCCTTGTCAACTAGCCTCTGTATTTTTCCCCTGAGGGATCTACACTCTTATGTTTCATGGCCGAAATCATTGTGAAAGTGACACCAAAGATTTTTGTCATGTTTAGACTTAGTGTTTTCAGGTAAGGGCAGCGGAGGAAGAAGTAAGTTGCGTCCCTTGATCTTTTCATATATCACATCATACTTGGCATTTAATAAAGTGAGCTTTATTTCCTCACGAACTGTGTTTACCTTTTTGTATTCTGATTTCTGGTTGTTGCCTTTCCGATATGTTTTGCTTCTATTTGCCTTTACCTTCATTTGAGTCTTTACTCCGAAAGTCTTTGTCTCTGGAGGCTTTTGATCTAACATATTCCTCCACATTAATGAACTGCTGTGTTCGTGCAAACAAATTAGACTTTGTTTATGGGGGGTCCCGTAAAAGGGAGTTGTAAATTCCTTTTTTTATCGAAATTGACTTCTTCCTTGAATACATGAATGATCATTACGTCAGGGACATCGGCGACCTCTGCTTGCACTTAGCGAAAACAAATTACGAACTTTGCCAATGCTTCGTCCTTTTGTTGCTTGGTGTTTAGCAAGATGTTGACATCCTTAGAACACGTCCAATTATGCTTAAACTGATCTGTGAACTGGTTTGCTAATTCTTAGAATGACATGATAGATCGAGCTGGCAAGCTGGAAAGCCAACGTAGAGCTTATTCTCCTTTTAGTGTAGACATAATTTTTTTGCATAAGAGGGGGTCATCTTTGCGCCAAAGAATTAGCCTGCTTTTAAATTCTATAACATGATCGTTCGGGTCACCTCCTGCTTCATTGAATGTAGGAAGGTCTGGTTGTTTGATCCTTCCTAATGCTCTGCATTTTGTGTCTTTATGGAAAATCTCCCGACGACATCTTCATTCACTGCAAGGTCTTTCCATCATGCTTCAGCGACACCCACATTGGTCATTGTTTTCTTGATAATGTCTTTGATTTGTTGTTCCGTGAATGGTGCTCCTGCGGCTTCTAGATTTTTTACCTAAGGAGTAACTTCACTATGTTGCATCTCACGGTGATGTCGCCCCCAGTTGTTGCTTGCTTCTATATTTGGCTAGTTCCTTGGGCTACGAGACCTGTGTCGATAAAACGGGCTAGGTTGTCGAACTAGGGAGCCGTTTCTTTGGTGTGACCGCATTCTGGGCTGACCTTCGTTAACCTTTCTATATCGGTTTGCTGCATTCAAGCCATATCTAAGGTCATGTTGCAATTTGTCTCTGAGGTCCTGATCTTATCGTCCAGCATTGTGTCTTATGGTAGATGTTGCCCACCTTTCTGATGTGCTATAATCAACATTCAATGATCTTGTCATGTTATAAGGGGTATGATGATTACCTGACAACGTGTATTGTTGTTCTTTCTGTCTAGTGTTATGACCACTACTACACCTAGTGTTGTTGATATTTCGAGATCTGGATCGCTTTCTTGAATGGGATGAATGTCTGCTTGACTTTGAGTGATTTTGATGATGTTCGGGGATAGGCTCCAATGGATGGGATCTACCGTAATTAAATTATATTTGGTTGAATACACTCCGGTTTTCACCATATCTGGGGGCTCTTGTCGGTGTGGAAGATGCAGCAACGGTGTCATCTCTTTGTACTTGCTTCTCTTTGTCCAGTTACTTCTGCAAGTAGTTGCTATGTTCATTCTCTCTTCTGAGCCTCTGATGCAACACTTCTAAAGGCACATCTTCATCTCCTATCTCCATATTCTCTGAATCTGCTTTGCTTGCATTTGTGGCCTCTAGATCTTGAGAATGAGTTGTTGGAGCCTGAAGTCGCGTACATCTAGATCTGCGCTGCCGTGGCACTTGGAATTTTGAAGGTGGAGCTTGCAGATCTGGGGCGGCTGGTTGATCCATCACGGGTTGATTAATTGGAACTTCAGGATTAGGTAAGTTGTTTTCTTCTTGTTGTTGTAATCTTGCATTTTTTTATCACTTGAGATCTTGTTGTTTTCGCCATTACTAAATCATGGAAGAAAGTCCATTGGTAAAAACCGCAGACGACGCCAATTATATTTGGGTAAGAACTCACCTGAACACACTAACGATCTTGTTATGGAGATTGTTGTAGAATTGTTGACACTGTACCTTCAATGGCTGTCTATGTATCCAAATTGTTCTCTGGAATCAAGTCTCTCAAATGAACGTAGTTCTTTGTTTCAAAGGAATGTGGTATTTATAGGATAATAATAAGAAATATCCTTTCCTTAATTGCTAGAAAATCTTCTGTAATTATGTAAAGTCTTAATATGGAAGCATATCTTGACAAATATGTTTTCTAAATCTGAACCTACTATATCTAGCTTGTGGTGCCATAATTTTGGGCAGGACAGGCATGCCATAATTTTGGGCAGTGCAGGCACACCATAATTTTGGGCAACGTAGGCACACCATAATTTTGGGCAACGCATCCACGCTATAATTTTGGGCGTCGCAAGCACGCTATAATTTTGGGCAGCGCTGGCATGCCATAGTTTTGGGCATCGTGCCTAGTAATGAGTGGCGCTATAATGGTACCCAACGATGGTTGTTTATAGGGGTGCAGATATGGTGGCACATACAGTTTAGACGTTTCCAAGGATCTGTGTCTTTCATTCATTCGTTGACAATATTTGTTTTTTCATGTCTTGTCTGTGTCTTTCATTCATTTACCGATGATCGACGATGTTTGTGGAATTGTGGCTAAAGATTTTCCTGTTAGTGTTTGTTGGGGTGTGCTCTATTCTGGTGACATATTTGCCCTAGTATGTTTGGCGTGTATTGATTCTGCCTTCTGCGTCTATATAGCTTGCTTCATTTAGTTTGGTTTCAAAAATGGCCACATAGTATATTCCCTGTGGAAAATCGTAAAATTACACATGGGTGGAGCTTTCAAATTTCTATGACAAAAAACCAGCTAGTGATCTAACTTTTAGGGCCAATCAAATGGTAATCTATAATTTTTGTTACCAAAAGCCAGACTAACTAGGGGGTACCGGGTAAGACTAACTCAAGGAGTGCAAATTATTTCTTTTTTTTTCCAAAAATACCCTTCTCCAAATCTTTTTTTCAATCTTATTTTATTTATTTTTCGGTAACAACTAACAACTAACAACCTTATCCTTTTTCAAATCTAAGAATTGAGAAAGTGATTCACTCAAATATTCTCACCTCTACGTCCATTCTGATCTTTTTTCTTTCTTAGTCAATCCTCTTCTTCACTTCACCATTCTCCTTTTCTCCTATTTATCTTATCAAACCAATAAACGCTCTAATTAAATGTATTTCCTCCAATTAAAATGTTACTTTAAAATTTCTAAATAAACAAACTCCAAATTTTCTTTTTTGATTTTCAAGTTGTTGAACATGTTATTTACTTATATCAATTATTGATGTAAAAATAAGGAGGAAGTGAATGGGGTATTAATTCTAACTTCTTATTGAAAAATGAAAAGGCTTAATGGCGGTAAAGACAGAGAAGAGAAAAGAGAGAATCATGCACCATTTTAAATTTTGAAAAAAAGGGTAATAAAACATTGCATTGCGATAATATAACCGACCCCTTAATTGGTTAGTCTGGTTAGTCTGGTTTTTAGTAACAAGAATTGTTGATTACCATTTGACTGGTCCTAAAAGTTAGACCACCTTGTTTTTTGTCATAAAAATTCAAAAGTTTAGCTTATAGATTATTTTCCGATGGGAAATCAAGTGTATTTGAATTTTCTAAGAGTAATATATATGGGTTTTCATAAAGGCACCACTTATTTTACCAAGGACTGCCCAGACCTAAAACAAAACCAAACGGACCTTAAAACCAAATAGGCACCACTTGAGATTTTTTTTTTTTTATTAAAAAATTATTTAATTCTGACTAGTTTGGTTTTATCTTACGTTCAATTGAGTCAATGTGTCTTTTCAATGTTGACAAAATTCAAATTTTAATCATCTTCTATAAAATTGAACGAATGGGTATATTCAAATATTTGTTTTGATTTCAATTGTGATAATATGGAGAAAATATTATGGATTTGATTCGTAAATTACAAATTTTGATAAATTTTATAATTCAAACATTTTTAACAATAAAAATAAATTAATGAGTATCTTTAGTTAGTAATAAATTTTATAAATCTTTCTTGTTTGATTTTGAATATTGTAAAATTTTGTATGAAATTTGTGTTTTGAAACCTAAATTATTTTAAAAGGTTATTCTTTTCATTTCTAATTCTAAGACTGTTTGTTTTGTAGTTAGTGTGTGGTGCCCTTGGTAAAATCAGTGGTGTCTATATGGGTGACTCATATATAAACATGGGCGCTGAAGGCGCGCATATCTGTGTCGTATGGGAGGTGGATGTGCGTCGAGGGCACCGAAGGCACGTGTATCTGTGTCGTACAGGTGGGTGGATGTTCGTCGGGGGCGTCGAAGGCACGCGTATCTGCGTGTGCGCGCCGAAGGCGCATGTATATGTGTCGTACAGGGGCACCAAAGGCACGTGTATCCGCGGTCGCACCGTGGGCGGATATTCGCCGAGGGCCGAAAAGCGCCGCATATCCGTGTCGTCTGGCGGATGCGCCGCCGGGGTGCCGAAAGCGCCGCCATCCGTATCGGTCGTAGACGGGGACGGATGTGTGTCGTGGGCACCAAAGCGTCGCATGATCCGTCGTCGCACGGGGTGGATGTGCGTCGAGGGTGCTGAAGGTGCGTGTATCTATGTCATATTCGGCATGCGTATCTGTATCATACGGAAAACGGATGTGTGTCGGAAATACCGAAGGCGCGCGTATCTGTGCAGTACGGCAGGGCAAATACTAGTATATAAACATTAGATCGATGTAATGAGGGCTGAGGCATTGGGTTTATTAAAGTGGTTGTATTTAATCTTCTTTCAACAAAGTTGTTCGTTGTAACATTACTGCGGGAGTGAGTACAGTAACGGGAACCTATTAACCAAAACACCCTTCAATAAAAACCTAAAGTTGGTTCTAATTCATGGACAATATTGGTAAAAAAAAAAATAAATAAAAGGAAAATCAGTTTAAAATTAAGTCAAGAAAAAATGTAAATAAAATTCCCATTGAATGTGTCATCACTCTTTAACCACTTTCCCTCATATGAAGGAAGTACCTGTCAGTACTGCCATCTGGCTCTTGCTACTACAAATTTCACCCACACAAGCAAATGGGATCTGCCTTAATTAGCACTAATAAATCTCTTGTTCAAACGCCATATACTCTAACAAGCAATCTAATTGTCTCCTTCACTCCATTTGTATAGTGATACTATTTGCTTCGATTGATCTTAATATCGTGGATTTGTTTCCAAGTCACCAGTTTGTTTTCGATGAAGTTGATCACATTTTTTCCTACCCGTATCCGTCTTCTTATACTGTATCACAAACAATTCAGGTTTGGTTTTTCGTTTTCTTTTCTCGATACAATTGTTAGGCCAAATTATCAATTGATTAGTGAACACATTAGGATTCTAGCAATGCAGTTATCGATGACATTCAATCAGTGATCGCCTTATAGGCCCTCACATATTGCACGCGAGTTCATCCTACATATATTCGTTCTGGCACCAGAAAACCAGTCCTAAGTGACACTAATGGGATTGTGATACTAAATGACCAAAGATACACCTAGACTTAAGTAAACATGTAATTTTGGATGAGGTTGAATTTCTTGGTCGTACTAATATTATTTTACATTTTGTTTCTTCTTCCCAATAGGTTGAAATGTTGAACACTTTACATTTTACATTTTTGAACTGTTATTTATCTCTGTATATATTATATTTGAATCTGGATAAATATTTCAATTTGATCCTGGCCAATTAATCAGATCTTTGTAACAGGTGTGTATTATAGAAACTAATTAAGCCGTGAAAACTGTGGAAAGCTAAACCTCAATAAAAACAAAATGGTGGCAACGGAAAATGGAGGGTCTTCATGGGCTTGGTTCCTCAGGTTCATCAAGTGTGATTCCTTCACTTCAGCATCAACAAAGCGGAAGCCCGCAGGATGGAAGTCCATGCCATACATTTTAGGTATTTTCCTTCAAAAGAAAAGTATGAGGGGAGAGCTGGTTTTGTTTAATCTAAATCTAAAATATTTTAATTCCCGCGACACTCAGCTACAGTAGAGCAATAGTAATTTAATATTTTTTAATGTATCTCTAAAACTTATCGTCTTTTAGTTTTTTTGTATGGCAAAAATCGTTAATATTCTCGACAACAAAGGCAATTATTTCGTCTTTTTGTTTTTTGGTATGGCAAAATCGTTAATATTGTCAACTACAGGAGTAATCACTTCGTCTTTTTGTTTTTTTGCTTCCAAAGTCAATAATAGTTGTGTAAAAGAGAAAGAGACGTGAGAGAGACGGTAAAATAGAGACACGTGCGTAACACGTGCCATTGACTAGTTTCGATTAATTATACACTGACTATCAAATCAACGGCCCAATAGAAACGGTAATCTTGTAGATCCAACAATTTGGGCCCAAGCCCAATGACCAACACAGTTTTGGACTTTGGGTTACTTGAGAGTTGAGAAGGGTTGAAATGGTACAAATGTTGCTCTCCATAAGTCCAATAATAACAACGTTTATTAATGAAATTATGTATGTTCTTGTCTTTTGTAGGGAACGAAACGTTCGAGAGGTTAGCAACATTTGGACTGCTATCAAATTTCATAGTGTACTTGCTTAGACACTACAATATGGATCAAGTGTCTGCTACGATATTGGTCCACATTTGGACTGGAACAACTAACGTTGCTCCGTTAGTTGGAGCTTACATTTCTGATTCCCACCTTGGCAAGTTTCCAACTCTAGTCTACTCATCATTCGCATCTGCAGCGGTATGTATCACTTGAAACCTTTTCTTTAATTTGGTTCACGTTTGCAGATTCATTTATAAGAATGTGTACGTAAATAATTGACGTTGCTTTCAATGTCGATTGAGAAACATTAGTCTACTGTAGTAGTTGTTGCACAGTTGAAACCAGATGATCTACGCCGGTGGTGCAGCACAACTCTGTTTACTATATATATGGTTATAAAGTGTCTCCTAAGTCCTATCTCAAGTATTCTAATTGGACAACTTGGCCTAAATTCCTTACTTGCCATACCGTTGTTATTTTACTTCAATTAACGTTCATGCTATCTGATTCACAGGGAATGGTGGCTCTAACTCTAACAGCGGCAATTCCAACATTGTATCCACCTAAATGCACAAGTGAGCAGCACTTACACGAACAATGCAAAAGTGCCACTACTTCTCAACTAGGTTTTTTGTGCTTTGCCTTGATATTGTTAGCAATTGGAGCTGGTGGAATCAGGCCATGCAGTCTTCCTTTCGGTGTTGATCAGTTTGACCCAAGTATTGCATCAGGAAGAAAAGGGATTAATAGCTACTTCAATTGGTACTACTTCTCGTTTACAGTTGTCTCAATCCTTGCTAGCACCATAGTGGTGTACGTTCAAACCTATGTGAGTTGGGCATGGGGTTATGGCATGCCAACTATCTTCATGTTCTGCTCAATAGTGCTATTTTTCCTCGGTACAAGACTCTATATTTATGTACCACCTGGGAAAAGTGTATTCTCTGGAATTGTGCAGGTTTTTGTGGCTGCATATAAGAAGCGCAATCTCAATCTTCCTAATCCAGAGCTACAGGGAGCGCTTTATGATCCTCCTTTGAAAGGAACTCTAGTTTCGAAGGTCCCTCTCACCCAACAGTTCAGGTGATACATTTCTTTTAACTCTCCATTTTCTTTTTTTGTTTGTTAATTTGGAGTACTGCATTCCAATGTCCATCAACGTCTGGATAATAAGTCCTACTACAAAGCAAAAGCAACAGAGCAATTTTCCAGTGAGTATACACTAGTAGGGAGTTCGGATTTGTCTTTCTAAAAGTCACCTTTGCAAAATCGAGCAGGTCCATAGGGTGAGAAATGCCATTTGTTTTAAGCTTCATAGGGCTAGTTCGTTGAGAAATGCTCTTTGTTATAAGCTTCATAGGGCTAATTGGCGGTTTCACATTAAATCATATCTTTGGAGAGGATGACCTCAATGTCAGTAACATTCATATCACTTAAAATCCTCAAGGATTTATATCACTATTAAATTTCTAGTCCGAGCAGAAACCTGAGAGAGACAATCAGTTGCTGAATTGTTCCTCTTACTGATTTTTCAAGAATGACTAACTTGAAGCGATACATACATTAATTTTCATGTCAACTAGCCTAAAGGTCACAACTTCTTTATGGACAATGATTATTGGCAACCTAGTGGATATGCCTAGTTAGATGTGCTGAACAGGTTTTAGGAAAAATATTTTTCTTTATTTTGTTTTAGGTTCTGAGTTATTGATTCTACGATCTTTTCTTCAGGAACTTAAACAAAGCTGGTATTGTACTCGAGGGTGAAGTTGGTTCAGATGGTACTTGTTTGAATGAATGGAAGCTCTGTAGCATTCAACAAATTGAAGAAGCCAAATGTCTTGTAAAAGTTGTACCAATATGGATATCCAACGTAATTTGTTTCCTTGCAATGGCTCAACAAGATACATACACAGTAGCCCAAGCCACGCTAATGGATCGAAACGTTGGACACAAGTTTCAAATTCCTCAAGGCTCTTTTGGAGTAGTCTCAATGCTGACACTAGCAATATGGATCCCAATCTATGATCGCCTAATCGTCCCAAAACTTGAAAAGATAACTAAAGAAGAAGGTGGTTTCACACTTCTCCAAAGGATGGGCATTGGAATGATTTTCGCCATCTTATCTATGGTGTTTGCTGGCCTTGTAGAGATTAAAAGAAGGGCTTTAGCAATATCACATCCTCAACCTGATGGAGTTTCACCCATGTCCTCAATGTGGCTTGTACCGCAGCTCGCTTGTGTCGGCTTTGCAAACGCATTCATTATGATCGGACAGATAGAATTCTATTACAAGCAGTTTCCTGAACACATGAAAAGCCTTGGCAACTCCATATTCTTTTGCACATTAGCTGGCTCAAGCTACCTAAGCAGTTTACTTGTGTCAATCATTTATAAGAACACTGGAAAACATGGTGAGCCTAACTGGTTAGACAAAAATATCAATCACGGCCGACTAGAGTACTTCTACTTCCTCATTGCTGGCTTGGGAGTCTTGAATTTCTTTTATTTTCTAGTATGTGCTAATAGATACCATTACAAGAATTGTGTAGTGGTTAATGTTGAAGAGGATAACTATGTTGAACTTAACCGAATATGATTATGTACTTGTTGTATTCATTTCATCTTTTGCTTATAATTCGTATTCAATTCTACTGGTGCTCGTTTCTTCTACATCACTCGCATATATACCACCACCAAATTGCAGACCTATAATATACTAGCTCTTAGAGCATCTCTAGGTAGTAGTATCACCTCTCAAATTCTTCATATTTGCTTCCAAAACTCGAAAATTTTCGGAATTCCAAAATTCGGTCGCATTACCTGTCCAGCTACATTCTTGTTCGCAAATTTGGCAATTTGGATGTGGATGCAAAGCGATATTGGTAATGTTGCGCGACATTGCAAATGTCGCCGAAAATTTTTTTTTGACTTTGACCAGTACCACGCGCCAGTGGTATTGTCGCTTGCTCCAACGGGAAAAAAAGGGACAAAAAACGGCCGGAATTCTACATCCATATATCTACACTCATCTCTTTCTTCATTTTACATACACTCAACTCAAACATTCTTATTAAACAACTCAACCATTTCACACACAACACTCTTAATGTCACAACCAAAACAAGGCAGGGATCCAAGTTGGACAAATGAAGAAAATATTGCTCTTACTAGGGCATGGATTGAGATTGGAAAAGATCCTATAGTATGGAATGATTAATCGGGACAAGTTTATTGGGAACGAATTATGGCTAGGATGATCGAATGAAATTCAAGGTTTTGACCGCAACCGTAAGTGGAAAGGAGTCTCACAACGTTGGGCGATTCTTTTATCGTTCTTCAACAAATATCATGATATACTAAGAAAGCTTGAAAAACAACCTCCAAGAGGGTGGGGACGTGAAGACATTGTAAGATTCGTTTATACTTCGTTTATATACTACTTGATATTGATTTTTTTTTTTTTTTTAACGTAGCTTACAGACGCGGCAGCAACTTATGCGGCTACTACTGGGAAAATCATGGATATAACAAGATTGTTATAATCTAGTCAAAAATACACCAAAGTGGCAAAAAACTCAGTTACGCAACGAAACGCTTGCACCAAGACCAAAGAAGAAAGCAAGATCTGGAGATCTTGAAGGCTTCGATTCTTCACCCTCAACCCCTTCAACGCCTCACTCTAACCCTTCACCTTCACTGTACTCGGAATACAATCCTAGCAGTACCGAAGGTATTTTGGAGAGGTCGATTGGTAGGAAACAGAACAAATAAATTGAGAAGAACAAGAAAATTGATTCTACTGTCGAGAGTAAATCCACTACTAAAAATATGGATGAATTTCTTCAAGCTTTTAAAGAAAGCCGAAGAAATAGAGAAGAGATTCTAAATAGGCAATTTCAAACTATGATGAAATTGAAGCAAGAAAATACACAAAAAAAGTTATTTTTGAAGCAAGAAAAACTCCATGTTAGAGAGGAAGAAAATGAGACTAGGTTGTGGTAATGCCACTCGACAAATCAATCCTCGTTTGCGAAGGGTTTTAGAGCTAAAACAAGAAGCAATTGTAGCTAAATATGAAAAAACAAAAAACAAAAAAAAAAAAAAATTTAAAAAAAAAAAAAAAAAAAAAAAAAAAAATCAAGTAGTACAAATGAAGCTTCCGACGACGAAGGAGCCAATGATGAAGAAAATAATGACTGGCTTGATAACTAGAGTAACTCTAGTAGTATGTAATAAGGGTGATATGTAATAGTTGTCTTTTATTTATTTATTTTTATTTTATGTTTTTGCAATCATGTATTAGTTGTTGTTCTATTAATAAAAATTGATCAAATGAAGTAAATTAGAATTTATCAAAATGATCAAATGAACAATTCTAAATCACACAACATAATATATAATAATCGTTATACAACAAACTTAATATTATAAATCATCAAGTCCTCACTTCCTACATACGCCTCCTCTGCCGTGAACTCCTCCTCGACTGTCCTTGTGCTGAACTCTCCGTCTGTCCATGTGATGAACTCTGCTCACCCTTGTGCGATCAATTTGAGCATGTAACTCATCAACCTAGCATTGCAAATCTTCATAATCCACATGAGTCTGGGAAAGAAGTCTCTCTCTCAACACTGTAGGTGAATACCGAGGAGCGCATGCCATCATTTACACGAATGCTTGTCTCAAATCTCATGCCTAACTCATCTTGAAAGAATTATTCATTAATAATTTATGATATTTTCATAATAAACCAAAACCAATAAAAATAATTACCAAAGGTAGATGTCCAAGGTCAGGCTCTAACTGTACGACGTGGTGCATCAATAGAAGAAATGGGATGGTAAATCGTCTGGCCACTCGGATCACTCAAACTGAAAACCTAAGGCCACTCTGACTGAGGGGAATCTGGTGATGGAACAAATGTGTGTACAAGTCCATGCTGAAGCATTGGCTATGACGGCTAGCCAATCTGAAATTCACGTCTGACACCAATTCTATTAACCATATGAATGTTGCCTGTATGACCCACAGCTAGGAGCAAATGATCAATACATACCTTAAACCAATAACGGTAATACTGCTCATAAGTCTGCAATGTAACTAGGTCAGAAGCTACTAGCCAACTCCAATCCACGTTTTTTTCGATGACTTGTTGTAAGGTCATGTCCTTAGCCACTGATACATGGGTAGGTGGATCAGGGGGGATACCAAAGCATGGTTTGAGCTATCTGTAACAACTATCCCCTAAATACCACTCCTTATTACTCCCACAAGTAAATATCATCCTCCAATGAGAAATGAACAATGTGTATCTACAGTTGATAAGAGCCCAAAACTCTAGTTTAAACCCTTTAATAGTATTTATATTTAGCCAATTATGTTATCACTAATTACGTGTTTTTTAGTATTTCAGGCTTCGGAGTTGAATAAATGTCAATTCGTTACTAATTAGGCGCTAAAAAGAGCTAAAGTGATTGCTAGATAAGTTCCATGAAGAAAGCATAAGTTTAATGGAGAAAAAGCCCTTAAAAAGCCCAAGTCAACACTATTAAGTGAAAGTCAAACTGGATTAGAGAGCTGAAGAAAAGTCAACAGAACTTCAAAAGGTCATATCTTTGGACTCAAGCATCAAAATTAGGCCTATTTTATATCAAAATGACCGGCTCAGAAAGCTCTTTCCAATGGTCTAGGCCTTGACTCGATTAGAGCAGTATAAGTTAGTAAAATCGCATACTATAATAACATGATCAAAATTGGAAGTCTTGGATTTACCCAATTAGGTTATGGACTTGATTTATGGGTCCATAACCTAGCCTAAAAGCCCATGCACGAAATTGTAACCTAACTCTCTCCTATATAAATTAAATTAGCTCTCTCTCTCTCTCTCTCTTGGCTCTCTCTCTCTCTCTCTCTCTAGTTTAATTCTCTCTCTTAGCTCTCTCTCTCTCTCTCTCTCTCTCTTCTCTCTCTCTCTAAATTTATGTTTTCTTTATGAATCTTTCAATCTTCTTATTATTATGATTATTTTTCTTGTTTTAGTTTAATTAATCCAATGATATTAGGCTAATCTCCCCATTAGAGGGAGTGATTATGAAACCCTAATGAGGAATAGATTGCTTAGTATAATTGTGTATCTTTTCCAAAATAACTTCCAAAATAAGCATATAGTAAATTAAAATAGGGATTATTATAATTAAGTCGAGAGATTTGGCTGTAATAATCCTACATGCTAGTAATAATGACTATAGAGATGTAGGTTGTTGCTAGGGATGATAAAGGTTGAGGCTTTAGGTTGAATCATTGCGTAAAAACCTAAATATGATCTCTTTTCAATGAATAATTCGATTCTTGCATGAAACTAGTAATTAGGTGGATTGATTACTCTTCTCTATAACTTTCTCTTCCATCAAAACCCTATTTTTATTAGTTTAGTTAATTTAGATTTATTTGAATCCATAGTATAATCGTAGAATAGAAATTCACATCTATAATTATTGCTCTCACCATTGTTTCTTTGTGTTTGATTAGTTAAATTCCTTAAGTCTTGGTAGTTTAGAAGTAGAACGAATCCTGACTCTTTATATTACTTCATTATTATTTGGGAGTAGGAATATTGATCTAAGCACTTGTTTATGTGATTGATTATTTGTGTTTACACATAGATAGTTAGTTTACATAAATTTGTAATTATCAAATGGCGTCGCTGCCATCTTAAACTCTTTCAAGACAAGAATTCAATTGCTTGAATTCAAGGGGTAATCCCCCATTCTCTACCCACCCACCCTTTTCATTTTTCTTTAATTTTTTTTCTCATATTTTTGTTACGGTTCACTGTTGTAAGCACAGGGGCGCATGCCCTCCATTTTGCCTTGTTCAGAGCGCACCTGCCCTCCCTTGTGTCTACGGAATCACAGTGAAGAACACTGCTGTAAAGGTATTTTAAAATTTTGAAAAATTCTAAAAATTTTAAGGCATAATCCTTAAGGTGTTATTGATTTACTGTAATTCTTTCAGATTTTTCCTAGTTGTTTTACCTAGTGAACTAATACGATCTTTATAGTGCTGCATTTCAGCTTCCAAACCGTACGTTTTTGGAAAAACAGACGAGTAGGGTTACTTAGGCAGTTCCAAAATTTCTAAACTTTTTACAGGAGTATCTATCATAAGTCAAAAGTTTTCAGTAAAAATTTGACAAGTTTTTTATTTGTTTTGACCACCTAACTACTGGATTGTTTCCAGTGTGTTTATGCAGTTTTGCAACACTTAATTTCTGGAACAACAGGCGATAAGGAGGGTTTGTAGAACTCCAATTGCTCTAAAGTTTTTACCAGAACACGCATGATCTGTCAGGATTCTCCAATAAAATTTTGGCTATTTTTAGCTCTGTTTTGATTGGTTAACTATTCGGTTGTTTGTGTTGTGTTCGAAAACTGTTTCATAAACTTTGCATGGGCAGTAGAAGGACTTTCATAGCTCTGATTGATCTGAAATTTTACAAGCAACTTACTGGACGTCTTAGCAAACTACTGTAAAAATTTCAAATTTTTTAGAGCGCGCTCTCGCGCCCTCATTAGCCTATTTCTGTAGCGCACCCAAGCGCCTGGACATCATCTCAGGCAAGAGCGCGCCCCGCCCTCAAGCGCCTGGACTTCGAGTCAGGAAAGAGCACGCCCCGCGCCCTTATTAGTCTAATTCCAAGTGCTCCCCGCGCCCCCTTCTGAAGGAACCCCAATTTTCTTAGGTGAGTCACTGGCTCTCCTTTTGTTCAAATTATTTTATATTAAGTGTTTCCAACTTTTTAAATACACTGAGATTATGTATACAAGACGCTATTCATACGCGTAGCAAGGTGGCATTCAGGTACTCCTTCCACTCCTCGCCACTTCTGTTAGAGGAGTTTCAATTCTAGTATATAATCAGGCTTATTTTTTATAGACGCAATACTACACGCCTATCTAGAATTTCACACACTACAACTGCCTCAATGGCTAAAGAACTAGAAACTCTTCTCTCTGATTTTTAGAAAGCACTAAACGATGGCCCTAAGTCATGTATCGTTCTTGCAGACCTAGTGAGAGATTTTCGAATTCCCTCGAATATATTTAACGTGTTACCGATTTTCCATGGTTTAGACCACGAGAAACATTATCAACACATGCGTAGGATAGAACAAGTTCTCACTACATTCCATCATCCTAGCATAAGTTCGGATCAAGTTAAACTTAGGGTGTTTCCATTCACCATAGCTGACAAGGCAGCGCCATGGTTAACTGCCCAAACGCCAAACTCTGTGGACTCATGGGCTAATCTTGTTCAATTATTCATGGAACAGTTTTACCCACCCTTGAAGACAGATGAAATGCTTCAAAAGATTCATTTCTTCCACCAGAATCCTCATGAATCATTTTCAGAGGCCTGGAATCGTTTCACTGATCTTCTTATTGAATGCCCGCATCATAATCTTGCGAAAGACACGCTTGTCTGTGCCTTCTTCAATGGGCCTTTACATCGTTATAAGGAGGTTCTAGATATCATGACTAGGGGGTAGTTTTCTTAGTAAAAGAGCCTTGGAGGCTTATAAATTCTTAGAAGATCAATCTAAGAGGAACAACAATTAGGGAGGTAACGACTCTTCCTGCTCCACTCCTTCTTCTTTTGAGGTTAAACATGATCCTGAGCTTAAAACTCTTATCAATGCCCTCACTAAAAAGGTAGATGTCCTCTCTGTTCAACAACAACCCACTCCAGAACATTAAATCTACTAGTTGTAATATTTGTTTTAGTCTTGAGCATTCCAATTTCTATTGTCCTCTTGTCTATGCACAACCACCACCACAACCATCAAACTTCAACCAGTTAACTCCACATCAAGGACAAAGAAACTTAGGTGACCAAAATAAAATTTTAGTGCCTATGACCCATAACTATCAACATCAAGACATGAACGCTCAATAAGCTTTAATTCCAGTCCAACCATCTACAGACAAAGTAGTAGTGACCTTGTTGGAAATACAAAATCAAATTATGCAACAAAACTCAAACTTGATGAAAGATCAGTATGATCAAAACTCTAATATAATGAAACAAACGATGCAAATGATGTAGTCTTTGTGCCAAAAGGTTATTGACATGTCTCCTAACCAAAATAATAACCAAACAGGCGTGTTTTCATGTCAAGCAGTGCCTAATCCTAAGTCAACAAACACCGCCTTTGAAATAAACAGTATTCACTGTAATGGTAATATAAACCAAGGAGACCTACAAGCAGTCACTACCCTTTGTTCAGGGAGAGTAGTTGATAACAAAGTGGCTATGCTTACAGACCGCACGCAAACAGAAGCTAAAAATGAAATCATACTGAATACTGTCATAGAAACTGAAGACCCTACAACTGTAGAAGTTCCAATCCAACCACAACCAAGAGGTACAACCTTACTAAATACCACCATAGAAATTGATGATCCTACACATGTAGAGGTTCCAATATGGACACCTAGATGGAAAACGGCTAAAAATAACGCAAAGACTAATAATACTTTTAAACCTTATGCTAAATATAGAGATAAACCACCGTATCCCCAGAGACTAGTTGTGTCTAAAAAGGACGATAATTTTGATGAGATTAGAGAAGTGTTTAAAAATCTGACTATAAACCTACCTTTTCTAGATGTTATAAAAAGTCTACCTGGACACGCTAAATTTCTAAAAGAGTTATGCACCAAGAATAGGAAAACCAACATACCCAATGAAGCCTTTTTAACTGAACAATATCCCTCTTTATCTGAACATAACAGAATTGTTAAGTACAAGGACTCTGGTTGTCCTACTGTACAATGCACCTTAGGTGATACCTTCATAACAACTGTTTTATTAAACCTGGGAGCGAGTGTTAACTTACTCCCTTTTTATTTATATAAACAACTAGGTCTAACAAAACTTCAACCAACCAAAATGACTTTGCAGTTAGCCAATCATTCTATTAAGTATCCCAAGGGTGTAGTTGAAAACATTCTCGTTAAACTTTAGATTTTTTACTATCCAGCCGACTTTGTTATTCTCGACACAGAAGTTGCTCATGATTCCATTCCCATCATCTTAGGGCGTCCTTTCTTGGCAACCGCCAATGCCCAAATCAATTGTCAAGATGGCTCAATGATTCTTTCTTTTGGAAATATTTCTATGGAAGTTAACATGTTTAGACAAAAGCAGGGATAACTAGAATTGCTTGTAGAAGGAGAAGTGAAGTCCATTGAGATTTTTGTACCTCACATTAGTGCGGCTAACACTTTAGTCCCCACACTAGTAGATACCCTTCTTATGGAAGAAGACAAAGATCACAATTTTTACTCCCTAGACGTAGATAACATCGAGGAAGATTTCCTTCGACTCTTTTGCAACCCTTATTTGCCACCTCACAAGTCCCCTCCTATTGACATCCATTCATCTCTTGACGCCATGACGGAAGAAGAATTTTTCACCCTCTATCCTAGTGATTCTTCTTACCCACCTATTGAGGAATGTCTTGCTTATCTCAAGGCCTCTGATGATATAGAACTAAGAACACTAGTTGAGCACCATTCACCCACCTCACATCCTCATGTCACTCATTCACCTTCCATCACGAATGTTGCTAGCCTTCTACCTTTTCAAAGAACCATTGAGTTTGTACTTGACCTTCTTGTTTTTTCTATGCTTCATGACTTTCTAAACCCATCTGGTGAAGAAATAACACCCAAGGACAAGCCACCTGACACTTTTTCATTTTTTCCATTCCTTCCTTCTCAAAATTATCCACATCTCATGTATCTTCCACAACCATCCATTTTCTCACGTTCATTCACTTGGCATCCCTTTCGTAGGAGGACAAAGAAGAAACTGTATGCTCGATTAAGTTCTAGATCTATCAGGCTTCGCTCTCATTCCACTAAGCCACGTCATAAGAAACCTTGGTGCTTAATTTTGTTTGATGGTGCTTTTCATGTTAACTATTTATGGAAAGATCCACAATTATTTAGATTATTGATATATGGTAAACTGCATATGTTAATACATATATATCACATTAAGTCTAGGGAATCTGACTTTAAAAGACCCAAGTTTTTTGTACAATACCACATTTCTGGAGTATAGGCCAAACAAAAATTTTCAAACTTAAAAAGAGTTTTCCAATTTTATTTGGGGGTGGCATATTTTGGTATTTCATTTCAAAATATTTTGCCACCCATTGTCTGTCATGTTTACTTACTCCAATTTAGTTAGTACGTAACAGTTTAATTGTGCTTCATGTTATCATATCATCTTTTATAATATTTCTATTATAGGTACTGCCAATTTTTGCCATGTTTCTATGGTAAATTCTTTCCTTATCTCTTTACACTTTGAGGACAAAGCGTTCGATTGTTTGGGGGTAGGATAGAAATATTTGCAGAATTTAGGCACTTTTAGGATATAAATTACGCACTTTTCTTTATAAAATATTTAAAATCATAAATATTGTTTATACTAGGCACTTAGTGATAATGGTATTGTTCATTTCTCCATGATGATATTAGTCTAGAAATCTCAAGTAATACTTGAATTATTATTTAATTTTTGAAACTTAGATTAATATATATGTAATAGTTATTGCATCTTTTCACGAACATCTTGTATGAGCATCTTTGATTATACTTGGCAGTATTTTTCTGAGACCTAGGTTAGAGTACTTAATACATATCCTGTGAACATCTAGCCTAAAAGCCTCATAAAAATGAAATATCTGAGTGATGACACAAGGGAGAAGTAAATTCCGAGTAGAAAAATCACACATCCATTTTTTGATCACCATATCATATCCTAAGTGAGAATTTAAGCCCTCTTTCGATCGATATAGCCAGAAATTCACACCTATATGAAATTTATTATCCGCTAGTTGCCCTACTGAGCCTTTCATTAGCCTTTTCACAAACCAAAAATCTTTTACCCAATAAAAAAAATAAAAAATAAATAAAATCAGTCTACCTATCTGGATAAGTCTGAGAAATAGGATGAGTGAAGAAAAGAGAAGAGAAAAACCTATGTAAACAAAAATTAGTTAGTTGGAAACAAAGTGTAGAAGCAAAATAACAAGGTTTTCTCTAGTTACATAATATGAAGACCTTATTTTTTCAGACTTGTCTTTTTGAATATTCATTTCCTTCCTTCTTTAACCAATACCTACGCCCCGTATCACCTAATAAAGATATCTAGCTCAATTAGGAATAGGTTGGTGTGATAGTAAGTGGTAGATGTGTTTAATTGACCTCGTCTTCCTTGGATTGTCATTGAGATTGCGAGAAAATGTATGCCCACTGCACACTGGAGTTAGCAAACTTGAGTGAAAAAATCAGAGTGTTATGTGTTTTGACACATTCCTTGTGAGAACCTACTTAGGCACGCTACCCAAAAGTTTCATAAACGGACCTGCCATTGCATTTCATATCATAGTTCATTGTATAGTTGTTTATCTTAAGATGATTTGATTATTATGCATGTATTAGTTTAAGTTTTAGAATGATCATCCTTGTTTAAATACTAGTGAGATGTATAGATTCCGAGATAAAATTAGGGAACAATTACTTTTATTTCTTAGTCGTTATAGTATAAATGAAGTTTGTGAGTACCTTCTCTAGAAAACTCTCACGAGGCTATAACTCGTCCACTAGGGAATTCCTAGTGGTTTAAGGCCTTATTGCATATGGTCAATGCAATCGCACTCAGCGAAACGAGACTAGTTAAAAATACATTTTTGGCCATTTATTTTAATTTCACATATTTGCTTGAGGACAAGCAAAATGCTGTTTGGGGGTGGTTTGATAAGAGCCCAAAACTGTAGTTTAAATCCTTTAATAGTATTTCTATTTAGCCAATTATGTTATTAATAATATAGGTTTATCACTAATTACATGTTTTTTAGTATTTCAGGCTTCGAAGTTGAATAAATGTCAATTCGTTATTAATTAGGCGCTAAAAGGAGCTAAAGTGATTGCTGGAGAAGTTCCATGAAGAAAAGCATAAGTTTAATGGAGAAAAAGCCTTTAAAAATCCCAAGTCAACACTGTTAAGTGAAAGTCAAACTGGATTAGAGAGTTGAAGAAAAGTCAATAGAACTTCAAAAGGTCATATCTTTGGACTCAGGCCTTGGAATTAGGCCCATTTTATATCAAAATGACCGGCTCAGAAAACTCTTTCCAATGGTCTAGGCACTGACTTGATTAGAGTAGTATAAGTTGGTGAAATTGCGTACTACAGTAACATGATTAGAATTGGAAGTCTTGGATTTACCCAATTGGGTTATGGACTTGATTTATGGGTCCATAACCTAGCCTAAAAGCCCATGCACGAAATTGTAACCTAACTCTTTCCTATATAAAGAGAGTTAAGGTTAAAACAAAGATTGGTTACTCTCCTCTTAGTTTAATTAAATTAGCTCTCTCTCTCTCTCTCTCTTTAGTATAACCTAATTTATGTTTTCTTTAGCCTAGCCACTATTATTTCAATCCAATTCAAATTATTATTATGACTTCTTTTTCTTGTTTTAGTTTAATTAATGCAATTATATTAGGTTAATCCCCCCCCCCCCATTAGAGGGAGTGATTATGAAGCCTAATGAGGAATAGATTGCTTAGTAAAATTATTTAATTGTGTATGTATTTCATTGAATTTAGTTTATTATATGACTTCCAAAATAAGCATATAGAAAATTAAACTAGGGATTATTATAATTAAGTCGAGAGATTTGGCTGTAATAATCCTACATGCTAGTAAAAATGACTATAGAGATGTAGGTTGTTGCTAGGGATGATAAAGATTGAGGCTTTAGGTTGAATCATTGCGTAAAAACCTAAATATGATCTCTTTTCAATGAATAATTCGATTCTTGCATGAAACTAGTAATTAGGTGGATTGATTACTCTTCTCTATAACTTTCTCTTCCATCAAAACCCTATTTTTATTAGTTTAGTTAATTTAGATTTATTTAAATCCGTAGTATAATCGTAGAATAGAAATTCACATCCATAATTATTGCTCTCACCATTGTTTCTTTGTGTTTGATTAGTTGAATTCCTTAAGTCTTGGTAGTTTAGGAGTGGAACGAATCCTGGCTCTTTATATTACTTCATTATTATTTGAGAGTATGAATATTGATCTAAGCACTTGTTTATGTGATTGATTATTTGTGTTTACGCATAGATAGTTAGTTTACATAAATTGGTCATATCAATAGTCATTCACACCAATGAGCACATATGTCCGCCAAGGCCTCCAAACAATAGAAGTTTGTGTGTGCAAGCTCGATATGGGTTCGAATAGTAGTTATGTTAAGAATGATTTCGCTGGTCAGACGAGCTCGACGAGGTCCGTGCCAAGCCCTGAGCCTAGGCCTCTCATCGGTGTACTCTGTGAGGTTAAGATTTGTAGCACGGAAATACTCATAAAACCATACCTCTAAGAGAATGACAAACCCTCCCATCTGGGGACTACTGACTACACCAGTCTGCCGAGAAGCCCTATATAAACAACGCAACAAATTACAGTATATGACTCTACCAAAATCAATACCGCCCAACTCATACAAGTGCTCAAAGTTGGCTAGATACCCCAAGTTAATCGTGGAATGGCCAGAAGGAAGAAACAAGACACCCATCAAATACATACAGAAAGCTCTTACATACTCATCAACATGTGCTTGACCATCATTAGAATCAAGTGACAAATAAGTTATTAAAAACTCCAACCCATCATCATTAGTCAACGATGTAATGTATGCAGCTTTTATACTAGAAATCCTAACACCAGCACTGTCATATAACTCCTCGGTCAGACAAAGGAAGAAAGTTATCATTTGGGCACAACTCTGAAATTCAATGCTACATCTCAACGACTGACCTAATCCTATAGTCAAACCAAATATCATACAAAAATCTAGTGGGGTGAAGCCCAACTCTCCCTGAGAGAAGTGAAAAGTATGTGTACTATCCCACCATCTCTCAACTAAACCATTGATAACTCCCTCAATGTCAGATTTATTGTAAGGTATGTCAACTAGATGACCGAAGGGAGTCGCTAGAATTGCATCTCTAACATGGTCAAGTGCACCAACTTTTTTAATATTATCCCACCACGTCTTAAGCGCACGTGGAGTACACCGAACCCGAAACATAACACATCTCTGATGTATGCAAAATGAAACTAAAATTAAAAAAATAAAAATAAAAATGTACATATTTAACTACTACTACTGCTAATATATGAAATTAAAATACATAGATGTTGTTCAAGAACAACTCTTGAGACATGCTTATCATGAAACCTCCTAGACACTGGTCTTAGATGGCTGAAATCCATAGCCTCAGTAGGAAATTCAAAATCGACTTGCTAATACATACTGAAGCAGCAATGGATCGTCCGGCTCAGCTTCCTGATTTCCACCTCCATAAGTGTTTGGTTCATCATCTAGATCACCCATGGGATTGCTCCAAACCAGTGTACTATTACCACTGTTTTCATCTTCCTCACCGTCACCACTCCATCTTGTTTGGTTATTATAGACGCATTCGTCGTCGGAATCCATTTTTTTGTTAGAACTAGAGAAACTAGGTTGAAAACAAAATGTGTGAAATGACAAAAGTCTGACTGTCGCGCGACATTTAAACAGGCGTAGCACGCAACATTAGTAATGGCGCGCATGGTGGGGTCTACAATTAATTTTGCAATTGATATTTTGCGACCGCTTAGAGTTGGTCAAAATTTACGTATGGATTCTCTAAATTTCGTCTTCAAATTTGAAGAGTATACTACCACCACCTAAAGATGCTCTTTATCAAAGACCATTAATACTGAGTAGTGGAGAATACTCCCAGTGATACACGTCAGCCCTTTTTTTTCTCTAAAGTGGACACGTCAGCTTGGGCAGAAAAAAAAAAAAAAAGGCAAATCCACGCCATTTTCAATTGTTCGTACGTTCTGCGAAGGAAAAATAAACCTAAAAACAGAAAATCCAAAAGAAAAGCCGTTATTCGCCCTCCCAACCTCTCTCTTCCTTTCTCAATTCATTCTCTTGCCTCTCTAACAACAAAACAGAAGCTCTGATTTTTGCCCCAACCCAAAAAAAAAATGGCTTCGTTGATATTTCCAGCAGCTTCTATTTTGTACATGTTTATTAAAAGGGAAAAGCAAATTCTCTCCACTATTTTCTTGAACAAAATTTCCAAACGGAAGTTTAACTTCAATGTGTTGGAGAATTTAGAGGTTCAAGAAAATAACCCTCCATTTTCAGGTAATATGGTACTCATAACTCTCGACAACCCTCTTTTTCTTTTGTCAATTAAATTTGCCCCAATGATTCCTTGATTGGTTAAGCCACGTGAATGGAATTATTGAAGTTGTACAAACTCAATAAATCTCTTTTCACATACGCTTCACATTCGGAACAAATCGGTGGTTTGTTTCATGTAATTCAACTCAAATTAAATCATCTTAAGTCCTTGACACGTGTCTCTGTATCAAATCCAGGTTCGTTGTGATTGTTTTTAGCTATTGTATTGTTTTCTTTTTTGTCTTTCAATTGAATTGTGTATGTTTTTTTTGGTTAGATGATGGAGTGGGAAGAGAGAAGAAGAAGAAGAAGATATTGGGACAATAATTACCGGCATTGGCAAAAGAAGTTGCCAAAGTTGAGACTGTTTGGATTTATGCGGGTTAGTTTTCGACTTCCTGAATACTTAGTGTTGATATGCTTGCATTGTGATTGGTTTGCATTAATGTATGGCATTGGGATTTAGTGCGAGTGAAGAGAATTTTAGTAGTGGTTCTATCGAAAGTGAGTGCAGGATTGGTACCATAGAATCTACTCGGGGTTTTGGAAACCCATCATCCCAAAACCCATCATCTTTCTAAAACCTCTTCCCAAAACCCAAATCCTAAATCATTAATTTTCAATGATGTTGTCAACGTCATATAGCTGAGATATCAGGTACTGTCTTTGTTCGCAATATTCTGAAAGTTAGTGGTAATATGGATCTGATTCCATATACCTACCTGATGATGTAAATTGTGAACATATTTGTTATTCGTTTATCAATTGTATTGTCATCTAGATTCATGTGGAGTGTTCACTAAGAATCGACCTAATAGATTTTACATATGAAGTCTGTGAGGCCACGAGTCTATTTATTTGCTCACAAGATGGAGAAAAATAGGGAAATGTAAAAAAAAAAAATTGTCGAGTCAGAAACTCT
Organism: Coptis chinensis; assembly: GCF_015680905.1. NCBI lineage: Eukaryota > Viridiplantae > Streptophyta > Magnoliopsida > Ranunculales > Ranunculaceae > Coptis > Coptis chinensis. The sequence goes on from NC_141460.1 coordinate 62,237,919, forward strand.
GATTCACTTTAACTTCGAATTCAAGTGGGACTATAAACTTTGGATGCCATTTTTTGAGACGGGGATTAAATTTTTGGTATATTATGAAGGCAAGCAATGTTTATTTGGGTAATTTTGTGGAGGAAGTTGCTGGATTTGTTGGTGAGATTTTGATTTTCGTTTTTAATTTTGTTATAATGAGGATTTTGTATTGGAATTGAAAATAGAACAATTGGAGAACTTCTGAACCCCTCCAATTTCCCATTTTTATTTGTTGCTTTTATTTCCTCTATTCTCACTCCTTCCTCAGTAACGGTAAAATTTTCTCTTCCTTTTTTTCTTTTTCTCATTATAAATTTTCTTGGAGGGATTCTGTCGATTAGAATTATAGCAACTTAAGATCTCTGTTTGAGGTCAGTTCAATAACTTGATTTCTCTCTCTGTTTGAAATTTATTGATTTTTAGTGTTACTCTATTTTGTTTCATTGAAATGGTATTGTATATGTCTTGATTTGGAGTTTTGGGGAGCTTCAACTTCTGATTTAGCATCCTTTGCTTCTGTTATGTTTTGCATGCGTGTGTAATGACTAATGAGAGTAAATGTGTAGTAGTACACTACTTAGTAGTTTGAAACAAGATTCAAATAATATTGTGTAGGAATTTTGAACTAGCAGGATTTGAGTCAATTAATAACTATTTATGGTATTTGTGTTAATGGACAAATGTGTTTTTTTTGTTCGATGATTAGTATTTCCATTTTTATCAGGTATTTAATGATTTTGAAAAACCAATAATTCTCAAGTTTGGCATGTAACTAGCTTGGTGTTTGATATCGTTAAGAGTGGTAGATTCAGTAGTCTTACTATTGTAGAAATGTAACAGGCACGTTAAATATTTGTTTCCAAAAGGTTTTGATTGGCTTTTATTACTCATTTTGCTCTTGATTGGATTCTATTTACTGATTGGGTTTTATTTTTTATTTTTTAGTTTTGAATATTGAATCCAATAACAGGCAAATCATTGCGAAGCTTCTGTCGAGATTTTACATTTTCTATTTTGTACAATATTAGTCAAACAGGTAAGTTTGTGACTTTCATTCTGTAACAAGTCAACTATTCAATGATGGTCTTCTAAATTTAATCCCTTAATGTCACTTCTAACAAGTCGTCATGCAGAAGGTTTCATGACTATGAACCATTGTGAAATCCTACTGCTGATTGGATTTATAGATGCTATTGTCACTTATGAATTTTAAAGTCTAAGGTAATCTATTTCACTGCCTTTATATGTGTTAACTACAAGTTGTGTTTTCATCATCCATAGTATTTTTGGCAATGAATTGGGTTCTTTAATTCTTTAGTTTTCTATGTGCTATAGAGCAAGAAAGCATGACTTAGTGACTACCCACTTTCCGATTGCGTTCTTATTGTCAAATTTTTTTTATCTTTTAGTTTGTGTGTGTTGGTATAGCCATATAGAGCAAGAAATCATGACGTCAATCTATTCATTTAGGCTTTGTTGTGAAGGTAAAAGAGAGTTACCTGTAAGTAATGGAAAGTAGAAAATGACGTTATATATATATATATATATATATATATATATATATATATATATATATATATATATTATACAACTAGCATGTTTGTAGAAAATCATTTTTCATTTGCCTATGGTCATTAAATGATTTTTGTAATACTTTACAATTAGCATGTTTGTTTTCTGTAATGACTATATAAGCTATATTACTATATTCATACAGGGATGTATGTCTTCATTGATTTCTCATGTAGTTATACAGAGATGTTTCGAGCCTCATGTAGTTCATTAGATATGAAGTATCAAGTAGTATTTTGCTTTTTATGTTTTTTTCTCTTGAGCGGCAAAAATAGAAAAATAGAATATATATATATATAATAACTAGAGGTTGGTACAGGGGCCATGGTCAAATGATCGTAACAGGCACCACACTCAACTGATGATTCAAATGACATTCATCATCGACTCCTTGAAGTTGCTTTAGAGTATCCATTAAACTGGGACGAGTTTGGTTATGTAGATGCCGACTAGATAGTATTCAATTCTCTTTAAGGTATTGACATCTCATACAACCGATGGACTGTTTATGGGACAGTATTCACTGTAAGGTTTTTTCAGAAGTTTTGTTTATGGACACGAGACTTAATCTTAGCAGTGTCAGAATAACATATGGGGCATAGTGATGGACTACTTAGAGATATGAAATTATGTCTATTTGGGTTTATGAAACTGTAACCTTATTGATGTTTGATGAAACTAATTTCAGAATAGCGAACGACTTGACAGAAGTGGGGAAGTTGAGACTTATATTGAAGCCTGTTGGAGTTGATCATGAAGATAGTGTATAATGGATGTACAATTTTGCAATTAAGGAGTATGAAGTAAATCTAGATAAGATGTTTATGATGAATACTTTTAAAACATGTAGCAACTCTTGGGCATGCTTCAGTAGTCAAGAGTATAACAAAGCATTTCAATCACTAGGCCATCAGGTATCCAAGAAGGAAAACATAAGTCTCAAGGGATTTTTTAGAAGACAATTCAAATTAGCGAATGTCATCTACTTTCTTAAGATGACTGATACAAGGATATGATGGTAATAGGCAATCAACAGAACTTAGTACACTACATGGTATACCATTACATAATAGCATAGTGCAAATATATGTATTCATAGGCGTATCTTAGTGAGCTTATGGAATCTGAGATTAAGTGCAATCGTTATACGATAACTTGAAATTAAGTCAAAAAAATTTCATTCCTTTGGTCCAGGTAGAAGTCAAAAGAATACATGCATCTTTATGTCATATTTGGAAGAGTATAAAATGATTATTTGTGGCTGTTTTGGTTTTTAATTGATATTTGGAAGTATCTATTATAAAGCTTGAAGAAGAGTGAAATGTTTGATGTCATATCTCTGCTCCTACATACCAAAATAATCTACTCATTAGATAATAGAAAGGTAAAGTATATATATTGTCGTGAGAACAATTTTTATTTTTATTTTCTTTGATGTTCTTAAATCATGCATATTCATTAAGTTTATTAATTTAGACAGAAAACAGAAGAATAACTTCTTAATGAAACCCAAAGTTATAATATTTTTCTCTTCCCTCACCTTAATCCACATGTTACACTATTTTTTTTTTTTTTTTTTCAGATTTCAGATTATCTTAGAGTCCCAACAGGTCTTATTTAGGTGGCAACAATGTTCCTACTCGACAACGTGGATTTGATCAGGTATGTCAACAACAAAACCCATTACTATTCTCTCTCTTTCTATTGTTAAAATTTTCGTTTGATGTCCACTTTATATGCTGTAACTTATTATGATCACTTAATATATGGTACGTCTGTCATAGATGAGTGAGAATAGTAATGAAAACAAAGAAGGGCAAAAAAGGGCACATATTCTTAGTTTTATGAGTCGTGATTCGTGATAAATTTTAGTTTTTGAATGGGTAGTTTCTCGAGCTACCAAATAGAATAATTGGAATGTAAGGCCATTGTGCATTAGTTAGTGTGGTTGTTAGAATTTTTATATTAGTATATGGTCCCTGTGTTATCAACTCAAAAATAGTTTGGTTTGTGTTATTGTAGGTTTGTAAATATTTATATTGATCTCTTATTGCTTTAGCTACATAGGACTATGGGAGTGTTGGTTTTGTTAGTACGTACATAATAATGTTAGATTGTTAGTCATTTATAGGATTAATTCCCAAAAGCGATCGAGAAAGAATGGAAGAAGGGTTTAATTTGCAGCTACCTCAGCGGGTTCGGGATTGACTGTTGTTGGCTGACCTTGACTTGGATCAGGAGTTCAACTTTTCATTTTTTTTTTCCTAGGTTTGAAGAAAAGTGACAGTTTCCAACCTGCGCTACGAGCGAAAATCACCAGGTGTCAAATTTCCCGAATTGGAAGGAAATGGTGGTTGTTTGCCTGAAGACCCTGATGCACAACTGATTGTCAAAAACCCGGGATTTTTTTTATTAAAATGGCTTTTTTCACTCATAAGACGGAGACTCTTAGTCCTCTAAATAGGAAGATGAGTAGCCCTAGGGAACTGAAAAGTGAAAAGCCAATCTCGATGTGTAAAAGCATTACTACTTTTTTTTATCCCTTATCGTAGTTGACTGGAATAAGGCAGTCTGCATCCTATCGAAGAGCTAAGGAGAGATAGAGATAAGCAGGGAAAGGGGACCCAGCACTCTTAATAAAGATACGTACCATATAGTGAGGGATGCCTAAGGGGAGCTTGAACTTATCTATTTCAATGAGGAGATTGTATTATTTCTGTAGCTAACCGAATGTGACTTTGTCGGCTTCCCCCATGCTGACAATGACTTCACATTTCTTTTCATATATAATTAATAGAAATTAAATTAGTTTGCAGCATTAATGGAACTACAAACAAGAACTACCCAGCCATCAGGATTGGTCTTACTTGAATATTAAGAAATATTAGTTGTGCACGCCTTCTTAACATTTACTCAACGTGTCGATGCATGCCTTTGGCAAGAATGTGAGAAATATTTTCTATAATCTTTCTTTGTCATTGGCTTCCAAATGTGATGGACAAACTACCTCATATCCCCCAACACCTAATATTTATGCCTATTTGAATAGGAGTTGGCCTTTACCTATAGGAATACCAGTGGCATTTGTATAAACATATTGCTCTTGCTGTGTAAGGCTTCTACAACGTCAACTTCAGACTTCTAATCACAACATCAACTTCGATTTCTTGAATTCAAGTACCACCAATATGTCTCCACAACCACATCTTATTTGATCTACATCATTTTTGTTTCCCTGTTCTTTTAGTAGTGAATCTTCCTCACGACTCCATAAAACGTCTTCTTCTTTCAAGGTACTGTTATAACATATTGTTCTTGATTGCTTAGAAGATTCTTAGATTTTTATTTATGTGCAATTTTAAGAGTTGGAATCTGCTTTTGGGGTTATTATTTTAAATAATTACCTTGAAGTTGTGAAAAATAAAAGGGAGAGGCACAAATGAAAATTTACAGTTCGGAATTGTTATTATACATTGCATTTAAATTGTTTGATAAGTAATAGATATAAGAAGCTTCTTATCAAACAATTTAATTGCGCAATGTCAATAGTCAAACAAAGATTAATTTTTTGCAAAAATTTGCATATCAATAAATTACGATGAATTTTTTCAAGCACATCAAGAATGAGTGGTTATTTTTTTTTGGGTGAATATAAAGAAGTTGGGTGTAGTAGTGAAGCCAATGTAAGGTTATGGTAAGGCTTTGGCATGAGTATTGCGATTCAGTTGATGGGTCGAGTTCGGTTAGGTGTTCGTGATACTGAGTTATGGACACTTGATCCTAAACAAGCTGAAAGGTTAGAATTGTGACGAGTGTTTTTTTTTATTAGATGCTTTAGATTAACCATCTGATAACCTTGAAGGTGATATGATCTTGCTTCATGCACCTATTTTTTTTGTATGGTTTTACGGTTGGTGTCGTATATTTTTATTTTCAAGTACTTTAATAAATAAAACTTTTGTATTCTCTACTGATCTATCATATTTTTTGTTATAATTATCAATTTTATGTAGGCAGTTTTATCTTCTCGATCAGATTTTTATTGATTATTTCATTTTGGTTCGATAAAGCACTAAGTTAGATGAAATGGTCGATTTATATGAAACTATGAAAATAGATGACTAAAATTCTAGCGATTGATTAAACTTAAGTTCATTAAAAATAGGGCGCGGTATTGGCACCCCGATAAATGGGACTAGCACCCCTTTGACAAAAAGTAAAACAATAATGGTTATTCCTTATATGTCCTTTTACACTCCACATGTCCATAGTTCTACGGGAGGCAGTTGCCGCGAGATCTCATATCCCACAGCAGACAACTGCCGCGAAATTGCATAATCCACGGCATTGGGTTGCCGCGAATCGCATATCTCACGACAGGCAGTTGCCGCCACTACAAAAAAACGACTTTACCCGACTGACTATAGCTATGACGAAAAGTATTACCCGACATACCAAAATTGCCGCAAGACCGTCGGAAAATGCTCGAATCAGCATAGGCTTCCGACGGTTAAAATCAGTCAGAATAGGCCGTTGGCGTTGATGATCTTTGCCGACAAACATTCCTACATTTTTGGACCGTCAGATATTCCTGCTGTCTTTGACAGTCGGGTATACCTGCGACAATTTATGTCCGTCGGAAATTAGGTTTAGACGGTCGGATATTCCTACCGTTTTTGACCGTCGGGTATACCTACGACAATTTATGTCCGTCGGAAATTAGGTTTTTTTTAAAAAAATATATATATATATTGGGATTTTAATAAAAAAAATCCCAACATTCACATTCTTTTTCAGGCCAACATCACAATTATTACAAAAGAGCTACACTTAGTATCTAGCACAAGTAGAAAAGACATGTAACAACAATGATTCGATGAAATTATAAAACCGTCTTTCCATAATGTTGTAATGCCCAAGTCTACAAGGATGTCAAGCTCTTTACATAAAACAAAACGGAGTCTTCTAACACTTTTTAACTTCCCAGGCCAAACCCTGACAAAAACCAAGTAGATTTTAACTTTCTACCATTGTTTCGATCCAAGATGCGGTTTCCCTTTGACTTCAGTTTCCTACCTCTATCCTGCATATGATATATATAAAAGAATTTGATTTAGAAGAAGACCAGTCATGTAAGTTGTCTTATAAAATGCAACCGAAAAAACAGAGTGATAATTGACCCTCAAGATGAAAATATACATCACTGAAGTTTGTCAATAAATGAGAATTTGAATGGTGAGCCGATTTCATAAATAGGCTAACCTATTCTTCTAAACATGACTAACATTTTTTTAAAGGGTATGTTAGTCTGTGGTGACAGCTCTCGCAGACTTAATTAAAAATTTTAGCTGGTTTATATTGTTGTGCAAAGAGTAAGAGTTATGGGTACAAAACAAAACCGGTCCACTCATCAATATCTACTTAACAATCCCACTCTCACAACCATCCACTACTATTGTGAGCTTTATATAGTTTGTTTGTCCAATCTACATAATAGTATATGGATCAAAGAAGATGCTACTGAAAGATTTCCTAAACCAAGATAGGTGTTTTTCTTTCAACTTTGATTTAATAACTGGTATAGAAGAATCTTCTAGAGATAACAAAAAAGTTGAGACCAAGCATTTATATCCACTTGTTCCTAATCCAACAGACACACTAGGACCTTAACGATTTTATCGTTGGACAAAACAGTATTATACCAATAGAAATTTAAAATATTCGTTGGCATTGTTCTCTATGATGGCTGGAAGGTAACACTTGCCCCTCTCCCTAAGTTGGACATGGACATTGGTTATGAACAAGCATATCCAACTAACTATTTCATGAAACTTACAACACTAATTTCAATACTTCTTATAGAAAAACTCATTACATACCCTGTAGCCACAACATAACCCACAGATACAGTCTCTGGCCATGTGAAGGTATCCTTTTATCAAAGTGTCCATCTTTATTTCAAATCCTTTGCAAAATACTAAATCAAAGAAAACACATGATAGTAGCTTTATAAAACACTAAAGTACCACTTAATAGTAGCGGCAACTGCAGCCAAGCAAAGATAATACTGCTTGTAGTAAGTATCCAAACCAAGTGCCGATGACTCTTTGGCTACCAAACTTTTGACTAGCACACTTCCCTATAAACAAAGAAAACACAAGAATAGATCCATCAATCCATACATAGATATAGAATTCTGAGTTACACTACTTCCTTTTCATTTCTTTAATGTAGGCTACAACATGTCATATGTGGAATTCATAATTTAAAATTTAAAATGACTGATTCACTTTAGTTCTTTCAAATATTTCCTAGCTGGGGCCAATCAAGCCATAATAGAGTAAAAACTGCTCATTACCATTTAAACCAACTGATTAGCCAAAGTTCATCACAGAAAACTTAAGAGAAATGGCAACATTGTGATGCAAGTACTTACGCCTTGAGTGATAACAAATACTCACAACAACTCCATGCAATCGCTAATCCATCAGAAGAAGAAGTTGCCCTCCCAAGCTCATCTATAACAATCAAACTCCTGATCTTATCTCCAACTTTGTATATAAAAACATTTTTGTAATTTTAGGTCAATGCAAGCATAAATTTACTGATACACATACCTTGAGGAAACATTCTGCATAATAAAAGTCGTCTCTTTCATCACTGTCATGAACTGCAATCCAAAAAGGGATATAAAATAATTAGCCTTTATGCTCCAAGCCACATCATTGCATGGGCAGAAGAATTTTCCAAAGAATCACTCACGTGATAGTCAAAGAATATGACCCACAAAACTTAATAGAGAGAACAACAAAGTTTGGGAAACAAACCGTGCTAGAGTTGGATTCAAGATTGTCCCCGTTCCCATCCGAAAGTAAATATCACGATCCGCCACCCTTAAATATGAGAAACAAAGCAGAACATAGCAACCTATCTCGTGCAAGGATGACCACTAGACACACTTGTTGAAGGTAAGTACTCTTTCCACTCCTGAAAAAGACCTTCAAGTTTGAGATAAATTTAACAAGTTGAATGTTAAAACCACGACAGAACAACTTTCCATGCATGGAATACCTACATATTTGGGCCCATGACAATCACCATGTTCGATGCTTGAAAGAAAAACATTATTTGGCTACGGGATAGGAAATACATGACGGCTTTAATTGTATTGACGGTTAAACTAAAACTTCGGGGACCCAAAAGAGAAGTAGTCGTAGATGCTATCTACATAAGAAAACGAAGATGTATGAATAAAACCGAAGTCCAAAGAAAACAACCTAAAAAGGCCAGAAACAATACTTAAAATAAAATCAGTGTGTAAGCTTTCCAGAATAGGGTGCCTTCCAGCATCTATTGCCAATGGACCATCTAATAATCTTATGTTCGGACAAACCCAAAAGCTTATTCCTTTTCTGAAAAACGAAACACTGGAAACTGCAAGTAAAAAAGGATTCATCACTAAATAAAATGTTACCTTGACCAAATAAGAAGTTTTCTTGAGTAGATTGAGCAGTTGCTTGTGCAAATGTAACACCCTAGCCAAAATGCTTACTGTTACAAAGGAAGAAGAAGAGAGAAGATTAACATGTCTAATGACTGGTCATAGCATCTAAAAAAGTAAGGGGAACCCAATGTTCAACGATACACAGAATGTAGACCAGGTAAAACATAGTCATCGAGCCACGTAAGGATGCCAGAGTTGGATTCTGAAAAGATCACCAAGTGTCAAACTAAGAGAACACTAGTCCAAATTTGTTCCCACACGGATTTGCCCGCGATTTTCCAGAAAAATGGATTTATCAATGCAACACAGATAACAACCAAATTTATCACGTGTTATTCCATTATGTATATTCATTTGATCAGTTAATACAGTTACTCAAACAGCCCATTCGCCTTGGAACATACTATTAGTTTAAAGGAACCCACTTCCCATAAGAAATAAAGACCTTCCATCAACTAGTGGACTTAAGTGATCTCCCACACTATACGAGTTATAACAATATGCTTCAATAGCCACATAATAACATACTCAATATTGTCTAAAGAAGTAAATAATAAACCTTCGATCATCTTCTGAGATTTCAGGGGATTCTGGAACTGTGATAACTTTAAAAGTGCTCCTCCCCATCTCCTCAAATTCTACAAAAAGATTGAATCTTTTTAATACTTATAAATTTACACAAACAAAAAGATTGAATTTTTAACAAATAAATTTAAAAAAAAAAAAACATACGTCAGGGTCTAGGGGATTCTTAGCTTGGTTCATCTCAGCTTGTTTACGAGCGTGCTCGAAGAATAAAAGACGATCGAAATCACTCTGTTGCATATCCATGATTATTCTTCTCTGTGTTATTTGAATTTGTATTTCATTGAGTATGAGAGTGAGTGATAGAGAGTGAGTGTGACTGTGTAAGAGTGAGAGATTTGAGATTTGAGAGAGGAGTGAATCGGGCAGCAAGTGGCTGCGACAAAGACTAAACAGTTAGCTTTAGGGTCTTTTTTGGTTATTTTTTTAATTTTCCAAAAAAAGTTTGGTGGGAAGCGAAATTAGTTTGTCTCTTGTATTTAGAAGAGATATGTCGACCGTTAACAACTCTTGTAGAACCGTCGGTACCCAGGGAGATTACCCAACAAATGGTCAGATTATACCCGACAGACAAAATGTGTTGGTAACGTCCTACCGACGGAATCCGTTGGGTATTTTTTATGGCGTCTCTCGGGTAAACTCATTTTTCTAGTAGTGCGCGGCACATTTTTTTTGTGTTTTTTATTTTTTTTCACTTCAAATTTTGCGTATTTAACACACACGACATATGAATACCTTATTTTCTTTTTTAAAGTTTTTTTATACACTCTAAGAACAACACCAAAACCATGACAAAAAAATATATACAATCGAGCCATAATTTTGCTATCTCGCGGCAAATATTTTCATATGCTATAAGAAAATTTTGTGATCAAATTAATGAAGAAGAGTTTTGATAATTAACACAAGCAAAGACTCCATTTTAGTAAACAAAATCATCTCGCGGCAACAAACTTTTTTTTATGGTGGCTATTAAAAAAAAATTAAAAAAAGACCCACGACAGCCACCTTCCGTGGGATATGGGATCTCGCGGCAACCCGATACCGTGGATTGTGCGATCCCGCGGCAAGTGCTTGCCGTTAGTATTTTTTGTGTATTTAATGGAGGGGTGCTAGTACCGTTGAATTGGTCAAAGGGGTGCTAGTCCCATTTATGGGGGTGCCAATACCATGGCCCTTAAAAATTCCCTCCAAAACACAATAAACTTAGGCGTTGTGTTCAACCTATTGCCATTGCATTGTGTTCTAAACATTATATTTTGAGGTATTGGGTTCTCATCATTAGACGTCCATTAGAGTTTGAGGCGTAATGGTGTCTTCTCATGCAATTCGAGAACATGCAGAGATAGATCAGCTGCCATTGTCCATGACAATATCAAACATTTAAAATCATGTGCACCATTTTATTAATCTGCTAATGATGTAGTCTTCCATTACTACTCATGGAACAATGCAAAGTTGTTGCAAAGGTAATATATACTTTGCAAAGTTAGTGGCAGAGATGAGTATTAACATGAGCTATTGCTCCTTTATTAATATTGGCATATGCAGGATAGTACTTGCTCATAAATTATTTTTTGGTAAGTGATAGTTAATGAAGTTATTTGCTTTTCATCTTCAGAGGAGAGGTCTATGCTTGCAAATCAGGATAACCAAGTTAAGAATATTGATTGTGTATAGAGAACTAAAAATCAAGAGACACACCCAAAAGTTTGAGAATATATATTGTAGTTTATATTGTGATGGAATCGTGCAAAAGTGGGGAGTTGTTTGATCAGAATGTTGAGAGTATGGTTATGTTCATGCATGTGTTTATACTTTATACCTAAAATTATGCAATTATTAGGTTATATTTTGATCATATCTTGGATAATTTAGTATGGTTTTTATTTTTTTGATTGCAATTATCATTTCATTATTTCGGTGAGTGTGTTACACACTTGATTTGACCGATTTTGCACTATTAGAACATTAGCAACTAGAGACTCTATAGCAATAAATTCGGAACAAGCTGTGTTAGGATTTTCCCGTTGGTAATTATAAGTTTTGCTTACAACTACTTAACTGAGGTTGGGTTTTGTTTTCTTTAAGTGAAAGTAGCATTTTGTAGTTTTTTTTTAAGAATGAGTGAGATAATGGTTGAAATGCAAGCTTCAAACTTTTTAAAGTCTCTTATATTTTTAAATAAATTTTATTTTAGGGCGGACATAAAAATGAAGCTATTAAACAAACCCTTGAAAAGGAGATTGTTAAAGGACTTGGAAGTCCAGGTAGAGAGTCTGTAGGTATGGTCAGTTGAAGTACAAAGTACAAACAAAAGGTTCAGTTGATATTCTTCCACTTCAAGAGGGAAAGGTAGTTGCGCCGCACTAACTCCATCAATAAGCACGATCTCATCATGTCACTAGATTGAAGGTAATACCAGATGGTAACCTACACATGAGCTATACAATTATCTAAGTTTATCTGCAGTCGCACTACTCACTCCTTTCATTATAAAGAACGATATATTAACAGTCTAAATTGTGGTTGTTGAAGAAATTTATGCTGCAGATTGGTCTTTGTTAAACACTTCTTATTTGTTATTGAGATCAGATTTAATATACGGTGATGTTAATTTCTTGAAGGTAAAACAATTGGTTTGGTATTATGTATGAACTATGAGCAATTGCTACATGAATATGTAGGGTTAGATGGTTTTGTTGAGGTTGTTCTGGTAACGTAGGAGATGTATGTATGTTAGTTGCATTGTATGAGTCGTGTATTAGGGTTTCTGGAATGTGATTTGTATATTTATAGTTTTTTTCTTATTCGAGGATTGGTTACTTGACTTAACTGGCATTGGTCGAGATGGTTAAGTAGCTGGTTCTACGAATTAGTATATCTTTTAGTAGTTGAATTTACGACTGAGGTATGAGGTTTTATATTTTGTTTGAATATATTCTTATTAAATTTTCAGGTTATGATAGGTTTTATATTTATGAAATGTTGAAAATACAGAGGAGGCTCTGTCGAAATTTTTCCAGAAAAGTCACGTATCTTAGGTATATAATTGTTTTAGATTTGGGGCGTTACAAAGTGGTATCCGAGCTTTAGGTACAAGTGTCTTAGCAGGCTTAGGTATCCTAAATATCTCCTAATCACGCTTAGGTTTAAATTATGGGTTAATAACTGAGTGAGGACATCCAACTGTGTTGGTTTATAAAGTTGTTAATGATTTATTGGTCAATATTTTATCCATATTTATTAAGTTTACTTAGATTGTGTTTCGACCCCCACCTACGTGGCAAACGTCCATTAGTAGGGGTATCTATTTTATTCATTTAATCAACAGGGCTAAAGCCCAATTCGCAATATCATGGATCAATGTACAGGCCCATTAACTTATATGTCTAAGGTTGAACCTTAGCCACATGGCTTGCCACTAATATACATTGATTTATGTCCAGATTCATTTCTTATCAAAGAGATAATTATTAGTTAACAGTTATATTCTATCACAATTACTCAAGCAACAAGATTACTTGAGCTACAATGACTTTCTACTCTACCTATATAAATACCACATTATTTTTCATAAGGAACTACGTGGAAACTTGATCCCTAGATAATAGATCTTAGGTACGTAGGCAGCCATTATTTGGTTCAGTTTCATCTCCCCCAACATCAAATTCCTCTGTTTCTTAATGTGTTCTTTACCATTGCTCTCGTTGTGTTGAAGCAATTTACTGCCGAAACATAATTGGCGTCGTCTGTGGGAATCGAACCCACGACCACGTGAAACAATCAAGATGGTAAGCACAAGAAGCAGACCAAATAGTCGACATATTCCTCCTACTAATAATACTCGCAACCCTCGAAATTCAAATCGGCCAATGCAAGAACCGTTGAACAATCAAGTTGCTCCTAGTGGTAGGATCAATTCTCAACATCCGACTGTAGCAGCGCAACCGCCACCGCCTCCGCTACTGCCAATCCTAATACGGTTGAGCGTGAGTTACGACGAGTCATGACCAGTGCACACTCTAAGAGTAATGACCCTATTACCCGTACTTATGGGGAGAATCGGATTGGCAGGGATAACTACTACCCTAGACATGTCCGATATCAAATGGAAGATTTACCTCTAAGAAGCAATTTCAGGGAAGGCCGCCATCCAAGATATGTCCGACATGACTGGGAAGGCGAGCGTCCCAGACAAGAGCAACAAAACATGGAGAAGTGGTATAATTATACCGACCACCCGGCCAAGGGTGACTACCGGCCTAGACAGGCTGGTTACAGGGATAGACAAAGACAATCACCGGTCGGAGCTGATCGTGCGTATCGCCAAAGATCTCTAACTCTAATAAGAGATAATGGAAGGTATCCTTCTCCACATGGGCAAGACCGGGGGTGTCCAGTTGTTCGAGCCAATACTTTAACTCTAACAGAACAACAGTTGAAAGAGTTGATTGCAAAAGAACTTAACGATAGAGAGTCAAGGGATGTAAGAATGAAAAACTTGACAGTCAATGATGGAGTACTTGATAAGTTTTCGCTCGACATTCAGGAAGCTTACCACCATCCCAACTTCAAACAACCCGATTTTGAACTTTATGATGGACTGGAAGGAGATCCTGGCTTGCATGTTCTATCGTTCAAAAATAAGTTGGTGTTATGGGGTGGAGATGATCCGCTCATATGTAAGCTCTTTCCATCAACTCTAAAGGGAGAAGCATTATGCTGGTTTAGTGAGTTGCCTTCAAGATCAATTCACCAATACAATGAACTAGAAAATCAGTTTGTTAATCGTTTCCGCCACAATTGCAAGACGCCAAAGGATGTCGACTCACTTTTGAACATCAAGCAACAACGTGACGAAAAGTTACATACTTTTGTTACTAGGTTCCGAAAAGTAGCAGCACCGCCGCCGCCACTACCGCAAATGGCGGTACAAACGCCTCCGAAAGAAGGCATCGCGGAAGAAAGTATAAAGAAAAACTTCATCCCAGACTGGACCGACTTGACAGGGAAGGCCGACCTCGCAGATTTGAGGAAAATCGCCATCCTAGACAGGTTCGACCAGACAAGGAAAGAAGGCTTCACGGAAGAAAGTATAAGGAAAACCTTCATCCTAGACTGGACCGACCTGACAGGGAAGGCCGACCTCGCAGATTTGAAGAAAATCACCATCCTAGACAGGTTCGACCAGACAGGGAAAGAAGGCGTCACGGAAGAAAGTATAAGAAAACCTTCATCCTAGACTGGACCGACCTAACAGGGAAGGCCGACCTCGCAGATTTGAGGAAAATCGCCATCCCAGATAGGTCCGACCAGACAGGGAAAGAAGGTGTCACGGAAGAAAGTATAAGGGAAACCTTTATCCTAGACTGGACCGACCTGACAAGGAAGGCCGACCTCGCAGATTTGAGAAAAAACTGCCATCCCAGACAGGTTCGACCAGGCAGGGAAAGAAGGTGTCACAGAAGCAACTAGAGAGAAGACCACAATCCCAGACAAACTACCGACCTAGATAGGCTGGTTACACGCAAAGAAAAAGACAATCTCCAGTTGGACATGAACGTGTGTACCGCCTAAAATCTCTAACTCTTGTAAGAGGTAATGGCAGGTGTCATCTTCCACATAGGCTCGACCGGGCGCCTCATTCAATGCATTTAAATCTTCCGGGTGAAATGGATTTCACTCTTCAATACAATTTTTTCCGATCTGCTGGGAAAAATAATGGAGGCTTATATCGATGATATAGTCGTTAAATCAAAGGATACGGATGATCATTTTTCCGATCTTTAACTTGTTTTTGATAGGCTTAACAAGTATAACATGAGACTCAATCCCGCCAAATGTTCTTTTGGGCCTCTCTTCTGGAAAATTTATGGGATACCTCATGACTCGTAGAGGTATTGAGGCTAATCATGATCGATACGCTGCCGCTTATTGATATGCCATCACCCAAAAATAAGAAGGAAATTCAACGACTTACCGGGTCGGCTTTGCCATTCTTCATAGATTTATTTTAAATATTCCGATCGTTGTCATCCCTTCTTCTAGACTTTAAAGAGGGCGGCAACTTGGAACATTGATTGTGAGATGGCATTGCAACAACTGAATAAATACTTGGTCAGTCCTCCTATATTGACAAGTCTTTCAACGGGTCAACCTAGTGGCATATACCTGGCAGCTACAACTCAAGCTGTTAGTGTTGTTCTTTTCATTGATGATGGTAGACTCGTCTTTTTTATCAGAATCAAGTAGATTAGCCGAATGGGAAAGTTATCTTAATGCATATAGCAATGTCTTTGAAAGTCGTACTACTGAAAAAGGATATGCTCTGGCTTCTTTGATAGCTGATTTTTCAATTGATGATTCTCCTATTGACGATTTCTTGCGCCAAGAAGAATCTATGGAAGACATTCTGTCGCCGCTAACTGGGGGCGACGAAGACCAACATGAAAACGCAATTCCTAATCCTATTGACCTATGTATTGTTTACTCAGATGGCTCCCATAGTAAATCTGGGTCTGGAATTGGATGTGTTTTTGTAAAACCCGGCGGAGACAAGATTGGGAAATCTGTGCGACTTGGCTTCGCCACTTCAAATAACGAAACCGAGTATGAGGATGCCATTTGTGCCTTGAGAACAGCTTTGACAGTAGGGGCGCGAAAGCTCCAGTTATACACGGATTCTCGCCTTGTTGCAAATCAGTTTGGTGGGTCTTTTGAGCCAAGAGATGAGCGTATGGTGGCTTATCTTAGTTTGATACATAGTCTTGCTCGACAATGTGATAGCATCTCTATCACTCAAAGACCTCGAAATGACTTACGTCATGCAGATTCATTGGCTTATCTCTCCGCCGCCGTTAGAAGCGAAGGGTTTGACACATCACTTTTGCAGTCATCTTTTCTTCAGTCTAAGTTTGAACATTTTTACGCTCGCTTAGTTCATTACTATCATTATTACGAAAAAATCGACGGTTACCACATTTAGCTTCGTCGCCTTTAAGTTTGAACGCTTTTACGCCGCTTAGTTCATTACTATCATTACGAAAAAAAATGGCGGTTACCATATTTAGCTTCGCCAAATTTTAAGTTTAAACGCTTTTACGCCGCTTTAGTTCATTACTATCATTACTTAAAAAAATCCGGACGGTTATCACATTTAGCTTCATCAGCTTAAGTTTGAACGCTTTTATGCTCGCTTAGTTCATTACTATCATTACGAAAAAATCTGACGAAGTTACCACATTTAGCTTTGTCAGTCTAAGTTTGAACGCTTTTTACGCTCGCTTAGTCATTACTATCGCTATAACAAAATCTGACGAAGTTACTACGTTTAACTTCGTCAATCTAAGTTTCAACGTTTTTATGCTCGCTTAGTCCGTTACTATCACTACGACAATATCCGACTAAGTCATCGCGTTTCGTTTTGTCAGTCGAAGTTCAAATGTTTTTACACTCGCTTAGTCTAATTTTGCCGAGTTAAGTTAGCATTGGGGGGGGGGGGCATTTTTCTCTACATGGGGGCGTCTCGTTCTATTTCATTTCAACTGCATAAATCTATAACATTGTCAGTTTTCCGCAGGTATGTTATATGACACAACAACAATATTCAATAACAAACCTATCTTTATTTTTATTTTTCATCAAAAGAAGTTTTAGCTCTATGGTATTACATTCACACAATTACCTAATCAATTGTCTCTGTCAATTGTCTTACGGTTGTTCGATTAAATCTTCATTTTCTTTTTCAAAATCTGCATTCGCTTCGCTTAGCGCTTTCGGTTAACTATTTTCCGCAGTCATTATTTTTTCTAAGGCATTGTGCCGATCTTTCTACGAAAAAAATTTCGAGCGAAAATTTTCGTCAGCGTCATTATTTTTTCTAAGGCATTCTGCCGATCTTTCTATGAAAAATTTTCCGAGTGAAAATTTTCGTCAACGTCGTTATTTTTTCTAAAGCATTGTGCCGATCTTTTTACGAAAAATTTTCCAAGCGAAAATTTCGTCAGCTTCATTATTTTTTCTAAGGCATTGT
Source organism: Coptis chinensis (assembly GCF_015680905.1). Lineage (NCBI taxonomy): Eukaryota > Viridiplantae > Streptophyta > Magnoliopsida > Ranunculales > Ranunculaceae > Coptis > Coptis chinensis. Next base: position 62,255,636 of record NC_141460.1, read on the forward strand.
GCCGATCTTTCTATGAAAAATTTTCCGAAATTAAAAATTTTAAATCACAAATTCATTATTTTTTTAGGCATTGTGGCTGATCTTTCTACAAAAATTCTCCGAGCAAAAATTTTCACAACATTATTTTTTTTCTAAAGTATTCTCCGATCTTTCTACGAAAATTTTACTTAACGAAAATTTTCATCAGCATCATTATTTTTTTTAAGGTATTAAGCCGAACTTTCTGAGCGAAACTTTCCGAGGCTCGTACAACCGTCGTTTCTCCGTGCGGCAAAAATTCGCATGAAGTTAACTTTCTAAGCGAAACCTTTGTTCAGCTTCTTTATTATTATTATTATTATTATTATTTTTCTACGGTATTGTGATCTTTCCGCTCGAAATTTTTCGTCAATATCTTTTGCTATAGTATTGTTATAGTCATTCAACAACAAACTACCTCCACTCCTCAATTTCAGGCCACCACCACCAACAAATCATCCCTACCGATCTTTCACAACAATCACTATCCTATTCAAAATAAAAACAAACCCCACCCTCAAGGATTCCACAACCCCATTTTTCTTTCGACGGGATACTGTCTGTTCGACAAGAAGAAAAGGATAAGACGACCCTATTATTTTTTATTTTTTTTATTCCTTTGCGAGTTATGTTTTTGTTGTGTTCGCCAACTATTCCAAGTTACGAAGCTTATCACTTCCTAATCCGGATTTAAATTCGTGTTATCACTTCCTAATCTGGATTTAAATTCGTTGCATGAATGTGGTTATCACTTCCTACCTTTGTTTTATCTCTTTATCTCCTTCTTGCCTCAACCACGAACAGTTCACTTATCCAATCTGAATTAACTTTCTACCTTATCCAATCCAATCTAAATTAACTTTCTACCTTATCCAATCCGGATTAACCGACCGACTTAGTAGATTTAAATTCTTCCTACCTTATCCAACCCGGATATTTCCTTAGTAGATTTAAATTCTTCCTACCTTATCCAACCCGGATATTTCCTTAGTAGATTTAAATTCTTCCTACCTTATCCAACCCGGATATTTTCAATATACTGGACCGGCTTAATAGCCCAGGTTTGGGCATCTTTGAAATTCAAAAATTAATTTGACCATGTGGAAACTCAAACATTGTTCACCCCTCTCACCAACTAGTGGGTGTGCCACTACAGCCCAACCACTTTCTTGAAAGGAATCCATTTTTTTTTCCATACTTCTATTAATGCTAGATCTGCCAATCCGGGTTAAAAATTGGTTTTCTTTATCGATTTTTTGTCATCTATTTTAATTCCTGCTTCACCCTCTATCAATTAATTACATTGCAGCCTCATATAAATTAGTTTAAAATTATTTAACACACAATATTTCAGGCATTTTTCTCGACATTCCATTTTTCTATAATTTCCTTTCGCATGATACTTCGTTATACACTACGCTTACTTTTTTCTTATTCCAAGTTTTCCTTGATTTTTCTTCTCTTCTTTGCCATGTGAATTTTGTTCGCATGACAAAGAGGGGGCGGTGTTTCGACCCCCACCTACGTGGCAAACGTCCATTATTTATTCATTTAATCAACAGGGCTAAAGCCCAATTCGCAATATCATGGATCAATGTACAGGCCCATTAACTCATGTGTCTAAGGCTGAACCTTAGCCACATGGCTTGCCACTAATGTACATTGATTTATGTCCATATTCATTTCTTATCAAAGAGATAATTATTAGTTGATAATTATATTCTATCACAATTACTCAAGCAACAAAATTACTTGAGCTACAATGACTCTCTACTCTACCTATATAAATACCACATTATTTTTCATAAGGAACTACATGGAAACTTGATCCCTAGAGAATAGATCTTGGGTACGTAGACAGCCATTATTTGGTTCAGTTTCATCTCCCCCAACATCAAATTCCTCTGTTTCTTAATGTGTTTTTTACCATTGCTCTCGTTGTGTTGAAGCAGTTTACTGCCGAAACAGATTGGATGGGAAAGGTTGAAGTGGGGTTGAGTTGTAAAAGGTTATGTGCCTTTAAAACGGTGGAATGAGCTCTTTCACAGTCTACACTTAGCAGTTCTTCTACTACTTATTCTTATGTCCCATTCTAGAAGGGGCGGTGAAGCAACTTCGGAAGCCTAAACAGAGATTTCTTTGGGGAGTGGAGGAAGAGTAGTCAAAATTGCACATCGTAAGATGGAGCGACATGTATCATATCTGTTGTTGGATCAAGCAGATTGTTTAGAAAGGAGATTTTTCTTTGTATGCCTAACGTTAGTATATCTCTGTAAGGAGATCATTGGTTAGTCTCAAAGGGGTTGACAAATCAAATACTAACGTCAGTCCCTGATGGATAAACTTGAACTCAAGAAGGAGAAGAAAAGAAAGACCAATGTTGGCTAATAAGTATGCGAACTTGGTTGATCCCAATGGTCCAATTGACCCATTTGGAAATCAATGAAAAACGAAGGAAATTTTATTTTGGTGATGAAAAAAGTATAAGGGCAGATTGATCTGCTTCAAGTGATTGATTCATTGCAGTACCTCAAATACCAATCTCATGTCACTAGATTGAAGGTAATACCAAATGGTAACCTACACATGAGCTATACAATTATCTAAGTTTGTCTGCAATCACACTACTCACTCCTTTCATTATAAAGAACGACATATTTCTGGATTTAGGCTTTGTTAAGAAGAAAATTTATGTTGTTGTGGGAAAAAACTGCAGTTTCTTTTCTATACAGCATGAGGTGTGGCAGCAGGCTCTACTGTAAGCGTAAGGTATGCGTTATCAATTGATCAGACTCAAAAACCATGGAGTACTACTTTGAGGGAGACAATTGAGTGACAAATTTTTTTTAGCTTATTAGTTAAACTTAGTTCTTTGGATTTGGCAATTTTGGTTGTCATAAATGCAGACATTTTCTGCTAGCCTTTTTTTACCGTTAGCAATGTTTTTTTGAAAATACATTATTTTTAAATATTCTTCTGGGTTTTGGAACTTCAGGACGATGCTATGGAGAAGGCAATCAAGAACAAAGTTGCCAAAGCAGTTGTGCCAGCTATCGATGTCAAATTTCAGGCATTAAGGTTCACATTTTGTTGTGTTTTCATTGTTGAATATGTACTTTACGTATGTACCTCTCAATATGTGAACTGATTAGAAGACACTTAATACTTTCTTTTTGTCACTTGGCCTTTTGTGTGTGTTTGTGTAGTGACTTAGGAGCAAAAGTTGTCCCACCGAAAAGAATTTTGAAGATGCTTCCTGAACTTTTTGATCACCAAGACCAAAATGTCCGCGCATCATCCAAAGGGCTGGCGCTTAAGCTTTGTCGTTGGATTGCGAAAGATCCAGTATAGAGTTGTTGTTTTATGGAATATTCTATTAGTTTGTCCCAAACTATGTTAGTCAAGGCTGAAACTTTGAATTAGACTGAATTAAGTAAATAAGTTTTCATGTTGTTTATTTATTTTCTGGAGTGTAAGATGTGATCACAAACAATCTGATTTTGATGATTGTGAAATTGGGTGTTTGGTGCAACTTTAGCTATTTGTTTCATTGTTTTCGTTACATGACTGTTTGTGATTTTTTTTTTTTTATTTTGAAATTGATGTTATTAGCAATGTTTGGTTAGTTACGCACAACTCTGTCAAATTTAGTACAAAAAATGTTGTATAACTGAATAAAAGACTGGCAAATTTTTTGCTTCAGTATTATTAGAATGTCATGCGTTATATAGAAACTTTAGTGTTTCTAGCTTACTAAATAAAAATTTAAACTAAGGCTTGCTTAGTCTCAATTTCAGTATGTGAAGCATTAGTTGAGTTACAATTTAATTTGCATTTAACATGTCGTGACATCTAACCGCTCAAGTTTTATGAATTATGCAACATATAAAATATTGGGCATTTGAGATGGCAATGTAGTAGGGGTGCAAGTGGATATCCAAATATTCGAATTCGATTCGAATTCGTATTCGAAAAATTGGATATTATCCGAAAATTTTGGATTCAGATTCAGATTCGAATATTTTTTTTATGTCCGAACTGGTTTCAGATACGGATTCGGATACTGCCATATCCGCATCCGATAATATCCGATCCGATTTAAAAAATTAATAGTTATTATATATAATTAATTTATTCATTTTTTATTGTATAAAATATTATATAAAATCATAAACTAATAATATAAAACTATAATAATAAAATAATAATAATAAATAACAAATATATATATTTATTATTATACTAGTTTTTATAGTGATAAAATGAATTATTTAAAGCAAATAAAATTTTAATTAATTTTAATTTTCGGATCGGATATTATCCGATATCCGTTTCGGATATCCGAAATCGGATTCGGATAAATTTTTTAATATCCGTCGGATTCGGATTCGGATATCGGTGTAAATTTTCGGATTCGAATTCGGATACAGACATATCCGCATCCGAACATATCCGTTTGCACCCCTACAATGTAGTATAGAAGTATTATTTGCATAATACTATACATTGGTTTGATTGTGATTGTAATTGGTGTAAAAACCAAATTCATGTTAGCAAACGTTCTTTGGTTTCGTAAAGATTGTATGCACTATAGACTTTATATCAAATGGACGTTGGTTGGTTGAATAGACCAAACCAAATTAACAACACAAACTGTATAATAGAAGTTAAAAAATAATAAAAATGTTAAACCGGTAATTTATAGTGGACTCTGAACTTTTAAATGATTAGCTATTAAGTGGGTGTTTGGTTCTCATTTTTTCAAAAAAGTATTTTTTCTTAAAAAACACTTTTATGAAAAAGTATTTATTCTAAAAACAGTTTTTCAATAAACATGTTTGGTTGTGAACTTTTTTTAAAATCGATTTCACACTATGATATATTTTGCTATTAATAAATCAGTCTAAAACATCCCAGTTCATTTGCCTTTATTCAAAAGTGTTTCCTTCAAAAAAAATAATTTTTTAACTTAAAAACAAGTTTTACCTAATTATCATAAAACAAGTTTTTTGGACCAAAAAGTGTTTTTGGATGAAAAAACTATTTTTTTTTAAATAGAAACCAAACACATTTATTTTTTCAAAAAATGTTTTTTCACTAATAAACACTTTTTAGCAATAAATAAATAGGATCCAAACACCCCCTAATGTAGTAGGCCCTATAATAAATATATTATTTATTCAAATAAATTTTAGGCTTTTAAATCAGCTCATGGCCGGGCAAAATGGCTAGTCTTTAAAGCCTTGGGCCTTTTCGGTCATGTTGTCCAATAAATAAAGGGCGTGGAGTACTGGATATGGAATCTCTTTTGCCGAACTTGTGGACAATAAATAAATGTTGGAGCCTAAAGAGTCTTGCTTTCTGGGAAACTGTGCAAAAGTTGCAGTGGGCTAGTGGACCTTTTTATTATTAATAATCACCTTGTCTTCTTTAAATAATTTATTTTTACCACATATATAGAGAGGGAGGAGATATCAAGAAGATGGGATCAATCATGTCTGCTTTTTCTGGTGCTGCGGCTGCTGCTTCTTCGGGACCTTCAAGAGTTCAAGCTTTTCATTCTTCTTCTGAATGGAAAAATCATCTCAACGCTATCAAAGATGATTCTAGTCTGGTAAGTGGGCTAACACATCTAGTGACCCATTACCCATCTGTTCATCTAATTTTTTTATCTAATGGGTTGATTTTTATTTTAGATGGTGATTGATTTTACTGCTTCATGGTGTGGTCCATGTAAATTCATTGAGCCTGCTTTCATTGACTTGTCAAACAAATTTACTGACGTCATATTTGTTAAAATTGACGTCGATGAGTTAAAAGTAAGTTTTTATTATTTGGTTATTATTAATTTATTTTTTAATTTTGGCTTTTTATGAATGGTGGTGGTGTGTTTACGATGATTGCAGGAAGTGGCTCAAGAATTTTCTGTGCAAGCGATGCCAACTTTCGTGCTTTTTAGAAAAGGAAAGCAAGTTGATAAAGTTGTTGGGGCCAAAAAGGATGAGCTCCATAGGAAGATTGAATTTGAATTGCATAGAGCACAAGTATGAGTTGAGTAGCACAAAATTATGGTTGTGTTTGTTTTTGTTTTGCTATTGTTTCCCTTTATGTATTTTAATTCAATAGAAGTTGTGCTTTTTTAATTTATCGTTCTTGAATTATTTGTTGTGTTATTTTGTTGTCCACTTATTGTGGTAGTTGGCAACTTGGCAATTATGTATATGCTTGTTTGAATCTCTGAAGGCTGATTGCTAGATTGTAGGGTCTTTGATTCTAAAGAAAAAGGGAAAAAAAATCTTAGGTCATTCTTTAGCATTCAGCGATGCAAACAAACAATGGATAGTATTCCAAATCGAGTCCGGTTCCTCTATAACCGGGTACAGAGAACCACACACACATACATTGCACACACACATCTCGGAACACACACAGGTATCGAGACACATTTCGGATTCGGATCAACGGTGAGATAACACTGTTACAGAAATGATCTCTGTACCCGGGTTGTAGAGATCTCGAGTACTTCCAAATCAATGTCTTGATAAAGCCTTGTTAAAGAAGAGAGTTAAAAGGGGGAAATGTGACCCCATATAACTTGGATGTCACAGCAATCTTACATTGGGCGTTTTGCCGTGAGAGAAATGCATTGCCTTTTCACAAATCACAGCACAACACAGAACTGAGCATTATAACAATTCCGTTTTAGTATCACTCAAAACTTGGTAAAGTGAATACGCTATTATGTATTGGTGTGTCTTATGTTTTTGCGAGCTTCATAATAAGTTCAGAAATTTTCACTCTTGTAATCCTCACACCAGTGTCTGACAAACTCGTGTAAATGAATTTAAATCACCACTAGAAAATATGGACATGATCTTGTCCAACTCAGTTCACAATCATGCAAAAACAATGTGATATTGTGATGTACTTATGTTCGTATAAAAATCTCTCCAGTTTGTTTTGAACCTAAAGAGTTGAGCAATTCTTATCCTGTTGATGGTTTATTAAAATGAGGCACAACCAAAAAGGACTTGGTTTTAAAAATAAAAAACAGCCTTAAAAGATAAAATAGAGAGTGACTCTCAAGGACAAAAATGACAAAAATGCCGAAAAAATAACTCTCAAAGACACCTTTTTATTTTTATAACTCACAAGGACCGGGTAGATGAAAAGTCAAGTATACCCTTGACGCGAAATAAAAAACGGATCGGGTAGATGAAATGTCAAGTATATCCCTGACGCAAAATAATTAACGTTCCGGCCCAAACGAAATGACCCGGTGTATTTAGTATGAACATTGAATGTTCATAGTCCTTAGGTATAAACATTCAATGTTTATAGTCTTTGGGTATGAACATTGATTGGGTATGAATCAATGTTTATAGTCATTGGGTATGAACATTCAATGTCCATAGTTTTTGGATATGAACATTCAATATTCATAGTCCTTTGGGTATGAATATTGATTGGATATGAATATTCAATGTTTATAGTCCTTGGATATGAACATTCAATGTTCATAGTCCTATGAGTCCTATGGGTATGAACATTCAATGTTTATAGTCTTTGGGTATGAATATTCAATGTTCACAGTGAACATTCGATGTTCATAGTCCTTGGATATGAACATTCAATGTTTATAGTCCTTGGGTATGAACATTGATTGGATATGAACATTCAATGTTCATAGTCCTTTGGGTATAAACATTCAATGTTCATAATTCGATGTTCATAGTTCTTGGATATGAACATTCAATGTTCATAGTATTTTGGATATGAACATTGAGTGGGTATGAACATTCAATGTTCATAGTCTATGGGTCATATGAACATTTGATGTTCATAGTCTTTAGTCCTTTGGGTATGAACATTCAATGTTCAGCCTTTGTGTATGAATATTGATTGGGTATGAACATTGACATCAATATATTGTATAAGATACATTCACCTACATTTAATGTTCATACATCAATATATTGTATAAGGTACATACACCAGCAGAAAATATGAACACTCATTGTTCATAATAAATTGACAAAAAAAGTAAAATTGAAAAATATTTATTTTAAATCCGAGTCATTTGTCTTTGAGAATTATTTTCACGAAAGAGTATAATTGGTATTTTAAAAAATGTAAAAAGACAGGGCTAACTTATTTTGTCCTTGAGGGTTACTAATTTTGAAATAATGGGTTTGTAAATTACTTTTCCCCAAAATTTGTCTTTGTGAGTTACTCATAAAAAATCATATCCTCTAAACTTCATTTTCCCCAAATTGGGCCTTGGGACCAATTTCTTGAAGATAAAAAGCGAAAGCTACTAGGTTACTAGAATGGTTTGTGAATTTTTTATATTAGAACGCTGATCTCATTGTAGTAGTTCCTCACCTTATGCCACTACTTGGAAAGGGTGACCGAACTACTAAACGATCAGCATTCCAATATCAAAATAACTGTTTCCACGTAAGAATTGCTTGTATTTGTTTCCATTACGAAAAATTTCAGGTCCAGCTTTACCCATCTAGTAACTGGAGGCTGGAGCTCTAACGCTAAAACTTAATCTGTACCAGTGCTGCTGCAATCACAAGTTCAATGGATAACATAGAAAGCAGGCCATCGACAAAATGTTCACAACCACAAATATGAAATGTCAGCTAGTAGACCCCATCCAGCATGTACAGAGGAGACAAAATGCCGCATTTAGTCGCAGCTGTGATGCTAAAATTGAATGCACAACTCACAATCGCTATATAAAATTTCTACAAGCTAGAAATAATAATGTGGAGTTTACTGTAATTGTAAGTGAGTGAATTACAATCCTTTACTGTCAGACTTCACTCCCTCTTTCTCAAAACTAACGGAGGATTTTGAAAACTGAGAGAACTCGGATCCCAACTCAAACGGTATAAGATTGTTGGATTGTGTCTATGTCGAGTCCCTTCAATCGCACTACTGATTCAACGTGACCTTTCAGGGTATGAAGTTCTCTAAGCCTGCACACCACAACAATGAAACATTAATTAACAGAGCTGGCCAGCATATTTTAGCCTTTCTTCAAATCCATGAAAATAAGTTAGATGGTTAGGTCATTTTCAGGATAGACTGCCAATTGTTGCATGACAAAACAAAAGGTTAAAGTTATTTGGTGGGTTCATGTTCATGCAAAACCTGAAATATTTCATTGGATTAGCATTTCCCAGTCAAGCACATAAGTCAATGTTGACGTATTGTACCATTAGATAATCAGCACTTGTTTGTGAATCTCCTCACACCCATAAGAAGGAAACTAATAAATACTCTCCAACGATTGAGTGTATAATGACTTGAGTCTCCAGGTAGTCCACGAAATGGAAAAAGAAATTGTATGTAATAGGAGGAAAACGAAAAGGTCGTCATGAAGAAATAGATAAAAGAACCAACTCCTCTGAACATCCATTTCTGAATTGATTATTAACAAATACCTACCTTGCAATCTCAGCCCGTCTTTTGGCCTCTTCAGCCATCTGATTAAGTTCAGTAACGCTTCCTCTGTCAGTGAACATCTTGGTATCAGGTGCGTCCAGCCCATGGAGCGTCCTCTGAGCATGTGCCCACTTAAGCTCACGTGCCTCCTTCCCAAAATCCTTTTGCCTTGTGAATGCAATCTGCCAGAGTGGAGAAATAGCCAGAAGCAAATGTAAGGTCTCCACGCCCAAAATCAGTACTAAAACAATTTTCAGAAGAAATATGATGATGTGCAGATCATACCCTTTGCTCAATAACAAGGTCCCACGCCCTCCCGCTTAAAGCATAGCGGATTATGAACTTTATGACATCAAGAGGGAAGTAGAAGACGATGTTATAAAGCCATATCACTCCAGCCCAACCCCAGCCGATACCTTCAATAGCAGCAAAACCCCAGTTTGCATACACTGCTATAAGAGTAGCAATCTGCACAAAATGAAAAATGAGACCAGTGGTGCTTAGTGGAAAAAGGTCGAATTTCAAGCATAGGAATATGAAGTTGGCTCACCAGCTGAGCAACTGCAAAAGCAATTACAAGCAACCACCCTGGGCGCTCAACAAAGGACCAACTCCTTGATCGCGTCACAAATATGAGGGCCTGGCTGATTGTGCTCACTTGAAGGTATATTGCTGAGGCAAGCTTTTTGAAGTCGTCTTGAGCCTCTTTCTGAAGACTAGAAACCTTGAAATGGCGCTGGAGAACAACCATATGCAAACACAGAATTGAGAAAAAAGGTAACTCCTGTTAAAACTACTAGCAATAAACTCAAAACCAAACCATGGATTTAAAGAACGTATACTACGTCCTTTCTAAAAATATACACGATATATACATAAAACACTCTTAACTTTCTCATCAGTAGGAGACTATGAGATAGAAGAAATAAACATGTGCATTTTTCAACAAAATGTAATAATAATACGAAGATTTCTAACATTTTTTTCAGGGAGAACATTAAAAATATATATATGTTTTTTTTATTTATTTTTTAAAATAAAAGCACAGAAACATCCGTTATAAAATCCAAACTTAGAAAACACGATTTTCGAGCTTGGTCATGCCCAATTCCTACGTTAACTTGGTAATAATAGTATACAAGAAAATATCGTCTCACCGGGAAGAAATCTGTTTTATAAGCAGCCCAAAAGAAAATGACTGTCATCATTGCTAAGTAACCGCCAAGAATTATGCCCGTGGCAAAGATCTCAGCCAACTTCCAGCTGTCTGGCAAAGGAGACGGTTTCACCCTGTCCTTCGAAATTGTCATAATGGTTCCTGTCATCATAGAAGCTAGTCTTAGTGACAGGAAACTGAAATACATGAATCACAGAAGAAAAAATGGGGAAAAAATTCATCTAAAAGACACAAACCGTCATTTAGGATTGCAATGATGAGCACCATGAAAGGTGGAAAATCAAACTTCCATAGAAGAGCGAGCAACATGAAACCAAGCTGTCAAATGAAAATCATGGTGAGAAGGTAAGAACTGTACAACTTGATGATAGAAATCTAAAAAGACTCCTATCTAGTATGCCTACTCTTTTTCCAGATTACAGTACTCAAATGATGCAAGTGAATAACCCTGAGACTACCAGGAAGCTTACCACAATACGAATTGTGATGGAAACTGCATATATCTGCAACCACCAAAAACGTTATCAAGAAAAGAAAACACAAAACATGATCTAGTTTTCATTTCATTTACTATCCAAAAAAACAAAAAACGGCAATCAAATTGCAGGCGAAAGGATAAATGTAAAGTATAGCTAATCCATACTAGACCATGAACAGAATAAAAAATTACCGTATAGTTTTTCATCCTCTGAAAGATTGCTCTACTGGTCAATACAGCACTGATGATGACACTTAGGCCAGGTTCTGTCAGGACAATGTCAGAAGCACTACGAGCCGCATCAGTTGAATCAGCGATTGCTATTCCAATGTCAGCCTTCTTAAGGGCAGGAGCATCATTCACTCCATCACCAGTCATTCCACATATATGTTTCCTCGCTTGCAAGCGTTTCACAATCTCATATTTGTGCTCTAAAACAATAAAACGCAATGAGATGCAAACTTTAAGCACCCATAAGACAATTTGACACCTTATATGATGATAGTGAACCATACCAGGGAAGACACCAGCAAAACCATCAGCTTTCTCTATTAGATCATCAATAGGCAAGGCTGCAATTGATTCATCCTTGTTCTGACCTAGTAGAGCAGATGAAGGATACATATTCGTTCCCATTCCCAGACGACGACCTGTTTCCTTTGCTATTGCCAACTGATCACCTGACACAAGTAAAAAAAGAACGAAAATAAATAAATAAAATCAAGTAAATTGATCCAGGTAGTGAAGAAAATCACAAAATCAAAGAGTAAGCGACATATATAAATAAGAATAGGTCACTGAAAAGAGAGTCACAATAAAAAGTAGAGGCATAAGAAGTAGATTTAGATATGAAACATGGACAATAAGAGGTACAAGTATAATATGCAGGAGGCTATCGTGCATTATAGAACTGGACAAAACAAGTCACGTTTCAGTGCAGTTGTCTGTAAGCTTTGAGATTGGTTTTTTACTATGGGTTGACAGAAAGCAAATACTCTTTTTCCCCGCTTAAGGATGGATCGGCCTACGTGACCTGGCAATATGAAGGGTTGACAGAAAATGGATGTACATGGAAAGTTATCTTAAAGCATTGACACACATTTCAAAATTTGGAATCATGAAGATAACCTTAGAAACTAAAGCTTTTAAGAAAATCACAATGAACACAAAAAGATATTGTAATCTAAACCAATCTCCATATTTTAAAATGAATCATCTATGGAGACAGATTTTAGAAGACCACAAAATTAACGGTGCGTGGATAAAAAATACCTTAGGGGAAAGATGGAGGGGTTAGTGAAGTGCGACAAGATACGAAAAACCTTTACAAAGATCTTAAAATTGGAACTGACAACTGTATCAGTCCAATTCTCAATTATTATAACATGTATGTTTTTAACATAACAATACGTAGGATGGTTTAGTAGAGGATGAAATAACCCTTTCTCTGCTTATATATGATGAAGTTACTAATACTAATCTTGGTATGAATGACAGAACTAGATGAAAACCAAAAATAATTTTCATTATCAATTTTCATGTACAAAAACCTGTAGTTTTCACAAAAAGGAGGTAAATGGCATAACAATACCTACCTGTGATCATTTTAACATTGACACCAAGGTTCAGAGCCCTCCTAATTGTCTCAGCGCTGTCATGTCTAGGAGGATCAAACAGAGGCATCAAGGCAATGAACTGCCATGGACCCCCAGGACTCTCTTTCCTTCCTTCCGGAACTTCCTGGACAGCATTTACAATAGTAAAAGAGTTTCAGTGATGCTTTCTATGAGAGCACATTGATTCAGAGGGAAAACAGAATATCAGTTACCTGGTATGCTACTCCAAGTGACCTTAGGCCTCTCTCTGCAAATTTATCGATGATGGTATGAACTCTACGCTCTATGTCTGACTTATTGTGTGCAAGATTTAGGATCTAAGAAACATACTTGAATGAGAATCAGGATAAAAAAAAATAACAATATAGAGCCACAATAAATGCGTAGGTAGACGAATTTACCTGCTCAGGTGCACCCTTACTGACACGATGCATTTTGCCTTCACTGTCAATATAAGTTAAAGCTGTTCGCTTGTCAGTCGGATTGAATGGAAGGAAGTGAATCTCACGAATACCAGCTCGCGCCTATTGGCAGGAGGAGAAAGGGACAAGTCAGCCAAAAGAAAATATGGGGAAAAGAACAGAGGTAATAAGCTCCAATAAAAAAAATAATAATAAAAAAAAATAAAAATCTTTTTCACAATGAGATGGTTCGTCCACTTACCTCCTTTGGATCAGCCAGCATTCCAACTATAGCAGCGTCTATTGCATCCTGATTCTCCACACGAGAAGCTCTGGCTGCCATCAGAACGACGCTATCTGGGTCTACTCCTTTCATGAAAATCTGAACAAAAGAATATCATGCAGATCTATCAGGTCTATATTCCAGAACGTATGTTAGGTTAGAAAAAGAACAAACCAGCAGCAGTATTATCCGTCTAACCTCAATAAGATTTCTGTCTACTGAGAGCTTGTTCAGGGTCAAAGTTCCAGTTTTATCACTGCAAAGCACATCCATGCCTGCCATTTCCTCTATTGCTGTCATTCTCTTCGTGATGGCTCCCTGCATTAGTTAAATTCCAGAGGTATCACTGTTATCAAATTTTGTAAACCACACAAAATCAAAATTAAAAAACCTTGAAAAGTACTCTGACAAACCTGTTGAGCTAGGCGATGGGAACCAATTGCCATTGTAACTGACAAAACTGTCGGCATTGCAATGGGAATTCCTCCAATGAGCAGCACCAAGAGGTTGTCAATTCCTGGACGATACTTCCGGTCTTGTATGGGATACATGACGATGATCTCTATAATCATTCCCACGGCAATGGAACATATGCAGAAGTTCCCAATAGCAGTTAAGACCTAAGAAGTAGTGTATATACAGATATAAAACTAGCACAGAAAAGTGAATAGGAATATAGATAAATCACTTCAACAAGAAATTTTCTTTTTCTGTATTACTTACCTTTTGGAAATGGCCAACTTGATTTGTGGAGTCTACAAGATGGGCAGCTTTTCCGAAGAAGGTATGAACACCAGTGGCGATCACAACAGCTTCAAGCTCACCTTGTTTGCATGTAGAGCCAGAGTAAACACCATCTCCTGGGCCCTTTGTTACAGGAAGGGACTCCCCTGTTAGAGAAGACTGAAAATTCAAAAGGAGAACAGATCAGAATTTTAAGAGGGTGGAGGGGTATTCTCGATTGCATAATGAGTTTTAAAAAGGGACGATCATTAGATAGTAGAGTCACCTGGTCAATTTTTAACGGGTCTCCCTCGAGGAGACGAGCATCGGCTGGTACTATGTCTCCAAGTTTTATACTGATGACATCTCCAGGAACAAGAACTGCTGCATCTTCTTCGTTCCACTTTCCATCTCGAAGTACCTATTTTAGTTTCATGAACCCATAACAATTTTAGATACCACATGGAAATGAAACAAATTCGAAAAACGTCACTCAACTTATTATTTTTACTCTTCACTTAGAATATCACTGACTTACTACTATCAAGCCTAAAATATCATTATTTTCACCTAAATGACCCCATCACTCAAATTCTAGTTTATTCTTTATCTAAACCCAACACTCAATTTCTCATCATTAGGCATAATACTGAAAACTATACCAACTCCAAACAACTAAAGTCGGCTTCCAAAAGCAGATTTCGGCTTGAAAAAAGCCTTTTTAAAACCAATGGTGTTCATAACTTCTTTAAAATAGATTCTAAACAACAGCTATAATTATCAGATGCAGCTTAAAATTAAAACAGATCAGTGAAGAAAACAACTAAATGCAAACAGAAAACCTGTATAAGCAAAATCTGTTCAATCTAGTACCTTAGCCTTAGGGGCTAGACGCGCCATAAGAGCTGCAGCGGCATTTCCGGCATTATTTTCCTCAATGAAGCTAATCGTTGAGTTAATAACAAGTAGAGTAATAATCCCCACAAAATCCTGCCAGTCAGGAGGCTTTCCCTGCAACACAATTCTTAAAAATCAGAACAAAATCACATAAAACAAACAAACAACTTCATAAAACACATAATTTAAGCTCACCCCTCCATTTGCTAGTGCTATAGCCATAATTGCAGCTGCTTCCATGACCCAAGACAAAGGGTTCCACATGAAGCCTAAGAACTTCAAAAACTTACTTTCCTATAAACACATAGAAATGAAATAAAGATCAAATTTTGAAGCAAAATGAATAAAACAAATGGCATATATAAGAGTGTCAATGAAACAAACCTTCTTTTCCTCTAACTTGTTATGACCAAAAATGACTAATCTCTCTTCAGCACCAGCACTTGTTAAACCATCTTTACTACATCTCAAATTCTCAAATACTTCTTCAATGGGTATGTTTTCCTGCACTCAAAACATCACAAAACTCATCAAAAAACCAAAAAAATGTACTTTACATGAAAAAGAAGAGATAAACAAGTACCAAATCCACAACTTCCTTTAACACAGCTTCAAGAACCTCAACTTTTTCACCCATATCTTTCTTCCTCTCTAGAAAACAAAAAAAGGGTCTTAGGAAGAAGAAAGCATGAAAATGAGCTAATGGAAAGAAGGAAGAGAAAGGGGTATGTACCAAAAGCTTAAGAAGAAGAAGAGTAATAAGTAACGTTTTTTTTTTAGCTGTGTTTCATTTTTATAACTTCAAACTTTTTTCAGTTCACCAGCTTAAAAGCTAATCAGAGTGAGAGAAAAGAGTGGGGGGTTAGTTTGGTTAAATTGATAAAGGCAGGCAAGCACGTTCGACCAGTCTCCAAGATAAACGGTCACATAAGTAGAACATGTACTTGGCGGGTACAAGTCTCTTTTTTATTTTTATTTTTCATTTTAATACTATTCACATTTTCACCAACCTCATTTGTTTTTTACGAGTAAATAGAGTTATTACAGTCTTGATTTTGTGGGATCTTCTCACTAACTCAACATTTTGTAATTGCATGGGGAAGTGTTTATAAGTAGGGGGGAGGTCAGAGATTTTGGGGTGTTATTAGAGATCCTAATTGTGAAAAGTACACCCTAAATGCAGGGGAAGTGTTTATAAGTACGGGAGAGGTCAGAGATTTTTTTATTTTATTTTTTCTCTCAAAAAAATATGTGAAAAGTACACCCTAAATGACATAACATATATATGATCATGTGTACCCAATTAGCAAAATGACATTTTATCAGCAACTAGTGGCCTAGTGGGTAATGTCAACAACTTTTTGCCCACTGGGAACAAAATGACATTATCCGAATCAGGAAATTATCCATATAAATAAATGTAGTAATTTTTCTAATAAATCAGGACACACCCGAATTACTGTTCCAACAAATTGATGGAATATTTCCATGCACCTAGGACATATTGTGTTCTCTTAGTCAGACGGGCCTAGGAATAAAATCGACTTTTTAGGTAAGTAGATGGATTTTCATCGTAAAAAAAAGAAAATTAAATTCACTGTAATGTGCAATTCCTAAAGTTCATGTAAACTGTGACCACAGATTCTGGATAGGAAATTAGGAACAAGGAAGATCGCCCAACGTGTGTGTGAGTAGAATTATTAATCTTGTTAAACTAGCAAATTTATTCTTCATTGCAAGTTTGTTTTACACCTGTGTATAGGAAAAATGCGCCTAACAATATCACCAAATTGCGTACGGTAAGCAATGATAGAGAGAGTATATGTGTTGAAGTAAAAGAGAAGTGAAACCGACGTAAATTTCAACCATTGGACCATGAAAGTCATGGGCAGATCATCTGTTGAGCTTATTTGGTCTACTCACTCTATTTCTTTTCTGCATTTCGTTGACCCAATCCCTGACTTCCACTCCACCTTATTTGACAATTGTTTTGCTGGCTCTCCCACGCGGTACGCTTACTGCTCAAGGATCAAAATATGGAATTCGGTAAATATATCGGTGTATCTAAAAACCAATATATATCGGATATATATTAGATATATCTAGTTTTTTTTGTGACAAGTCAAAATTTTGTTTTGTATGTTGATATATCCGAAATATCATCTATTATATCAAAAATATCAATAATATATAGGTTAAAGTCAACAATATTAATCAAAATCAACAATTTATATTGTATATATCATATATATCGGTCGATATATATTATTATATCAAAAATTTTGATATATATAAAAAAAAAAATTCAATATTCAGTAGATATATATTAGATATATCAATATCGGTATACTAAAAAATAATATATATCGGATATGCGATATTTTGTTCCTTGCTGCTCAAAACTCTTACTAAATCAACCTCAACCTGACATTGATTTACTGGAGCTTTCTAAGACTGGGATAAAATATTCAAGTGTATCTCACGCACATGAGATTATGTGTGTATGTGGATATCCAGTATCCCGAAAACTTGTCCACCATGATGTTGTTATTTTATTATTTGTCTATACTCTATACTAGTTTCTAGATAGCGATCCATTGAGATATATGGCGACTCAATCATCAACAAGTGGACGGGTATGATTTTGTCGACCTCAGATCGTACAACTGTGAATTTTTCCAACGATCTGTGTTTGATTGCAAATCTTAGTGTGATGTTGTTTTCACTGAATCATATGTTGCTTTATTATGAAAATCTGGTCTTCACGTGCCCCATGCGGGAATTAAGCTCAAAATTATAGGAACACCATTATTTTGAGAAGATTTTGCAACATTTAAGCTAATTTAATATGTTAGCCGAGGTAAGATAATGGTTTAAAACTTTGAATTAATCAAAGCATTTTTGTTGCTTTGTTACGTTAGGTGTGGTATTGGTTGGAATGTTTTGATTAGGATTTGAACGTTCAAATTTAAGACTTTTTCGTCTAGAACTTATCTGATCTTTCAACCCCTCTTGGCTAGCTGAATGCAACATGGCTAATCTCAATTTAGGAAGCATTCCAAATGTTTTTCAGACTGAAAAAGTTTTAAGGTTCAGTAGCACAGATTTCCTATCAGTTAAGGAAAAGGTTTTCTGATTTCCGAAAATAATTTCTCCTTTCTTTTAACACCTCATTTTCGCGCTCGTGGAAAAAATCCATTGTGTTTCCAGTTTTCGACTTTATGATTATTGATTAGAATTGCAAACTTGCAACTGATCCCAATCCAAATTTATTATTGCTTAGAGTTGCAACTGATCCCAATCCAAATTTATTGTTCTATCATTACTAAAAATTAGAGCCTACATCATCTGCACCGACCTATTCCTTAAATGAAAAATCCAATAGACAGAAGGCCCAGATCTTAGTGATTTATAGTAGGCCTAGTTTATCTGAATTCATTGATAACATTATCAAGAATAAGCTTAGCTAGTTGCCTTCAATTCCTAATCCGAAAATAAGGAGTACAAAGTGATTACCAACTTATTCCTTACAGAAACAGTAAGTTTTTATGACCTCTGATCTCTACACCTATATATGCCTGAGTTCATAGGAGTATCATTAAGGATTGGACGACGACCCATCCAAATTTTGCAAAATGAAAAATATGTGCAAATGTTAGAGAAAAAACAAGTAGATTAACATGATCCCTGCCCAACGCTATGGACCCTCAACCATAGTTCGGGATTTCAAAATTAGAATTATTGGAATTTTGGAAAACTGATATTCACAATATTTCATATTTTTATCATATTTTTTTTTTTTTTTTTTTTTTTTTTTGTAAAATCAAAATATCCAGCGGCATTCCCACATTCAATTTGGAATCGTGAACACTGCTCTCAACATAACAGATGTTATACGATCATCATCATTCTCTTTGTTGGTGTGTCTTTAGAATGTGTTCTTTTATTAGAGATGAAGACATCGTATGGCAGTTGGGGACTTTGGGGACTTGAGAATGATCGATGCACAAACTGATAATGAGGGGGGAAACACTTGGATGTGAAACTTTATCAGAATATTTTGTCATTGAAATAGACAATCACTAGATTTTGGACCTGGGTATACGCCCGAGATCTTTAAGATATTTTGATTGAAGTAAAAAAACTTCTTTTTTGGTGCGCAATTTTTTGAAAATATTGGAAATCAATTGGTAAATGTTAAACCAATCAATTATGGTAAAACGTGAGAACATTACTGACTTAATCTTGATTACTTGTTATCCATTGCAAAATAACTCTTCTGAGCAGCTATTAAGTCAGAAGAGTAAGCAATCACTTCACCAAGTGGTGTGCTACCAAGAATCTCACTCACGAAGAATATGGGGGAGGGAGTGGGGAGGGAGTTGTTGGTCCATTTGGAATCCTGATATCCGATTACCCTAAATCCTTGTGGCTATATTTTTGTCCTTTTCTAGAGGAACGTGATTATTTTAGGTTCTAGTTGATTGATTTTAATTTGTTTGTTTGGTCTAAGGCTTAAAGAATCAAGCAACGTCCTATTTATCTACATTGGGGAATGACTTCCCAATGGTTGTTATGTGGCTTGGGTTCAACCTTATTCATGAAATTAAATTGCAGTGTAGAAATTAAAATTTAAACAATCACATAAGCATGCTTGAACACACAAGGTATCCTCTTACATGGGCTTTGAGGAGATTTAGAAGTTACATCCCAAGTCGTGCTTACACGCTACTTGAGGAGAAGGCGACGTTGGTTGGCGCGTAATCTGAGAATCAGGCCCAACCGTTCGAGTGTTCCCTGTTTTAGGTTACAAAAAACGTCCACTTAAAAAGCCCACAATCTGGGTTTTGTTTTTGATAATTAAACAATTTTGCATTCAAGGGCCCAAAACATAAAAGTAAATTAACACTAAGACTAATACTAGTAGATTAACTAGTTTAGATAGATTATCTAGATTAACTAAAATCAATTATAATTAGAGTGTTGATTACCAAGTTGATTCAAAGTGCGCGAGCGTATGATTCACGACCTCGCCTTAGACACTTGAACTTCCCAAGGCAATGAAAACTCTAACTCTTGGTAAGTTTCACAACTTCAACCAAGTTTCAACTCATGTTCATCCACATAATCAACCAAAACTCATATTTTTCTTTTTCTTTTTCTTTTCATCTCTCTCTCTCTCTCTCTCTCTCTCTCTCTATATATATATATATATATATATATATATATATATATATATAAAGTCCATCGATTTATACTACTCTATTACAAAATCTAGGTTCTTAGTTGCAACCACGAATCAAAAATCTTTGAACTGTGAAAAAATTGGACACCACTATCTTTGAGGTGGTTGGTCACTCCCAATCGGTTTATTTACGTCGTCCGTCTTCTAATAGCGACTTGATCCTCTCTCTTGAATGTTGGTTGAATGTTGAACTTGGATTTGTAATAAAAAAATATCAACAAAAATAAATTTAAAAAAAAATAAAAATAAAAATAAAATAAAAATAAAACAAGAAATGAAATGGTGAGAGTGATGCTTCCCTTTTTAGATGCTCAACCAAAGTTCCATGCTGCTCCAATCCATGACGGCGGCGCCATTTAAAGTAGATCTAGTGTTGAGTGTGGTTCACCATAAATTGTTTGGAGCTTGAAGAATGGGAGTTTAGAAGGAAAGAAGGTAGGTTTCTTAGATTGTAGGACATGTTTTGCTAACTCTAGTTGTATTGAAGAACATTAGAAAAGGCTTTGTTGATTGGAAGATTGAAACACAACTTGAAAGAAAGAAATAACTTGATTGAAAGGAAGAACATACAAAGAAATAACTTGATTGAAATGAAAAGAACAAAGAATGAAATAACTTGATGGAATTGACGAACAAAAAGTAAACAACGTACTTGAATGTAAATGACTTGAAAACTTACACTACTCTTACATGAAACTAGAATAAGTCTAGGTGTATTCTCTCATCCTACTTTTGAGTTCTTATACCTACTTTTACAAAAAACTGATTTGCCCTCTCCCTCTACAATTAAGACACCTCACCAAGTTTCCTTTATGCTTTTCCTTTTTGTTTTTTCCTTTTTGTTTTTAATTTCTTCTTGATCACGCTAGGTTTTAGAGAAAACATTCTTTTGTATCAAGGACATCTATCTCTGGTCTTCTGAGTTAAGGACTTGACTTTTAGCTCTCTGGTTTTGAGTCCATGACCTTTGACCATTAACTTTGACTTTGACTTTTTTAGCACTTTTTCATAGCAGCTTTGAGTCTTCATAATAAGCGTAAATAAGGCTCCTTTTGGTGCTAAGATGCAGCTTTTATGATAAGTGGTCTGAATTGCTCTATAACCTGAAAAAGGCAATAAAAGTTATAAGTTGCATTTTCATTATGTGTAAGAAGGGCTGTAATACAGTAATGTAAGGGTAATAAAACACATTGGAGAGCTGATCAAGTCACATGGGTTCAACATGAAGAACAATTACAAAGACGTAACGAATAACTCCATGACACATCATAAACAACTTATTGGATGTGTATAATCTAGTTCTACCATAACAACCATCAAACAACAATGGGTAGACACACACACACACACACACACACCATATAAATATCAAAATCCTTCAACTTAAAAGTTATCATACAACCACGCAAATTTATCCATCAAGACAAGGTGAATTAAATCCACCCATTTTATCAACTGTCAAAAAGTGTGTACTACACGTACCAACACATCAATTATACCATCACTATTATCGAATTACCATGATTATATAATGATCAATAGCTCTAAAGGGAATGCACTATTCAATAAAAATTTTAATTTCGACAAAATTCGGAAAAAGAAAACCACAACTTAACAACAATCATTATCAACAAGTTGGGATCCAATGACCAACAACACGTTAACCATAATAAAAACATTTCATTTCATTCATCGCTCACGTTACAATACACACTGCAAATCTCATCTACACAACATCATTTAGCAAAGCTTAAAATTAAGAGTTTGGCTTAGCCATGACCACACAAGTGAATGAACAACATAAGTAGAAAAACTGTTTACAAACTTATCATACAAACAAATTTTTACATAATAAGCACAAACAAATCAAATGTCTACTGTCAAACATAAAAGAGATGATCGTCACCATCCAATTGAAATAAATTTAACAAACATAGATAAAATACATACCAATAAATCATTAACAACTTTATAAACCAACAACATAGTTGGATGTCCTCACTCAGTTATTAACCTAAAGTTTAAACCTAAACGTGGTTAGGAGATATTTAGGATACCAAAGCCTGCTAGGACACTTGAACCTAAAGCTATGATACCACTTTATGACGCCCTAAATCTCAAATCATTATATACCTAAGATACGTGACTTTTCTGGAAAATTAAAATTTCGGCAGAGTTTTTGTATTTTCAACATTTCATAGATATAATAACCTGTCATAACCTGAAAATCACAATAATATATTTCACATTGGTTAACCCAACAACTTAACCGTCTCGACCAATGCTAGAGAAGTTAAGTAACCGACTTACAAAATGAGATCACTTCAACATTGAGACTTAGTACGCCAAAGTACTTGAATGTCTCGACTAATGCCAAATTATCCACGCACCTCGTACAAACTCATTATCGAAAACACAAGTTAAATACATACATCCAAGTCCCATAACTATCAAAAGGTTTACGCCCTTAATAATAAGTACTTACTATAAAACTTTCTAAAAGAGATACAAAAGAGAAAGATACTAAAGCGTCTTGACAAGTGCCAGATCACTTGAGTACCAAACTAATATCGACTAAACAAACTAAACAAGTAAAGATATCTCTAATATGGCAACCGGGTAGACACAAACACAACTACAAATAATGACATTCATAGCAATAAATGTTTAAGTTATAGTAAAACTTACTCTCAGTGTCATTCCCTCATCTGTCTATTTATAACCAAATGACATAAGTAAAACATTAAACTTGAATCACTTAATTTCAGTTCTTCTAAGCAAAAATATGTAAGGATCCAATATTAAACATATCACGTACACTAAGCATGCTCTAACATATATAGTTACGAAATAAAACAACGATCAAACGTCAGAAACAAAGAACTCTACAGGGTAGGTAGATGAAACGGCTGTGCCGGGTGGCTGCCTATGTACCCTTTCAGGGATCAAGCCATACGTAGTTCCTCCAAAAATTTCATATAACACGTATACCTATATAGCTCGCACCCAACCCTAAGTGTAGTAGATCCATACTAGTCTCGCGCCCAATTGTTCCCTTGAACAGGGCATAGTAAATTATAGACCCAACAAAGATTTTCAAAACTCCATACTTGCAAAAACGAATTTCGATTGCTTGAGCATACATTGCATCGTTTGCGCATGTTAGGATAGTTTTGCTATCTTGCTAAAAGTGCATGATACTGCGTTCAGGCACTACAAGTATTAGCAAGAATAAAACTTACTCATGTAGGAGAGCATGTCGTCCTAGACAATCTCTAATATAATTTCTTGTCCTCCACCTACTAAGATGGCCGACGAAGTAGTGCAAGCTTGAAGAGCTCTCTCCAACTTCTACACACCGTTGCAAGATGGACCTCCATCTTGTATACGACTCACACCGCTCACGAGCGATTTTCACATTCCACCA
The DNA here is from genome assembly GCF_015680905.1 of Coptis chinensis. Taxonomy (NCBI): domain Eukaryota; kingdom Viridiplantae; phylum Streptophyta; class Magnoliopsida; order Ranunculales; family Ranunculaceae; genus Coptis; species Coptis chinensis. The sequence goes on from NC_141460.1 coordinate 62,279,360, forward strand.
ACGTGTTCAATCTTCTACCCATCTTTCACGAGTTTGAACACGAGTTACCATACGAACATCTACGCCGGATACATGAATTATGTAATACTTTCCACCATCCAGGCGTCACCGACGATCAAGTGAAGCTATGAGTGTTTCCTTTTACTCTAGCCGATAAGAGTCACGCATGGCTTCTTTCTTAGAAGCTCGATTCCTTCGATACATGAGAAAAGGTTGTGTTCTTATTCATAAAGAAGTACTTTCCGCCGAAGAAAATAGAAGAGAAAGATACAGTTCTTCAGACAGAGTCCGAGTGAGACATTTTCCGAAGCATGGGATATATTCTCTAACCTACTCCATTCATGTCCTCACCATAAACTAGAAAAATCCACTCTTGTCCAATATTTCTTCAAAGGTCTTCTATAAGAACACAAAGTAACCCTCGACATCATGAGTAATGGTAATTTTTTGGATAGAGGCTAAATCAAGCTTTAACTTTTCTTGAAAGCTAAGTTGAAAAGAGTACCCATTAGGGCGATATAAACAATTCCATAACAGCCCAACCCAGTACATCTAAGGCTAGTGGTATTTTTTTGGTGAAATCATATCCTGAAATCAAAACTTTAATTGAAGCCTTCACAAAAAAAGTAGATGCCCTCACAACCAAACAAAAAGACTAAACCCCACATCCTGTCATGAACATAAATACCTCACTATGCAATTTTTGTTTAAGCTTAAATCATATAGATGCCACCTGTCCCTTGATCACAAACCTATCATCACTTTAACCAAAAGAAGTATGTGCTTTCAATGTACCCAATGCACCATGGAGACAACATCCAAACTTTGCATGGACTAATAATCCACAAACCCAACCACCTCCAGATTTCAATAAACCACCAAATACATTTAGACAAGGACAAGGTACCTATAACAATCAGAACAGAGCATTGGTTCGATCCTAGTTTAACCAGAACTACCAAAACCCATCAATTAACGACCAAAGAGACCTAGTTCCAGTTACCCCATCAACTAGTGTCCAAACAGATAAGCCCACCGAGATAATGTTATTTGTCATGCAACAACAAACCCAAATTCTAGCCTCCATACAACAATCTCTAAACTTGTTATCCCAAGACAAAATCCAGAAAGGTGTGTTCCCAGGACAAGCTATCACAAACCCTAAACAAACAAACACAGCCTTTGAAGCAACAAGTGACATGAACGAAGCTAAAGCATAAAAACTTCTTTCATGATCATCTTATCTACGAGGATTAAATCCTCTTTTTCATGATGTATTCCTTCCCCATTCCATTCCATCTTTTGCTTTAAAAGGAATACATCAATAAGGTAATTGGACCATCCATTTGGAGTGTGTGGTTGTAAGTGTTAGAGTCTTAGTCTACGTATATCTCGCATATTATTTGTAAAATATTTTTTACTCATTGTTTGAGTAAGTGTGAACATATGGAATGAGTATACAATTTTCATTTTCTTTATTTTACATTTCTTTTTCAAAACAGTTGTTTTCTCCGATTTGTTAATGCTAGATTCTCGATACATCAATAGTTATGTGATTTTCTAAAAAAACAAAATGGGCAATGGATTATACACAGACCAACCTCTAGAGCAACGCAATCTAGGGTGGTTTGAGATCAATTTTGCTTACTAAGGGTCACCTATATCACTGCGCTATTTGCACGGGTCAGGATATTCCATGTCCCCCTTAATCATTTCTTCATCTTTCATGTAAGCCTCAATACTAAAGAAGGTTATATTGCACCTTCTGCATAATTCTCTTAATCTTGGCCTCCTTGTGCTCATGCCTAATCAAGTTCCTGTCGTCCCATATCATATCTCTAACATTAGAAACATGATGATGTAACCTCTAAATTTGATTCTGGAGAGGATGGGGATGCATTATAAGCTTTTCATAATAACTGTGATAGAACTACTTAATCTCTTTACTAATGGTGCAGTGCTTACTCAAAATATAGAACAATATTGATAAACATAAAATTGAATAGTCTACCTACGAAATGAACGATGAAACTCAAAACGTAAGTAAACTAAAACTAATCTTATGATGCTTATATTTATCAAAGATTTCTCTACTCTCAATCCTATGAGATATAGTGGAGTAGGAAGTTCGTTCCACTCCTAGTGCTCTAGCATGGAATGTTTTCTAATCTAATTAGTTAGGTCTTAAGTCTAATGAGAGTTTTATGAGGGGGAATTATACTACGATGCAATATGAAAAGCAATATGTTGAATGTCACTACTGAAATATATGGAAATACTAATGTTCTTGAATCTAGATAAAGAATTAGAGGAATTGAATCCACCTCGAATCCAACTTAATCACCTATAATAGATCTGTTGTAATCCAATTCTTACGTTCTTACGGTAAGAATTGCTCGCTCTAATCCCTAATTAACATGACATTTCTACCAATTATAACTAGCATGTGAGGTCGCCCACCCATTCTCATGGCTAAACACACGACCTTCTAGAATGGAATAGACTCTACAACGCTTCTACACTATACAACTAAGTTTTCATCAAGGCTTCATCAACTCCTCTAATGGAGGTTTTAGCCTTGATTCATCAAACCATCATTTCCCATTGAAATTGAATACAACATATTACAAAGATTCTAACTTTATGAAATTTAACTAAACAATAATCGAAATCTAATTAATAACTAAGAATTGAATGATAACAAGAATTGAAATTAGATCTAGAAATGGAAATGACAAAATCGAAATTGATAAAAATACTACTTTATTGATCTAATCAATCAAGAACAATGATTCAAAGGTTTAATCTAATACAATGAATTGAAACTAATTAAACTAAGTTCTAAAACTAATTAATGGAGGCTAACTAATCTAGGTCTAACTATCTACCATTAACAAAGAGTGAAGCTTTGGTTTTTATACATTCAGATCCAAAAATCGTGCATGGGCTTGGAGCCATGTTTTGGGCCAGAGAATCAGGCCCAAAACCCAATTCTTTCAGTCCAAAAAGGCCTCTTCAGCTGCAGTTGGCTTCAACAGACTTTTCGTCCACTTTTGCTACTCTGATTGGGTCAAGGCTTGGACCATTGGAAAGCTCTTTCCGAGCCGGTCGTTTTGACATAAGGTAGACCCCATTCGAGGTCCGAGTCCAAAGATCTGACCTTCAGAAGTTCTGGCGACTTGTGTCTTTGTTTTACGCCAGCGTCGACTTTTCAGCTTTTGACCGGGCTTTAGAAAGGCTTTATCTTCTTGAATCTTGACCTTTAATCACGGAACTCCTTAGTAACCGACCTTTGCTCCTTTATCTCGCTAAAGTGGCACATTTACGCATAATGGACTTTGAAGCCCCGAAATGCAAAAAACACGTGTCGGTGTTAAACTCTTAATTATTACTCACATAATTGGTCTAATAGTATGATCATTCTGAGGTTAAAACTACAGTTTTGGGCTCTTATCAAATATCTTCACAGATCCTCCTTATTAGATCCTTTAAAATGATTATGATTGTTCTATATGTAGAAATATAGAGTTTGACAATAGCATTTCTATAATTGTTGTATATAGAAAGGCAAAGTCAATTCAAATAAGTTTTCTAATAGTTTAGATATTTATTAATTAGAGTTAGAACATGCAATGTAACTTTTCAATATTAGGTATTATGGATACCATTGCTCATAAGTCACATTGTGCTAAAAAATTTAGATCCTTACAGAAATTATGAAAAAAATAAAGAAGTTCATTGAAGATCAAAGCCCAAGCATAGAACAGAAAACAAGCTAAGCATAACTACTGCTAGAATTAAACAGAACGGTAGCCAACATTCTGTGATTTCTAAGCTTTGACTTAGCTATAGAACTTGGAATTTTGTTTAATATATTCAACTCTATGTTCCACAACGAATTAAGTGTATCATGATATGGTTAATATATTTTGTTTGGGAAAAAGCTATATGTAAAGTTCATGAAAAAAAATTCTCTAGAACTGTAATGTAAACATGAGGCAATTAAATTAGCTAGGAAGCTGCAACAGAGAAAAATGAAAGCAATGAACTAATGAACTTATCATACCAAAAGGTGTTGATGTTTCAAAAAAAATCTCTCAACACTAATGAGTAATTCAACCACTATGTTTCCTTAAGTCACACGGATTAAAGTGGATAAATTGATCAATGTAAATTTTTACAGGAAAGAACTTGGTCAATTAAGCTTATTTGAGCTAATAACCTCTGAAATGCCAACCTTAACTTTCTAAATACACCATGAGGCCATCCATTGCACATCTCAATATGAAAGCCTTAGTAACCACCTTGATCATACTATAGCAACGCTAACTACAGATAACTACTTAATGGACGGATCATGATTAGTAGGCATAAGACAGATAATGTTAACAACAAGTTGCTTGACCTTTTCTTTTCTTTTTTACACTGTGCTTATTAGTTTTTACACAGTGCAAGCTGTTGGGGAAAACGATACCAATCAATCCCCACTAAGATTGTTTATACTTGGACAATCTACTACTCCAATAAAAAAATCTAATATTTCACTACAACCAACAACCACGCTGCACAATCCTAATCTATGGATATAACTATCACAAACAAGCAATAGAAATATAAAACAAGTAAAACATACCACAACACAAAGATGTACCGTGGTTCGGCCAATGATGCCTACTTCCACAAGAGCTAATCATTTTATAAGTACGAAAAATAATATTACAATCACTCCTCTCAAGCCTCTCCACCTTACTAGATCACTCCTCTCTTCTTACAAGCTTTTCTTTTTACAAGGGTTTTCTCTCAATTTTGATTGTTCTCAAAATTGGGTTTCTATTCAAGATTTGGTTTTCCAAAACCTATCTCAATTTTGATTGTTCTCAAAATTGGGTTTCTATTCAAGATTTGGTTTTCCAAAACCTAACTTCTGTTTTAAAACTGCAATTTCGCGGTTATTGTAGAAAAATAGAAACTAACAAGTTTAGGCATGAGCGCGTGCGCGCTCTCGGCAAAGCCAATTTGAGTGCGCGCTCCCTCTTATTTTCCCAGCTCAAAAGTCCAGTAACTTTGTTTCGTGAGAGGCTAGAAAAAAAAAACTATCTTCTTTTTCACAGCAAGGCGCGGGCGCGCCTTGGGCCAGGCTAAATCGAGTGCATGTGTGTAAGACCCCTATTTTATATTTACATTATCTGCGTAACAATATTTAATATTTTTGTATTTGACTGTATTTTTCTGGTCAACGTGCTAGCGTGTGAAATACCAAATAGTAATTTCGAATAATGTTAATAAATGAAACTAGTATTTGAATTTTGAATGTGGGTAATTTATCTTTAATTTTTGGAAAGCTTTAAATAAAAAGGAAGCAAGTTATTAACCTAAGTAACATATATATAATCCTTTTAATAGAAATAATATTTCCATAGTTAGGATATAAGAATATTTAGTAATTTGGAAGTTAAGGAGAATATAGGTTGTCTCCGGAGGAACTAGTTTTTCTGAAAAACCACACACACAAGCACAAGCCGAAAACGGAGAAGAACGCGGATTTCGCGAGCTAGCTGGGATTGGTTCTCTTATTTTTTCTTCGATATTTTCTGTTGCCGATAACACAGGAGGTGAGTAGTTTATTTTCCTGTTTTTCCCCGTCTGACGCATTACGCTTAACCGTACTTCCCAAAACTATGTTCTGTTCATCGTCCATTTTCTGTTTGTTTTCTCTTCAAAGACTATCATTACTTGTGAATGTTTAAAACCTTAGTAGATTGTTAGTACTGTCAACACCATTAGGTGGTGGTGAAGGGAGGCGCGAGCCCCTAACCTCCTCCTCTGTCAAAAACGCCATTTTCGCCATTCTTGGATAATCTTGAGGAATTTGATTGTTTTGTATTTATTTCGTGTTTGAACTGTTTTGGGGTATTGAGGGTTGGTGGTTTGATGTATGGTGGTAGTAGGGAAGTTTGAGAGTGGTTGAAAGCTTCAAGAACGTTAATGGCGGTCGGATCTGTGATTGGAGATCGACTGCGAAAACTGAGAATTTGGGGTTGCTTGAGGTATTAAAGTTTTGGGGTTTTTCACCCTAACCAATTTCGGTTAGTTAGTTTGGGTGGCCGGAATTTGGGGTTGAGGCGCTGGAGAAGATGAAGGAATCGGCCACTATTCCTGTTGTTTGGTTTGGGTGTTATTTTAGTTGGGCGGGCCACATTAGTTTTGTTTGGGCCAATTCTTTTTAGTTTTGTTTTGGGCCAATTCTTTTAGCCTTTTATTTTGGGCCAGTTTAATATGTTTAGATGGGCTGGTCCCTAATATTTGTATTGGATCGCATGGGATCTAGTTAGTTTTGAAATATTCAAGTTGAGCCCAATCAGTTATGGGCCGGGTTAAACCTGGTCAGTTTAGCTAGTCGCTTAGGACCAGGGTTTGAACTTTTTTAAATATGGGTTTGGGTGAGGACCAGGTGGAATGACCACCGGTTAGGACCGTTGACTGTTGGGTTGACTGTTGACCCGTTGACTGTTGACTTTTTCTAAAAATGTTATAGATTGAATTTCTGGACCAATCCGATGATAGGATGTGGGTGATACTTGTATAAACTTGCTTGTCAGTATCTAATATAGATTTGACGTTGATCTTGTGTAAATATTGACACGTGGAGATAGAGAAATTTTAAGATGCAGAGATATACGTTTGAATAAATTACGTAACGAAAATCCTAGAACCTAGCTACCACAACTCATGTGATCTGCCCTGTGTGGGCGTATGTGATATATAAGATGTTATATATATAAGATGTTGATTAACCCATGTGTTGGGCAATCGTAGCCGAATAGTGGCTTGATTATTCCGTTAGCAAAATAGAACGAGACGCGCGATATTTTATGCCGAATAGTGGCAGTACTTACATAATTGCTTCCATGTGAGGATTTACCTGGTGTGCGGCATCCCGCTCAGGGTAGTTACGCACGGAGTGGTTCATTATGTAAGGGGAGGCATGTGGATGTACATGTTAAGGCGTGGGTAGCGATTGTGGTAGCCGGAAAACTAGGTAAAACATAGAGACGCGGCGTATTATTAGGGACACTTGATAAATGTTACCGATATGTTATTTTTCCATTTGTGGTTAGCAAGTTAAGTTTCAATTTATGATATGATTATCACAAATTGCTTTGCAGGAGAGTGGGTTAAACTAATTATTCTTGCAGAGAGGACCCACTCTGCGATCGAGCAGGCATAAAGGTAAGTACTAGGATGCCATAAGTTATTTACTCATAGTTAGAAGCTAAGGTGCCTTTATGAAGGAACTAACTACCTTAAGCTAAGGCGCCTCGGTGGAGGAACTACCTGCCATATAAAGAATGAAATTTTAAGTATATCTAAATGGTTTTTCTAAGGCTACTCATACCAACATTATTTATAATGTTGACCCGATTTGCATGTCTGCTAATCGGGTGTGTTCTTATATGAACATAGTCGATCGGCTGACGGGGTTAGCTGATGTTCGAGAAGGTGGCGTGCTGCTCGTGATCGATGTTAGCTTTTATTTTTAATAAGATGTCGTTTCATTTTTCCTCAGAGATGTAATGGAATTTGTTGGGGACATATGTTTAATTTATTTTTTTCGAATTCTTAAGTAAAGATGTTTGTAACTAAATCTTTGATCACAAGTTTTCTTAATGATGAGTGGGTTGTTTGGAATATTTTATTATTTAGTTTTCCGCATGTGTTATTATTCATTAGGGTTATGATATAGATTGGGTTGTGAGGTTGTTGTCACATCTCGGATATCGAGGAGTCGGATATAATTATTATTATCTGATTTATCGAAATTCGGGGTGTGACAATGTGCGCTCCTACTTATTCACACGAATCAGTACTGTTTTTCTCCTTTTCTTCCTCATCTTCATATGAGGGATAACTCCAACAATCTCCCCCTCCCGAATAGTGAGGGGGGATACCTCCCTATATTACCAAATCAACAAGAGGAGTGTGCTACCATTCCGGCAGTAGCACAACAAACATCAAACTTATCTTTCGGTAATACTTTGGTCATCATACCCAACCCGTTCTTGTCAGTATGGATCTTCTCAATGCACAAATGCTTCTCTTCGAAAACTTCTCTAATCCAATGATAACGTACATGTATATGCTTTGATCTACAATGAAAACTCGGATTCTTACTCAAATAGATAGTGCTCTGACAGTCACATAGAACTACAAACTGTTTCTGCTTTAGCCCTAGTTCATTGAAGAACCTCTTCATCCATAGTATCTCTTTGCAACACTCAATGGCTACAATATACTTAGCTTCTGTAGTTGAGGGGGCAACACACTTTTGCAACTTAGATTGCCAAGATACTGCTCCCCCTGCAAAAGTAAACAGATAACTAGAGATGGACTTCATAGAGTCAACATCTCCTGCCATATCTGCATATGTTTAGCCTTCAAGTAAGGTCTTACTCCCACTAAAGCACAAACATACTTTGGAAGTGCCCTTGAGATATCTCAATATCCACTTAACACATTTCCAATGCTCTTTACCCGGATTTGACATAAAACAACTTACAATACTACTGGCGAAAGCAATTCCGGTATTGTACACACCATTTCATACATCAAGTTGCCCACTACGAATGCATAAGGAATATTTTCCATTTGACTCTGCTCATGCTCACCCTTTGGACACATATCTTTGGTCATGCAGAACTGGCCACCAAGTGGACAACTGACTGGCTTCACTTGATCCATGTTGAATCTCTCCAACACCTTCTCAATGTAGCTTTCTTAAGAAGCCATAACTTCCCACTCTTTCTGTCATGAGTGATCTGCATACCAAGTATCTACTTTGCTTGACCCAAATCATTCATCTCAAAGGACTTACTCAAGTTTTTCTTCAGCTTGAATATCTTGTTGATGTTCTGGCCAACTATCAATATATCATCCACATACAACAAAAGCACTATAAAATCTCCATCTGAAAATTTCTTAACAAACATACAATGATCGGAAGCGAACTTCATGTAGCCATGTTTCACCATAAAGGAATCAAACTTTATGTACCACTGTCTCGGTGCCTACTTCAACCCATACAAACTCATTATCAGTTTGCATATTAGGTGTTCCTTGCCTATGATCTCAAACCCCTCTGGCTGGTACATGTACACATCTTCTTCAAGGTCTCTAAGAAGAAAAGTTATCTTGACATCTAGTTGCTCAACCTCTAAGTTCATATTTGCAGTCAGACCTAATACCACCCTGATAGAAGTCATCTTAACTACAGGAGAAAATTTCATCAAAGTCAATACATTTTCTTTGACTGAATCCCTTCACAACAAGGCGAGCTTTGTGCCTTTGGTGTGGATTATTCTCCTCATGCTTGACTTTAAATATCCACTTATTCTTGAGAACTTTTATTCTTTTTGGTTTCTCAACTAAGTTATAAATGTGATTCTTATATAAATAATCCATCTCATCATGTATGGCCTTCAACTACTTCTCTTTGTCTGTACCTTCAAAAGTCTCTTGATAGTACATAGGTTCTCCATAATCAGATAGTAAAATATACATATATGGTGGATACCTGGTTGAAGCTTGTCTCTCTCTCTCTTAGACCTCCTTGCCCCATCTTCTTGTGCCTCAAAATGATGCACTTCTTCTTGCTCAGGTGGTGGTTCATGCACTTCATGTGCATTTTCTATATCAATAGGTTCTATCCCATCATGAAAAATGGGTCATCATCACGAGTTTCAAACCCATGGTTCTCTGCATTCTCAATGCCTTCTGCATGTTCCACAGTAGGAACTTCTGGTTCTGAATCAACAAGATCATTAGTGAAAGCTTCTAGCTTCTCACCATCCTCAAAGTCTGCTATGGTTTGGTTTTCCAAGAACATAACATCTCAACTTTGGATTACCTTCTTGTTAATCAGATCATAAAATTTGTAACCAAACTTCTCATCCCCATAACCCAGAAAAATGGACTGCTTAGCTTTGTCATCAAGATTGGATCTCTCATCCTTTGGAATATGAACAAATGTCCTGCACCCAAACACCCTCAAATATCCATAATCAACATCTCTGTCTGACCATACTCTCTTTGGATAATCACTATTTAGATGCTTCGAAGGCAATAGGTTGATTACATGTACGGCTGTGCGTATTGCTTCTACCCAGTAACTTCTAGGTAACTTAGAGTGAGACAATATGCATCTCATCCTCTCTACAATGGTCCGATTCATTCTCTTGGCTATACCATTGTGTTGCGGAGTCTTGGGAACGGTCTGCTCATGATGAATCCCATGACTATTGCAATACTCTTCAAACGGCCCAATGTACTTACCCCCATTATCTGAGCGAATACACTTCAAAGGCTTTCCTGTCTCTCTTTCCACCATGCTATGGAAAGTCTTGAACAAGCCAAGTACTTCATCTTTGGTCTTCAGACTATATGCTCATATCTTTCTTAACGCATCATCAATGAAAGTCAACAAGTATAAAACTCTCCCATGGAACTTCACTTTCAAATGACCACATAAATCTGTGTACAAGCTTAAGGCCATTGTCTTTTCTATGAGAGGAGAATCTTTAGAAAGACACCATGTGTTGCTTTCCAACCAAACAATGAGTGCATCTATTTAAATACGTACCTTTTATGTTTGGCAAGGCCTTTTGCTTGGCAAGAACTTCCATACCTTTTTCTCCTATACGACATAGTTTCTTTTGTCGTAGTTGGGAGGAAGCTTCTTCTTATGCCGCATTTAACTCTGCTTTACACAAACTAGCTCGTGTTTTGTAAAGCGAGCAAGTTTTCTTCTCTTTGGCTACTATAATGGAATCTCTGCTCAGTTTCCATACCCCGTTACCAAACGAGTTTTGAAAGTTATCATCATCTAACTTCCCAGTGGAAATTAGGCTTAGCTGAATGTCAGGTACATGTCTTACATCCTTGAGTGTCAAGGTGTAGCCGACATTGGTTTCTACATGAACATCCCCAATGCCTATAATCTTTGAGACTCCATTGTTACCCATCTTGACCTCACCAAATTCACCACAACTGTAGGTAGTGAAGAATCCCCTGTGCGGTGTGACGTGATATGATGCTCCTGTATCTATCACTCACTATGTATCCTGGCATGAGGTATTTTATCACTCTGCCTTAGGAGTTCTAACTTCACCCCTATATTTGCTTTTGTTATCACCTCTAGAATGAGATGGTTTTATGCTCTTACATCTCCTCCACTTCTTTGTGACAAGGATCTCTGAGTGAGAAGAGTTGCTTCATGAACCCCTTCTTGTCTTCTCATTCAACATTACCTAGGTAGCCATCTTCATAGAAATGATTCCATCCTTAGCGGCTCCATTAAGAGAAACTGTTAACGTCTCCCAATTGTTGGGTAGAAAGTTTAATAGGAACAAAGCCTCAACTTCGTCATCCATATTAATTTTCATCAAGTGTAACTGATTGATGGTATTTTATACTTCATTAAGATGCTCGGACATTGAAGAACCTTCTTTGTACTTCGTGTTAGTAAACTTCTTAATGAGCAGTACCTTGTTTCAGGCTGACTTCCACTCATAGAGGTCTTCGAGTTTCTTCCACAAGCTAAAAGCAGTAGTCTCTTGAGATACATGGTGGAAGACACTATCGTCAATCCACTGTCGAATATACTCAATTGCTTTTCTGTCAAGCTTGGTCTACTCAGCCACCACTATTGTGTCTGGTTTTACTCCTCCATTCTCAATGGATTGTGCCAAGTCCTTGCAATAGAGCAAGTCTTCCATCTTGGCTTTCCAAATAGTGTAGTTAACTCTATTCAGGCTAGTCATGCGAGTGTTCATGGTCTATCTCTACAAGCTATTTCAACTCAAACCTCCTCTCAGGAATTTTATCAAACACCTTCTGGGCAAGATTTGAATAACAACCTTGTTGGGCTTAATCCAACCTGGCTCCGGTACCACTTGTTGGGAAAATGATACCAATCGATTTCCACTGAGATAGCTTGTACTTGGACAATCTACTACTCCAATAAAAAATCTAATCTTTCACTACAACCAACAACCACAATCCTAATCTATAACACCCCGTGTTTTTCTTTTACTTTTCCTATTACCATAATAATAATAATAATAATAATAATAATAATACTAATAATAATAATAATAATAATAGATAAAACAAAAATAGGATAGATATTAGTTAAGGATATGAAACCCCATATGTAAAAAGATAAACCTTCATCCTTGTTTTCGGGGGGTTTTCAAAACAAAAAGGAGTTCACACGTAGAGTTTATTTTTTTCACAGAGAAGAGAAAATATAAAGAGTTTTTCACATAGAGGAAAGGAGAGGTTTCTTGCTGGAGGTTTACTGATAGCTGATATCAGCGGATATCAGGAGCGTATCACGAGTGAGTAGATGTTTTATGGATTTTCATAAAAAAAATTCTTTTTACTGTTGATTTCACGATGCTGACAATGGTTTGTGCTCATACTGTGTTTTGTTTCAGTTTTAGTACTGTATTCAATTTAATGTTAAGTGTGTTTATATCTCGTTTATGGATTGAAGAATAAACTTTGTCTCCGGAAAACCTGCCCCGATCCATTGAAACAAAACGAGTAAATAAATTTATTAATGGTTAATGTAAATGTCGTGGTCGAAATAGATAATTATATATGCGTTTTTTATTTGAATGGACTGTGATTGTTTGGTTTATGGGTGATGTCGGGTGTAGAATCGGTGGTTGGGTGAACTGTGATGGTTGAATGTTGGTTTGGTTGTGTAATTGAGGTTGGTAGAGGGGCTGTTGAAGCTTTGAAACTGGTTGTTAATGGCGGCGCAAAGAAATCGCCCAGTAAATTATGTGAACTTTTGTTGATTTGGTTTTTGATTGATGCTTGAATGATGATTGATGTCTGGGGAGTAAAGGTTTGATGCACTACACCAAAACATGATATTTGTAACGCACACATTTTTTTGTTTGTAACGTTTATTAGGCGTAACTACATTACTAACGTTTTCTGGGTGTTAAAATTGTCTATAAAGTGTTACGTTAATTATCCCTGAAGCGAGAATTAATTTGTAACGTATTTTTAAAGTTTTGTTTTGACAGAAAACCGTGAAGGTTAAGATAATAATTAGTAAATTAAAAAATACTGACCAAAATTAGTATTTTGAGAGGCCAAATTATACTTTTGGGCCAAAGGGGAAAAAAATAACATAATCGTGCTCTTCTCTCTTTTCCCCTCTCTCGGTCTCTCTTATACTTTTCATCCCCTCTCTCTCTCTAAACTTAATCAACACTTCTGCCGCCACGCCACCGCCATCCGGTAGTTTTCTCTTCCTTCTCCTTTTCCTTCTAGGGTTTGATAATTTTCATAATCTAATTTATACTTTTTCGCTTTTTTCACACTGCTAGGTGTTTAATACACAACTAACACTAATTTTGGTGCTAATTGCTTCAGTTATAACCAAATGTATGATTTTTATCTTAATATTTTGATATCTTGTACTCTTCTATGGAAAATTTCGATTTTTATTTTCATATATTGAGTGTTCTGTAAGTCTAGTGAGTGTTGGAATTCATGATTTTAGTAATAATATGGTTTTGTATATGTTCTTTTCCTGGTTTGGGGATTATTTTTCAATCTTCACTCATGCTCTCTCAATTAAATATAGTGATTTGGTGGTCTTTTATGCAAATGGGTAGATTTCCAGCTTGTAGTTGTGCACATTTTTTTTTTTTTACTTTTATTTTCAGATTATGAATTTGTCTGATCCCCATTCCTGAATTTTGTGTGGTCTTGAGTAGTTTAACTAAGTTATAAAACCCATCAGCTGTTTGAGTATATGTCTTTGTGGTTTTTCTCTCTAGACTGTTTATGCATCCTTTCTTGAATGCCTTTTGTTTAATATGGATGTCATAGTGACTTTTCTATGTTCATACTCTTTTGGAGATTGATTAATAACTTTAATATGTGGATGGTGTTTATGAAATACTTTATTTATATATTTCATAATTTTGATTGCAGATATGTGTGCTTGTTTGCTTAGCGGGTTGAAGAACATACTAACCCATTTTAACTTCTGCTGTGCAAATCAATATAATTGGTTTTACCTTGCCGGTCCCAAGCCCGGATAAAGGAGGAGGGAGGATGGTGGTGCCTTGGACTGTTTTGCTATTGAGCGTTGGGAATCTCGTTATTAAAGGTGTGTAGTCTTATTATCCGTTATGCTACCCCAAGCGGATGGATTTTTATTGTCTGTTATTTCTCTTTAATGGTTTCCTTTGTTACAGTTCTGTTGATTCATGTTTGAGGATTTCAAGAGCTAATAAATTATCCCTCCGTCCGATTCCACGATCATAAAGTGCCAAAAAGGTTCCGTTGCTTTCAATTATACAACTTGTGGGAATTATTGCAATAATGTCACCGGTTGCATGGCAGGGTTTTGCGTTTTTTATACCTGTAATTGGATCCTACATTTGGTATCAAGTAATGCTTAATTCTTTCACATTTTATCAGAGATTCAAACTTTCAATTAAATCCTGTCAGAGATCCTTACTAGTTTCTGAAATTTTCATATACAAGAATGGCCACTTTGCATGATGGTATGTTGAGCATTACACATGCCACAAAGAACACTGTCATGTGAAGCAACTCAAACCATATATATGAATTTCAAAATGACAGATCTTCCAAATCACAAAAAATTCTTTATGTAAGCATGGACAGTGCCTCATGGTACTTTGAAATTTGGAGTGCCAGTTGTTACTCTTTAATTCTTTCTATCTGATACTATCTTGGTCCTCTCTTTTAGTTATTCCCATCTTCTACTTGATTTAAACTTATTATCTCATTATACTATCTTGGTCATGACTTGGAAGGCTATTACTGATTTAGAGGTCATTTGGATTTCCATTTGTTAAGATTCTAGTATGACAAAATGAGCTTTAAGACTTGACAATGGTTTACTTGTTCTTTGTTTTCAGATTCCTTGTGATATAGCTAGTAAATATATATCCATCAAGGACAAGGGCTGATAGTTTTAGGGCATGTATCTTGGTCCTAAACTCTTACTTACATTTTGTTAGAAAATTGACTAAAGTCACATCTCGAGAGCTATGGATCTAAGTCTAGTGTCTTGTGCAGGCTTTTATAGGCTCAATTGTCGAGCATGTTCATGGCATCCAGACCATTCCATCAGGCCAACAGAGGATTTGGACTAACTGCACACATTGTTGATCATTGTAAACTGGTCTTTAAATTTCCTCGAGGGACAAACAACATTTAGGTTAGCATTTCTTTGTTCCCTAATTTCCCTTCTGGCCATTTCATCTTCAGTTCATCTTTATATTTAGATCTATGTACTTGGGTGTATTTGTAATTAGATAAAATTGACATGGGTTTCTTCATCCAGTTATGGCCATCTTTCCTAAGTTTCAAGCATTTTGCGATTATAAAATACAATTGTTCCACCTAAGATACAATGACAAAAACAAAGACCAAAATAGTAAACGCCGTCATATATCTAACTATGAAATAGAAACTAGGGATTTCTAAATCTTTCAACAAAAACAACGCGGGCGAAAAGAAAATTGTCTAAAAGCCAACTTGAAAAGCAATAAGTTGGTACCAAAAGAATGTCTTCATGGAGTCGTTTCAGAAAAGTTATGAGCAAAACTGTGAGTAGTATGACTATAAGTAGTTGTCGATATTGCGCTCGTGATGTATTTGAGTTTTACAAAGGGATATGGGAACTTTAATATGTAACCCTATTCCCTTATACCTTGTAAACCACCATTATGACACTAGCGGAATCGTTTGTTAACACACTTTGTCCTACATCACACTACTCTTTCTTCTTATCAATAAGAGTTATTGCCTATTTTTCTTTTTTCTTTTTTATTTTTTTCTAAAAAACATAAAATCACACTTACATGGTACATCAAACAACGAGTTTTATGTATTTTAAGAAGTTCACCCTATATACATATCAAGAAAACTAAACCCTATACGGACCCAAGAAAGAAACATAGTAACTAGATAGACTCCTAACATAACAGTTCACATAATAAAACACCTGAAAAACATATGATGCAAGACAAAGAAAGGAATTACTTTGTGGCAAGTACAATCGGGCTTCGCTTTGACTGAAACCAATTGGTATTACATAGTATTGCAAGAATCTCATTTGGCGCAACCACCTTGTTGTAGCTTCATACATTATCTTCTCAAAATCCAAATCATCCATAAAACAAATGCAACTAATGAAACCACATACCATCATCAATGAAATTATTCCCGAAGTTTGAACTAGGCCAAGAAAGTAGTGAGAATAGCGGATGTTTTTCCAAGCGGTTGAGAATGCAAAGACAAAGTTCCCTGTACATGCTTGGGGTCTAGTCGATACCAGCCTAGAGGATGTCTTTATCAAGGTTGCTGGAAGGGAATAAGCATTTAAAAAATATACTCCTCTTCATTCGGGTTTATGGACGAGGTCTATACTTTATTTTTAAACGGTGTTTTATAGCTGTTTAATTTTATTATATGGTTTCATACATACATTTCTAAAATGTTGTTTATCCCAAAAACTTATAAACTTGTAATAATAATTATCTCTTATTCCATCTCCTACCTCTCTTTCTTCTATTCTTCTTCCATTAGTTTCCATGAAAGAAAATAGTGGATGGTGTCCGCCTCGAAGTCCCAGCACACCAATTAAGATTTAGAATGCCAACACTAAAAAGGCGTAGCCAATCTATTATCTCAATTCTCAAGTCTCAACATTGTCCATTGTTCAAATTTCGGCAGATTTAGTGAGAGCAATTTGACACTTGCAGGACCCACACGGTTCAGAAACACTAGGGCACTGAAAACAACATATTATTGGGACCATTTGTTATCTTTGAAATGTAAGAGTGTAGTTGATATTTAAAAGGTCAAAAGTCACCATGTGCCCCTTTGTAATTATATTTTTCTTAGTTATTTAACGAGGCAAACCCACCAAATCTACTTCAAAAGAGTGGATAACCGGACTAGTTTTGACACTTGGCTACAAGCTCAAAACCATTGTCAATTCTTATGAGAAACTAATCACTTTGCATTCTGTCAAGAACAAGAAAGAATGAGAAACTAATCACTTTGCATTCTGTCAAGAACAAGAAAGAAAGAGGAAGAGATAACTCTCTTTCCCTCTCTCTCTCTCTGGCATTTGATTTTGATCATGGATTCCATGCATGGCCCTTCTAGTTTCAAGGCTCAGTCTAATGCTTTACTTAGAAAAAACCTTACTATACAGGTCTCTCTCTCTCTCTGGTGTTGTTTTGGTTTTTTTTTGTTGTTCTTCATGTATATATTCTATGAGGATTTATGGGGAGATTGAAAGTGAACATCTGTGATAACTTGGCTGACCACATGGTAAGTTATCTTTGATAGTGTAGTGCACCCCAAGTTTGTATGTTTCGTAAATAATGAAAATTTGCTTCTTCTGTTGGTAGGTGGGCAATGTGTATGTTCAGTTGAACATGCTGCAGACTGCAGTTGCTGTTTAGAGTCTGACTAGAAGGTTTTATGCAGGTTAGTTATCATATCTCATTTATCGTTTAACAAACAAGACTTAGCTTGTAGTCAGATAATATAGAATATACGTGTACAGTTAGGTAACGAATTTAATAGTTTACGACAATGTTCCAGGAGTTTCTTGATAATGTTTTAAAATCTATTAAGGATGTATACAGTATACTTACTTGGTTATGAATCTTATAATTGTTTACTTATTGGTTAAGTTGACTTGGAGATGTGATTAATTCACAGGGCGTCCCATTATCTTCAACTTTTCTCTGGATTTTGGTGAAGCCACATGTAGGCAATATGAGAAGAATACATGCGTTGTGCAATGTATTGATTGTTGATCACATTGTAGATGAATTCTTTTGCTTTTCGGTTTAACTTTCTTTATTGTTTGTGTCATTTACTGTATGTCGGTCGATCAAGCTTCTAAGGAACCACTATATTTATGTGTACCTATCGAATCTAAAACTATGAGGTTATGTAGTATGGGTGTGTGGACCATACACCCAGATACCAATCTTTTAACAATGAACTTTTCTATTTGTGTCATAATATTTCACCAAAATTTGCAGAAGATACTGTTTTTATCTTTTAATTCTATACCTAGAAGCAATAGCTATGGGCTTTTCTTGTTTTTTACTGAGTAACACGAAGGGCAATTGTATATGGTAATATTATACAATGTTTGTTTTTGTATCTTTTTCTTTTATTCACTTTGGTCCAATAATAGATCTATTCAAGGGTCTCGTTATATATTTGATGTGATATATCTCTGTTTGGTTATGTATTTGAATTACATTGCCGCAAAACAATCTATTCAAAACTAACACTGCTACCATTTTCTTTTTTATTTTAATTTTTCATGTCTTAAGGGGATTGCAAGAAGGCTATTCATTTGTGGGAGCCTTTGTCTACTAGAACATGGAAAGTAGAATTGACTCCTTTTGTTGGGCATGCCAAAAGTGTTAAGGATATCCAGGTACACTCTAATTTGATTAACAAAACTTCTTCGTTTTTTTGTGTGGGTGTTTTAATGCGGTAAGCCCTCAATTTGAAGTCTATTCCATTCTAAAAGTTGTCTAAATTCCTTCATGCAGTGGAGCCCTGTCGAAGCTAATGTTTTTACGTCATATTCTGTGGATGGTACGTTTGCCATATGGGATACCTGTTTGGGAAAAACACCTTCAGTTTCTATTAAGGCACATAAAGCAGATGTGAAACTAACTCGGTTAAAGGTAAAAGTAAAGTTAAATGTAGTTATTTTGTTAATCACGTATATGTTACTTTAGTTATTTTGTTAGGGGAATAAGGAACTAAAATGCCTCTGAGTGAGGAACTAGCTTTAGCGTTTCGTGTTGGAACGTAGATGGAGAGCAACAACATGAGACCTAGCAGTTAATGAAAGGTAAGGTTCTTGTGTGGTTTTCTTTCCTTTCATGTGACAATTGTATGCGGATGTTGGAATATTCATGAGTTTTGTTTTGGAAGATGGGTTCTTACATGTGAGTAGCGTGAAGGTATGGTGTATATATATTCGAAATGTGGTATCTCTGGTTGGAACTAATAGAGGTGTATAACACTGATATAAGTGGAAGTGATGTATATATATGTTGTTTTTATTTTAATTTTGGTATATAATTTATAGTGTCTTTTGATTCGAGGATTGGTTATTTGACTTAACTGGCATTAGTCGAGATAGTTAAGTAGCTAGTTCTACAAATCAATATATATTTGAGTAGGTGGTTCTACGAATCAATATATTATTTGATTTTCAGGTTATGACAGGATTTATGTATATGAAATGTTGAAAATATAAAGGAGATTCTGTCGAAATTTTTATGTCTTTTGTCAAGGTGTTTGACAAGGTTATAGGGTTTTGGGGCGTTACATAAACTTTTATGTCTATACTATGCTTCTATTGTTGCTAGTCTGCTACCATACTCTCTTTTTTGAATTCCGTAGTCTGAGTATAAGGAACTACTATTTAAGAATAGGATATAAGTATATATCTATACATATTTGTTTTCTACTGCCTAACTCACTTTTATTTATTTCTATTGGTGTATAGGATGAAAAGGACTTTTTTGATGATACCATCCCAAAGTCGTCCTCTGATGCTTGCAACTACTGAAGGTGCTAGTTCTATACAAATGACGTGAAAGCTTGAGTTTAAGGACATGCAAGTCCTATTGATTTGGAAAAAAAATGTGTATTTCATTCTTGGCAAGTCCTATTTATGAAAGATGTTTTGGTAATGTTATTTTAATAAAAGATTATGTGATTGGATATACTTGTGGGATTTCTTGTTTATATTATGGACAATTGTAGAATATCCAATAAGTAGGGGCATCTTTATGCAGGTTCAGTATTCTCCCAAAAAGGGTGGTTTTGGGGGAAATTATTTTTTTTACGTATGAAATAGTTTTGTAACGGTGGAAAACCGTAACTAAACTTTGCAATAACTAACACTTACAAAGTAGTAAAACCGTTACCAAAGAAAATTAACCGTTACAAATTCTATAAATCAGTAATACAAAAAAGCGTTACTAATTTTATAAAAACCGTTACTGATGTTAGAAAAGAGTAACACACAAAAGCATTACTAATTTTATAAAACCGTTACTGAAGAGTAATACAATTGAGCAAAGAAAACCGTTAGCAAATATTTTTAGTTACGGAAAAAACCGTTACAATAAAAAATTTTGTAACGGTTCTACACCGTTATGAATATTAATAACGAATTAGAAACGCCAAAACAGTGACGCAAAAAAACCGTTACAAATATTTTTAGTAACGGTTTCTGACCGTTAGGTATGTCCTGTTAAAGATTAGGTTTTTTTGCTTTGGAAGGGATATGGTTGGGTTTCTGACCGCAAAGAAACAGATATGGTTGGGTTGATGTATATGGTTTGGGGTGTTGTTGGGAGCTTTGGAAGGGAGTTAATGGCGGTCGAGATCTAGATTTGGGAGTGATCTCGACAGTGGATAAAAGGGAGTGGTGTGTGTGTTAAAGATGGTTGGTTTTTGATGGGGAGTCAAACCGATGTGATGAGGAAGGGAGGAGAGGTGGTCAGAAACCAAGCTGATGTGGTGGAGGGGATGACTGCGATTTTGATCTAGTGCTCCCTATCTCACAAGTGAAATTCTATTTCGGTTGGGTTTGGGGCTTGGGCCTTAGATTGTTTTGTTTGGGCCAACTCATTTCTTTAGTTCTTTGGGCCGGTTTCAGTTTATTTCTTTGGGCCGGTTTTCATTTTTGTGGGCTGGTTTTATAAATCCAAGTGGGTCAGGTTATAAATTTATGGGCTTAAGTTTAGATTGGGCTTGGGAAAGGCTAAAGGCTTTGGGCCTTAGTCTTTGGGTTTTGGTTAGAGGGAGTTTAGGACTAGTTGGCTGCTGTTGACCAGTCAACCCTTTGACTGTTGACCAGGGTTGACTTTGACTAATTGACCAAGTTTGACCTTTGACTTGACTAAGATTAGGTCTATTATGATAGGTCTAGGGCTATTAGTGTGCTTGGCGTTAGGCTAAGACTTTATATATATACGTGTGTACGTGTATTAAGTTATTAACTATTATGTGATATTTCAATCTTTTATGATATACGACGCTATGACACTTAGACATCGATATATTAATAACGCATAAACAATAATACAAGAAACAAGATACTCCTCCGTTCTCTGAAATAATATATGCAATAAAGTTCAATAATGCGTAAACAATTTACCACACTCTTTTAGAATCTCTCATGGCATAACTCTCTTTCCACAAAAAAGGAAGAAGAGACCGAAGTTTTCTCTAATGGTCAGATCCTCTCTCTCGAGGGATAAAGCCTCTTCGCCACTTCGCCTCTCTGCCTCGGGCTAAAAGCGGTTACTCAAGCCTCTCCTGTGGGCCCGCAGCAGCTCTTCCCCCTCTCCTCTTGATCTTAAAAAAAAAAAAAAAAAACCCTAGATCCGATCGTTTTAACTTTCTCTTGATCCTTTTTTGAGTTTCCTCTTTCCACAAATCTTCTCCTTGACTTCTTTAGTGTCTCATTCTTTGTGGTGATGAAGAAAAAAAAAAGAAAAAAAAGGAACTTGGTTGCTTTTATGGGTTTTGTAACCCATAGTGTAATCGGCATAGATCGTTTGGATCAAGAGTCGTGGTCTTTGGGGTTTATGGTTTCTACTTTGTGGAAAGTCACCCCTTTTTTTGCAGCTAGTTCTTTGTTGAAGATCCAAAACAAATACGATCTCGGTTTCCTATTTCCAGTTTTTATTAAAGTGTTATTTGGTTGGCGACATCAAGTCCCATATTCATGGTTGGACATTTCTCATCATGATGTCGGAGTTGTAATTGGATTCTTTTGCTTGTAACCGGTTGTGGTTGTCTTGGTGTTGGTTGGGCAAGGGAGGGAGGTTCGTTCCATTTATCTTCTCCCTTTCGGATTGCTGGTTTTGGGGTTTTATGGTCGGCCACCACTCCTTTGTAAGGTTCTTGGTGAGGCTCACCTTCTAGGTGTAGCTAATCTGCCGCTATCCGCAGAGTTTATTGCTTTGTGGTTTGGAGACTTTTGGGTCTTCGTCTTGGGAGAATCGAGAACTCTTTGGCTGATCGTCTTTGGAGCAACTTCAGGTGGGGAAGAAGCATGGGTTGAAGATTTCAGATTCGTGTTGGGAATTGATGCAAGGAATCTATCTCAAACATACTTGGATGTTTGTGTTTTTCTTGCATTTGATTTCCATCGTTTCTTTCATGTATTTTTGATAGTTGTCTGTTCTGTAAGTTACTATCTTTTGAATTAATGAAATGTGGAATTATCGAAAAAAAAAAGAATCTCTCCACGCCTCAAGTTTTGGAAATGAGATTTTATGACGGAAGATGTCATGTGATAGGTGGGCATTTATTGAATGTGCCATAAATGGACCGTTAGCGTTATAACTGGGTGTTCATTGAATGTGGCGGGAATGACCTAAGGTACATAGGTACTAAAGGGTGGGTCACTACACCAAAATGGTGATTTTGTAACGCACTCATTTTTCACTTAGTAACGTTTTTTAACTGTTACACAATTATTAACGTTTATAAAGTGTTAGTATGTCACTTTATCCGTTACTTAAATTTCAGATAATTATCAGAATTAATTAGTCACGGTTGGCTAACACATGGATACCGTCAGAAATAAAAAAAAAAAAAAAAAAAAAAAAAAACAAAAAAAATAATAATAATAATAATAAGAAATACTCTAAAACAAAAGGTTAGAATCCCGCACTCCTCTCTCTCATTTTCAGAGGGGCGAAGTGGTTGGCTCAAACCAGCACTTCCTCTTCTAAAACGAATGTAAGCTTTTTTTTTCTTCTTATTTTGTTAGTTCTTACTCTCCTTCTTCAATTCTTCTTCTCTTTGTAGGGATTGGAAAATTTAGGTTTTTATTTTCGTGCTTCCTCTTTAATTCTCTTCTTTACTTTTTGTGCTTATATACCAAGGGTTTAATTGGATTTCAGATTTTAGGTTGAGAACGAGTTAGGTTCTCAATGTGACACTCAACCTTTCTGATTTGGAAAACTAATTTTGGTAAGGGAACCAATTGTTTTCTGGCTGATCCATTGGTATGAACAACACTAACATGACTTTTATCCCTCATCTACTTTCTTCATCTTCTACTTCTTTTTTATTTTGAAGTTGCAGAGCTTAAATTTAAGGCCAAAAAAAAAAAAAAAATGGGAAGGGGGAAGTTCAAAGGGAAGCCAACTGGGAAAATGAACTTTTCTACTCGTGAAGAGATGGGTAATAATAACTTTTCTTTCTCTCTGTTTCATTTCTTTTTTGCAATAAATTCTGCTTTAAATTAAGATTGGTTCTTTGAAGCTTGTCAATCTGTTTATGTAAAATGGTATACATGAATTTTACTCATATTAAAGTTTTTAGTAATTTCAAGTGGAACTATGAACTTATTGTATACATTATGACTAGTTTATAAGGTTGTGAGTCTAAATTTATAAAAGGGTATGCTAAATATTGAAACTTTTAGTCATTTCTTCGATTTGACTGTTATGATTCTGGTTTTTAATATGAGGGGTTTCAAAAAAGTCTTGTGTACACAATGGTTATTATGAGTTAAGTTTTAACTGAAGAGAAGAGAGAGCTTTCCAGGTGTGAAAGGAATCAATATAGTTATTGTACAAGTATAACTTAGAAGAAATGACTTGTTCAGATTGTTATCTTGCTGGTCCAAATCCCCAAGTCTTGAAGCAGCATATATGCATCTCATTTTACTTTATCAATTTGTGTGTTTGTTTGTACTAGATCTTATATATGTTAGATTTAAGAGATAAAATGGTTTAGAGGTGTATTTTTTATTGGGTACTGTTTCGACCCCCACCTATGTGGCAAACGTTCATTAGTAGGGGTCTCTATTTTATTCATTTAATCGACAGGGCTAAAGCCCAATTTGCAATACCATGGATCAATGTACAGGCCCATTAACTCATGTGTCTAAGGTTGAACCTTAGCCACATGGCTTGCCACTAATGTACATTGATTTATGTCCAGATTCATTTCTTATCAAAGAGATAATTATCAGTTAAAAGTTATAGTCTATCACAATTACTCAAGCTACAAGATTACTTGAGCTACAAGGACTCTCTACTCTACCTATATAAATACCAAACTATTTTTCATTCAGAATGACGTTCTTGAGACTTGATCCCATTGATAATTTGGGTACGTAGGCAACCGCAAAGTACAGTCTCATCATTCCCCCGATCACCATCATTTTTCCAATTACTTTTCTACGTTCTTTGTCTCTTTTATCAACACTTAATGTTTTGATCATATCTGGTCGAAACATAATTAGCGCCGTCTGCAGTTCTTATGCAAAATCGACGATCACGTTCTACAAAAGTTATGACGAATACTCGACGAGCCTAAGTTCTCGATACACTTACTGACGATCATCGCGAATGTGCGGTTCCAGGTCAACCTGGCGGTATCGAACTACTCCATCCTATTCCTTTTCAACATCCGATTGCATACGACCCGACTACCGTTCCACCGATGCGCCAAATTATTCAAAGACGGTTATTGCCTCGGCGATTCTTCTTCATCTATCCGCTATGATAATGTCCGTCATATGTCTCGAGGCATTCTTGTATTGAAAATATTACACTGGCCTTGTTTCATGCTGTCAGACGTCTTAAGCTTATTTCAAGGAAGGCATAGTCGAAGTTTATACTCAATATCCGTTGCGCAAGTTTTTTTTGCAATATCTACTTAATTGAGTCGTAGAATGGAAAAGTTACCTTAAGCGCCACAACATTATCTCGACACTCGTACAATTAAACAGAGACAAACTTTGATTTCGCTAATGACTGATTTTCTTATTGACGATATTCCTACGTCGAACGCATTACTCGATGAGGAAAACGGCAATCCCTAATTGACATTACCTCCCGAGGGCGATGACTTGAAATATTTATCGGATATATCTGCTGCTTGTTAGATTTACACCGATAGTTCGCATAATGAGTCCGCCTCCGATCTTGTTTTTGTCATCTTAAAGTTGAATGAAGCATAATTGCGAGGTCTCTACGTTTGAGTTTTTAACGCTTCACATTATATGGCCGAAAATAAACCGCTTTCATTTACGATAATGATAACTCTCTTCAACAGGGCGACTAAGTTATGATTAATTATTCTAAATTAGTCGCTAGCCACTTTGAATGATAATATGCAGCTCGTAATAATAGAATGGGCGTTCATTTGGACTTCGCTCAAATTAGTGCATGAAATTTTACATCTATCGATTGTATGCGGATCCACGCGTTATGATGTAAGGCATCCCGATTCTATCGCATACTTATCCGTGAAAAATCAAGTCGCCATTGTAACGACAACACCGGATTAACCACTTATCTTTGCCGATGATTCCAACGAGCTTGACAATCGATAATATCTCTCGTATCTACATCGACAATGATCATGCAAACCGTGGCGATGCTTTCGAGGAACTCCCGGGCGGTCTCGGCTCACATAGCAATGACCCAATGGTATTGGTGGCCATACATGCCAAAGGATGTTAAGCGTTTTCCGAGAAGTGTGTGCCTTGTCAAACACATGATATATGATATGGGTCAACTTCCCGCGAACGGCGTCATCTAATCCATAAACTTTGGTCATTTCTTGAAATGGGGCCTTGACATTGTTGGTTTATTTCCGACTGACCCGGCGGTGTTCGTTTTAAACGTCGCGAACAAATTATTTTACTAAATGAGCGGACAAAATTAACAAGTTGAACGAAAAACCCGAAGTTCTAATGTTATAATTTTGTTTCCATCACAACGCGATTACTATCGCCTCGAAAAATCGGCGAAATTACCACGCTTTAATTTACGGGTCTAAGATGAACGCCAATGCGGCGCTTTTAGTCGTCGTTACTATCACTACAACAAAATCGGCGAAATTACCACGTTTAATTTTGTCGTCTAAGTTGAACGCTTTTATTTCGCTTTTCGTTACTATCGCTTCGACAAAATCGGCGAAATTACCACGCGTTCAATTTCGTCAGTCTAAGTTGAACGCTTTTACGCCGCTTAGTCGTTACTATCACTATAACAAAATATGGCGAAATTACCACGCGAATTTCGTCGGTCTAAGTTGAACGCTTTTACGCCGCTTAGACGTTATTATCGCTCGACAGAGACCGCAAAATTACCATGTTTAATTTCGTCGATCCTAAGTTGAACGCTTTTTTTGCGCTTATCGCCCTATCAAACCGACAAAAATCGTGAAATTACCGCGTTTAATTTAAATTGGTCTAAGTTGAACGCTTTTATGCTTTCTTTTAGTCGTTACTATCACTACAACAAAATCGGGCGAAATTACGGGTTTAATTTTGTCGATCTAAGTTGAACGCTTTACGCCATTCGCGTTATTATCGCTATAACAAAAAAAACGAAATTATCATCGTTTAATTTCGTCGGTCCTAAGTTGAACGCTTTTACGCCGCTTTAGTCGTGACTATCGCTACAACAAAATCTGGCGAAATTACCACATTTAATTTCACAAGGTCTAAGGTTGAACGCTTTTAAACAAGCTTAGTCGTTACTATCACTACAACAAAATCGGGCGAAATTATCGCGTTTAATTTTAGCCATCTAAGTGAACGTTATTTCGGCTTAGTCATTATTATTGTTACGACAAAATCTAACGAACTTACCACATTTAATTTCATGGCTAAATTGAACGATTTTACGCTCACTTAGTGGGTTACTTTCGCTATGTCAACATCGATGAAGTTACCCGTTTAGTTTAAAATTGGTTCTGGCGTCGAGCATTTTTTTTTTCAATCTAATTTTGCAAGCTTAAAGTTAGTATTGGGGCGTTTCATTCTATTTTGTGTCATCTATATAAATCAACAACATTGTCAGTTTTACACAGCTATGTTATCAGACATCGCAACTATATTCAATTGCCAAAACATACTTTATTTTTATTTTTCATCAAAAGAAGTTTTAGCTCTATGGTATTACATTCACACAATTACTTAATCAATTATCTCTGTCAATTGTCTTACGGTTGTTCGATTAAATCTTCATTTTCTTATTCGAAATCTGCATTCGCTTCGCTTAGCGCTTTCGGTTAACCATTTTCCGCAGTCATTCTTTTTTCTAAGGCATTGTGCCGATCTTTCTACAAGAAATTTTTCGAGCAAAAATTTTCGTCAGCTTCATTATTTTTTCTAAGGCATTGTGCCGATCTTTCTATTAATAATTTTCCGAGCAAAAATTTTCGTCAGCGTCATTATTTTTTCTATGACATTGTGCCGATCTTTCTCCGAAAAAATTTCCGAGCGAAATTTTTTGACAGCTTCATTATTTTTTCTAAGGCATTAAGCTGAACTTTCTGAGCGAAACTTTCCGAGGCTCGTACAACTGTTGTTTCTCTGTGCAGCAAAAATTCGCTTTACGTGAACTTTGTAAGCGAAAACTTTATTCAGCTTATTTATTTATTTCTCTACGGCATTGTGATCTTTCCGTTCGAAATTTTTCGTCAATATCTTTTGCTCGTAATTCCGCCGTTTCAACCTGCGAAGAAAATACAAATCTTTTCGTTAGTCTTTCAGACTTAACCAAAATTTGAAGCTAAATGGAAAAAAATACTGACATACCTGTTTCATGTTGTCGAATTTTTTTGCCACCGTTTTGTCATATTCTCCGAACTTTTTCTCCGTCTTCTTTGGTAGCCCAAAATAACTCAATAATTGCACAATTTCTTTGTTTAACGGAATTGCACTCCCGCAACTTAATTGTGAGTAAACCGTTACTACTTCATCTTCTTCGACTTTTGTTTCAAATTCGTACACTTCATCCATCTCAAATTTCTCGAGTACTAGTATTTTCTGTATTTCCTTAAGCGACCATCGACGCGGTTTCAGGTAGTCGTTGTATTTGTCACCTTCTTTCCACCTCACCATATCTACGATCGTCATCCAGTTTTTTCTTCTCGATTATCTTTCGCCCGTTTAATATGGTCGTTTCTACCTAAAAAAAAAAACACGGGTAAGATAGTTCAAAAACCAGGTTCAACAATCCCATTATATCACCAATCCAAGTTGCTATACTTTTTGTTTTCCTACAAATTTTATTTTATTCAATTTGTCCTTATCATACTTAGACTTTATTCTGTTACTGATTCATTAGCCTTTCTTCTATTGTCTTTTTCTTTTTATACACTTCATTAATTCAGCAACTTGCAATTTTCCCTCGTTAAATAGAATCCTCACTTGCCCCAAGTTCTTACGTCCCTGTCCTACTTCTATTTTCTGATATTCAGAACATAGTCCCACTACTTTAGCTTCTGATTCCCCTGGTTTAATGACCCTACTTGGTTTATACCTTCTCTTTCGTATCACTTTGGTTGCCCTTAATAAATAAATATATTCAAACAACAAGCGCACACCACGTACAGAACAAATACCAAGAAAGGGAGAGAGAGAAGCACCTGTATCACTTTGTCTACTATACATACCTTTTCTTTCTTTTGTTGAGAACATCTCATACTTCGTGTTAGTTGGGTTGAACATTGTATTGTATTCTCTCTCGACATCATGACGAGTTGTCGATCCATTTGTGAGTCTTCCCTCAGAAATTGTTCGGCACTATAAACTTTGTCGGATCTCAGTTCCCTCGCCGTGGCCTCATGTGTTCTCTATATCTACCACTTCTTTCCATCTCTTAAATTCTATGATTGCCATTAACCTCATTGGTCTCGTTTTAAACACTTAGTTTTTTCTTTCTACTGTTTTGCATCTAGAACTTAGCAAGTGCTTATATAATATTTATTCGATCTAGTTTTACATTGCTGGTTGGACTCTTATCTAATCCAAATTCTTATCTAATCTAAACTCTTATCTAATCCAAACTCTTATCTAATCCAAATTCTTATCTAATCTAAACTCTTATCTAATCCAAACTCTTATCTAATCTGAATTCTTATCTAAATCAAAGTTGGCATCCAGTTTTAGTCGCTAAAGTCTTCACCTTCGAATCCAATTCGTCTTTAACGTCTTTTTCTTCCTATTATTACTAAACTACCCCTACGTATATTTTCAACAGTCTAATACTAGTATCGCTATTCCGCTGGCATGCGTCGTCAAAATCAACTTTCATATTGTTACGTCATGCGTTCCATACATTTTTGGCACTCAATTTCTTTTGAAATTTTTTCTGTGCATCTTTTATTTTTTCGGTGCATTTTTCAACCATTTTTTTAACTACATTACGTCCTGTATACGTTAATTTGACAGTATGTCGTTTCCGATAAATTCACGAATTTTTTCCGATTGTCCATTTTCCTATCGTTTACGTTCACACGACACTTTCGTATACATTAATTTGACATTATTTCGTTTCCGATAATTCACGAATTTTTTCCGATTGTCCATTTTCCTATCGTTTACGTTCACACGACACTTTGTTATACATTTCGCTTACTCTTTTTCTTATTCCAAGTTTTCCTTGATTTTTCTTCTCTTCTTTGCCATGTGAACTTTGTTCGCATGACAAAGAGGGGACGGTGTTTCGACCCCCACCTACGTGGCAAACGTTCATTAGTAGGGGTCTCTATTTTATTCATTTAATCGACAGGGCTAAAGCCCAATTTGCAATACCATGGATCAATGTACAGGCCCATTAACTCATGTGTCTAAGGCTGAACCTTAGCCACATGGCTTGCCACTAATGTACATTGATTTATGTCCAGATTTATTTCTTATCAAAGAGATAATTATCAGTTGAAAGTTATAGTCTATCACAATTACTCAAGCTACAAAGACTCTCTACTCTACCTATATAAATATCAAACTATTTTTCATTCAGAACGACGTTCTTGAGACTTGATCCCATTGATAATTTGGGTATGTAGGCAACCGCAAGGTACAGTCTCATCATTCCCCCGATCACCATCATTTTTCCAATTACTTTTCTACGTTCTTCGTCTCTTTTATCAACACTTGATGTTTTGATCATATCTGGTCGAAACAGGTACGTTTGAAAAAGGATTTTGAGAAAGAGTTGACATCTCTTGGGGGAAACAGAGAATAAGGGTGCATGAATTTAAAATACGACAGTATAGAACATTGGAGGGAAGCTTGGAAGACTCTATTTTTACATTGAGTGTGGTTGAATGGGCATTCCAAGCTTGGGGCTCTGTTTTTCCAAAATTTCACCTTTGAATTTCCACAACTTAATCATCCTCATGGTCGTCTTTTATTCAATGTTATGTATATTGAGGTCATAGCTCTGTTCTTGTAGCTATGTACTAGACTTTTTAAATACACCCGTATCAGTGTTTAACTGTTTGTTCATATTTACTAATTCTATCTTAGTAGGGCTGTTGTTCCCAGAACATATCTATGTTAAATCTTTTGGCTCCTACGCAGTCTCTAGGTGTCATAGTCTCTTAATATGCTCTTACAATAAACCTTCACAAATCACAAATTTACTCTTAATCGTAGCTGCACTTAATATGTTGTTATCTGCAATGATACTTAATCGCAGCTGTACTTAATAATCACAGATTTACTCTTAATCATAGTTTAAGGAACATAATGCTACACTGAACTATGAATTATGGACTTTAAATTAGCTGGTGTTTTTTTTGTTCTGAAAGCTCCTCAATCGAGAAATAGCAAATCAAGTGGTTATTTGTTTTGTCTAATCACCTAAACTACCGTTTGTTTTTTGCATGTTCTATAGATGCTTTCAATCTGGATGCAAAGTACTACTTGGTTTATATTTTCCTGTCATTTGGAGTCTGTATTACCTTTCTTGAATTCATAATTTTCACACGTGCAATAATAAATGGTATAGTCTACAAAGTTTTGGATGTCTATGTTAATTACTTTCCCTTTTCTTCTCTAAAATTATCTTTCATGCTAGTATGCATTTGTTCCCTTAAGTTTTTAGTTGACTTTTTGTACCCTTTTTCACTAAAAAGAAACCTTTACTTTTGGATAAGTGCATTCAATTGATTACAATACCCTAGCCATGAGACATGGAGATATTTGGAGAATTTGTTGGTATCATGTGTTCCTACATTGGTGCACTTATTTTACTGGTCAACTTTCATATTTTGTATATCAACTTATTTATCTATTTATTTAGTATTATTTATAATATTCTGAATTGAGTTATTCTTATTGCTAGCGTGTGTTTGTTTACAAGTATGAAGTATGTGTTTGTGTTTTTTTCTTTGTATGAATTATGTATTGTTGGTAACATGGTCTATTTAATGAGCCATGTCTTGATGATAACCAATTTTGGCTTTCCTCCTAATAACCCATCTGTGCATTGACTCCTTATAGGTTGATACTCAAGTTTCCATTCCTATAACAATCTGGGTAAACGATTATATAGGTTAGATGGCTCTTTCTCTAGGCAAGCTCTCCAGTCTGGAAGGTTTTGTGCACCAGGTATCATCATGATCTCACCCGTGGATTAGGTTCGATATACTTATTATTGAAGTTAACATTGCAAATTCTATGTAAGATGTTTTTCAGCGTAGTATGCCATAAGTAGTTGGTGTCTGCATTGACTAGTTTTGAGATGGCCATCAAAGAAACGTATATATGCACTACACCAAAATTGATATTTGTAACGCACATTTTTCTGATCCTAATAAGTTATTGTGTGTGATCACGTAATACAAAGGTACATTATGGAAGAATTATAGGAATCTAGTTTATTGTTGGATATTTTCTTTGAGTCTAATCCTTTAATATTTTCATATTGTTGAACCATTTACGGCTCGTTATGTATTTGTTTTGGGCGTTTGAAATTTAAAGTGTCTGACAACTAGGATATCTAGTTTGTCCCATTGTATGTACTGAGTTTTTCTAGTGCTTATATTATCTACCACAAGTAATGGGATGTGTGAAAATGTGTAATGGACTGAAAACACTTTTATCCCCTAGGTAGTCTAGGACTCTAGGAGTATCTCTTTATTGTATTTTTTCCAACCAAATGCGTCTTCAACTAATTTATAGGAGCCTATGTTTTCAACAGTATCTTGCAACATCAAAAGGTTACGAGGATATCACACTATTCCTTATTCAAGAAGGTGTGGACGTTAACATTTCAGGTAAGCCTTTACGTGTTGAACTAAATGTTATTCTATCCCTCTAGGTATGTATTATTCTTATAGTTTGTTTGGTGTATTTTGGAAGTGATACATCATAAATGTACTGATAATTTCTCCCAACTAGATAACTTTGGGACTTGTAGAAAATTTCGTGTGGAAATGTATCGATTTTGTTGTATAGAAGCATTTGGACTAGCTAGAACGAAATGATTGACTATGAGTTTGTCTAGTTTGACAGTGTATCAAGTTGGCATCTAATTTAGAATCCAATATATACATTATTTCGAATGCTTGTGTGATGACAATGATATTTGATAATGCAACTTAAGTATTAGATAAACTAATATAGGCCATTGGT
Organism: Coptis chinensis; assembly: GCF_015680905.1. Lineage (NCBI taxonomy): Eukaryota > Viridiplantae > Streptophyta > Magnoliopsida > Ranunculales > Ranunculaceae > Coptis > Coptis chinensis. The sequence continues at coordinate 62,311,899 of NC_141460.1, forward strand.
TATATATTTAGTAAGCTTGTAACATCTCATGCATGTGTACCTTGAGCCTTGAGGTGTCACTTAATTAGTTGGTTAGAAACACCTAGGCTTTTATTTGAGGTTTGACAGCACCAACTTGAGGAGAGCATGAGTTGGACATAGGAGAGCTACTACATAGAGGGGACGCCACTTACCTTATAGCATTTTTTTTTTTTTGGGTTATCCATTTGGATTATTTTCACTTTAAGGGACATGTTTAATTTTTTTAATAAAGCTTATGAAATTTAATGGAAGCAACCTCTATGGGGAGACGTATAGGAGAAGGAGAGGACAAATCCTCATTATTTGAAATGTTATAATAGTTTGTTTTCTCACTGTTTGTTTAAGGTTGGGGTAAGATGAGGAAAACCCATCGGCACATGGGAGATCAAATACTTACATAAGCGACCCCACTTGAATTGATTGAATTTGTGGTCAATGTAATTAGAAAGGACATTTTATTCCTAGAATTTGAAGAGGCTCTTGACTCTTGAGGAATCAACTTATCAGACTATATCTTTCCCTCCAATTTTCAAATAAGAATGGGGTATTGTTAATCTAGTAGCAATCTAAATTCCTTATTCGTTTTTTTGTGTGGGTGTTTTAATGTCGTAAGTCCACAATTTGAAGTCTATTCCGTTTTAAAAGTTGTCTAAATCCCTTCAAGCAGTGGAGCCCTACCGAAGCTGATGTTTTTGTGTCATGTTATGTGGATGGTATGTTGCCATATGGGATACCCATTTGGGAAAAACACCTGCAGTTTCTATTAAGGCACATAAAGCAGATGTGAATGTTATCTCATGACACCGGTAATTTTAATATATTATGTTTTTAGCATTCTCTCATGTATCTTTCTTTTTACCTTTAGATTGACCTTGTACTTGCATAATCATGAATAGGCTAGCATGACAGTGCCATTTCTTTTGGTGTAATTATTTTGTGGGTTTTGACTGAGCAAGCATGGTTTGATCTTTGTCTTTGATCAAGTGAATGTGCTGGTTCTGACTTTTTGTGTTGTGTCTACCCTATGAAATTAACTCGGTTAAAGATAAAAGTAAAGTTGAATGTAGTTATTTTGTATAATCGCGTATATGTTACGTTAGTTATTTTGTTAGGGAACTAGTTTTAGTGTTCCATGTTGGAACGTAGATGGAGAGCAGCAACAGGAGACCTAGTAGTTAATGAAAGGTAAGATCCTTGTGTGGTTTTATTTCATTTCATATGTGACAATTGCATGCAGATGTTGGAATATTCACGAGTTTTGTTTTGGAAGATGGGTTCTTACATGTGAGTAGTGTGAAGGTATGGTGTATATATATTTGAAGTGTGGTATCTCTGGTTGGAACTAATAGAGGTGTATAACACTGATATAAGTGGAAGTAATGTATATGTTGTTTTCATTTTAATTTTGGTATATAAATAACACTTATTTGACTTAACTGGCATTGGTCGAGATGGTTAAGTAGTTGGTTTTACGAATCAATATATATTTGAGCAGTTGGGCTTACGACCGAGGTCTGAGGTTTTAATATATGTTATGAAAGTATATTATTTGATTTTCAGGTTATGACAGGATTTATGTCTATGAAATGTTGAAAATACAGAGGAGATTATGTCTTTCGTCAAGGTGTGACAAGGTTATAGGGTTTTGGGGCATTACATAAACTTTCAATACTATGCTTATATTGCTACTAGTCTACTACCATACTCTATTTTTTGAATTCAGTAGTTTGAGTATAAGGAGCTACTACTTAAGAATAAGATATAAGTATATATCTATACATATTTGTTTTCTACTACCCGACTCCTTTTTATTTATTTCTATTGGTGTATATGATGAAAAGGACTTTTATGATGATATCATCCCAAAGTCATCCCCTGATGCTTGCAACTATTGAAGGTGGGAGTTCTGTACAAATGACGTGAGAGCTTGAGTTTAGGGACAAGTCCCATCACTAGTAGAAAAAAGGCCTTTTGTGACTGTTTTAAAATATTATTTGTGACTATTCTGTTCGAAACGGTCACAAATAGCAGAAAAGGGTTTTTGTGACTGTTTTAAGAAGTTTTTTGTGACGTGCATTTTTGAAACGGTCACAAATGGTTTTTTTTCCTAAAAAAAGTGTATATGTGTAGAGAATTATTTGTGACTGTCATATCCAAAAGTGTGACAAATGGTTTTTTCTAGGCTGTGGAGTATAATTTGTGACTGGTCTTCAAAAACAGTTACATATTCCCAGACTTTATATGACAGTCCTAAATACCCAGGTATTTTTCGCTCCCCCAACTGCAAGAGCCCAAGTTACCAAAAAAAAAAGCTGTAAGAGCCCACTAAGTAAAAGTAGTTAGAAACCTAGGGCTCAGTTTCCCCATCCTTCCAGCACATCCAGAAACACTTACCAAAAAAACGGTCGATCTCCCACGACTCTCTCTCACTCTCACGACAGATTTTGCGCTGGTTCTACATATGGATGGTTGGTAACAGTTTCTCAGAATTATGATGTTTGTCTTTTTAACCCATTCTTGTTCTGTGGATAATGAGATCCATCTTCCTTCTTTGAAAACATTTGAAGCTGAGGAAGATGAGATTTTTGGCGTCTATTACCTGGAAAGGGTTGCTTTGTCAGCAAACCCATCATCAAATCGCGATTTTGTTGCTATGGCAGTCTATGGTCAATTTAGTAGGTTAGCATTCTACAAGCCTGGAGACAAGGAATGGACCGGATTAGATTAACGAGAGAAATGCCGAAGCAAATTCACGAGATTAAGGATTTCCTTCTTACTACAAGAAGGAAGGATGCTCGCTCTGTTAAGATAAAGAAGAGCAAGGATGTCGCCAAGTTTAAGGTTCGTTGCTCCAAATATCGTACACACTTTGTGTGTTTGATTCTCGAAAGGCTGATAAGTGAAGTCTCTCCCACCAGGTTTGAGTGTGCAAGACCTTTGAAGGAGTGGAAGGAGATGGATGCCGTGACGGGATTGTTATGTTGCGCCTGTGTTCACTTTGTTGAATTGTTAGAGTTATGACTTAAGTTTTGATTTTGAATTCTAGACAGTAGAGATCGAAATGGAAAACACCGTTGGCTAATTTCTTTAAATTCTCAGATATATGAATATTATGTTGACTGGTTAAAAAAAAGTTAGTTAAATTATCAAAGAGGGCTAAATCCTATAGACCAGTCATGATTTACTCCTGATCGAGTTGCAGTGTGAGTTTAGAATTCTTGTGGTATGAATAGATTTTGGTGTTTGTGCTTTTACTGGATTGTGGTTTATGTTCTTTTTTATTTGATTTGAAGGTATTGCAAATACGAGATGCCTGATGATCTCATGATTCAGTATGAAGCTTGCAAGGACTGGTAATTTTTTTGCACTCTTCTCTATTTCTGTTAGTGCTGGTTTATATTTGCCTTTCTTTTTTACTCTCTAGTGGACTTATGACATGGCTAATGAACGTATTTGGTGCTAATCCTGACATATGAGCATTAGAAAGTAGTGCATATTGTAATTGTCTCAACTTTTAAGACATGCATTTAATCAAACTATTACATCCTGGCTATCTTAGCTTCATTTGCACAACATCTAAGGAATCCTCAGCTTCAGGCATTCCTCCAATATTACCTACAGAGTTAAACATGTGATGTCAGTTTTCGCAAAAAAAACAATTTCTAATAAGGAAAATAATATCATCCATTCAATAATTCACCACCTTTCCCCAATTCTTTATTAAGTGAACCTTTTGGTCGACCTCTTTTCCTTGTTGAAACACTCGTTTGACTAGCCACCCCATCCTGTAGATCGGTTTTGCAAAGCAAGTAAAGCATAAGACATGTAATTAATTAATTAATATAATTGGTGATCACATATCAAAGAAACGTTGAACACGGTAAAAAATAGAATTACAATGCTATGCAAAGGTTCTGGAACCTGTCGTGTGGGTTGAGTAACATCCTATTTTTTCTCGACAAAGCACCGAGGGCTTAGGAAAGCCAATACCCGCAGGATGTTCAAATTTTGACGACATTTGGATCAAGGTGAGAACTAGAATTTTGTTATGTGAACCTTTCGGTCGATCTCTTTTCCTCGTCGAGGCATTCTCTATTTGACTTGCCACCCCTTCCTCCTGTAGGTCAGTTTGCAAAGCAAGTATAGAAAATTAATTATTGAATATATACTTTTATGGTCACATATCAAAGAAATACATAATGAGAAAAGGATAGAATTACAATGCCACGCGAAGGTTCTTGAATGTCATCCTGCGTGAGTCTAACAACATCCCCGCTTTTTCTGACAATGCACCTGAGGCTCAGGCAAGGCAATTCCCTCAGAATGTTCGGCTTCAACGACATCTAAATGAAGGTAAGAGCTAGATTCAATTGATAGATTCCTTCTTACATTAATCAACACTAAAATACCTTTTGCCTTGTAAAACAAATATACGAAGGGTACATAGTTGTCTTGGCTGTACCTTTCAGATGGGGAACATTAGAAAAACCAAAATATATATATGTTAAAAAACACAATATCTAGTAACACTAGAATTTTTTTTGACCGTTACCATACTCCTCAGCTTTAGAGTTGATTCAGGAACTCGCACTCATGACTAAGAGCTCATTCTTGTATCTAACTTGAACAGGGATGTGACTTCTAGAAACATCTTCTGACCGGGTATCTATGCAGTTAAATTAGTGTCCCTAGGAAGCGACTAATATTTTAGTAGAGGAGAGTCGAGGATTAAAGCGGATGCCGCAACATAAAATAAAAATGTTTCTATAGTATATGGGGAGGGATAGAGCCTCTCCTATAACTTGAATGAGGGGGCTGATTTTCGGTTGAGATTATCTCCTTACCATGAAGATCATTCAACAATAATCAACCCATTTGAATATTTCTAACCTTTTCAAAAGAGTCGGAGAACTCAATGGACGAAAATTTAACCATCGAAGAAGCTTATTTGTGGAGTGGAGTCACTTTATAGGACTGTAAATAAAGGAGTGGCTCTATCCTCCCTCCCCAAAATATATTTGTGTTTGCCACAACACGTAAGTAGCAATCAAAAGTTAATCAAACACTATTTTTTTTAGAAATGTTAACAAAAAGTTACAACATCTCTTGATTGACTTCAGATTTGGGTAAAGACTGTGTAGATAATTCAAAAACTCATACGCTCACGAGAAAGTGCTCAATCTTGTATCTAATTTAAACTAGAATGTGACTTCTAGAAACACCTTTTGTAGATGGTAGTTGTGATGGTACACTGTGGGCTATTGTTGCATACCGTGTTTGGTCCTTGGCGAGGTTTCATCTTTGTTCTATGGTTAATTAAGGATCACCCCTTGTCCAACTTTTAAAAATGTTGTTATCTTACTTTGTACAACCCTATTTTCTTATTCACTAAAGATTAGAAGCAATTGTTATATGGATTTTATTTGTTTGCAGTTCTCTTTATTTGAATAATCATTAAAGTCAGGGAAATTATTTTTTTGTCATTCACTTTATCTTTAGTATTTTTAAGATTTGGTGGGATCAACAATGATCGCTGGTATTCAATGAAGATGACCTAGTAGTGTAGTGTGGTAGCCCAAGCCCAAGCCTTGTTTTGATTATTTTTTTTTTTTTTTTTTTAACTTTTGCAGATCAAGAAACTTTTTGGCCAGCAAGAAGACTTCTACCTCGGATAGATGTCAAAGCTCTTAGTTTGTTCGGTGCCTCTAAGAATGTATTTCAACTATGATGAAGACTAATCACGAAGTATTTGACGTGAATGTGACTTAGTCACAATTCTTTCCTAATCCATTCATTTGTATATTATTAAGTACTTATTTATTTATTACCTAAGTACGTCTTGTGTTTTATTTTTGCTATTGGAATGTTTAATGGAGTTAGCATTTATGAATGCTATTTGAATTTTAATGGATTATATTTCAGGTGTATATTTGTTGCAGGTCCAATTCAATGTGAAATGTCCGTTTTCAAATATATACGCTTTTTTTTAAAAAATTATAACATTTATCACGGTTTTATGCTAGAACTGTCACAAAAGATACGTTTTTTGTGACGGTTTTTGAGCAGTTGTTACCGTTTTTAATGGCTGAGAGAGGCTAGTCTAGAACAAATATTTGTGACGGTTTTGGGAAAAAAATAAATGACTCTCACTCCGTCACGGTTTTGGGAAAAAAAAAACAGTGACAAAAGGCTTTTTGTCACTGTTTTTAACAGTGATATAAAGCATTTTTTCTTGTAGTGCATTGATTTGGAAAACAATGTATATTTCATTCGTGACAAGTCCTATTTATGAAAAGACGTTTTGGTGATGTTATTTTAATAAAAGATTATGTGATTGGATGTACTTGTGAGATTTCTTGTTTATGTTATGGACGATTGTAGAATACCCAATAAGTGGGGACATCTTTATGCAGGTTAGTAGTCTCTCAAAAAGGGTGGTTTTGGGGGAAATTATTTTTTTTACATATGAAATAGTTTTGTAACGGTGGAAAACCGTAACTAAGCTTTGTAATAAGTAACACTTACGAAGCAACAAACCGTTACCAAAACGTTACAAATTCTATAAATCAATTACACAAATAAACGTTACTAACTTTCTAAAACCGTTACTATTGTTAGAAAAGAGTAACACAAAAAAACGTTACTAATACTATAAAACCATTATTGTTGTTAGAAAATAGTAACGGTCAAAAAGCGTTACGAACTCTATAAAAGCGTTACTAATGTTAGAAAAGAGTAACACAATTAAGCAAATAAAACCATTAGCAAATATTTTTAGTTACGGAAAAAACTGTTACAATAAATAATTATGTAACGGTTTTAAACCGTTATGAATATTAATAACGCATTAGAAACGCCAAAACTGTGACGTAAAATAACCGTTACAAATATTTTTAGTAACAGTTTCTGACCGTTAAGAATGTCCTGTTTTGGTATAGTGGGCGTATAAGAAAAGTAATCGATTAATTAATAAGAGAAATTGATTTGATTGTGCGGATGTGTTTGGACTTGCATTTGAATACTTATAGGATATCTACATATGTTATTTAGAATTTCTAACTTTCGTTTACAGGAGGGTAGGACTTAATAATATTTTGTCTTGGGGGACAACGTCCCCTACCCTTATACAGAAGTGGATATCGGTAAGATTTAATTCAATTACTAAGTTATTAAGATGAGTTATTATAATGAGTTAATAGAATGGAAGTCTTGCTTGAGAAGAAACTATGCCGGTTGAAATGATGGAACTACCTGTCTTCCAAGCTGAGAATGATTAAGTTATGGGTACATATAAAGTGTGGTTTGAATAATTAAAGTCTGGAAATATTTTTATGTTGTTAGTCTACTCATACCAGCAAATTCCATTTTGTTGACCCATGTTTGCTTTGTTTTGGCAACGTGGGTGTGTTCTTGGGAACATAGGTGGAAGGCAGTGGAACCACGACATTTGATTTGAATTCTTTCCTGGAGCAGTCCATTAGTTCTTTCATTAGGTCCAATTCTTTTTGGAAGTATGTATTAACGTAGTTTCATATTCATATGACATGAGAATACAATGTTAAAGACTTTTATTCTTAGAGTTTGATTTGATGATTTTTGGACGGAAGATAATCTTTTAATAAAGTGATGGTTGAGAAATTTTGGAGAAATTTTGTTATTAAGTTGATTCTTTTATGATGTGGGTTTTCGGTTTTGGCATGAGTTGTATCCACCTCATCATAGCCTGGGTTTTTAGACAATTGAACATAGTGATGCTTGAAATATTTATATTTCAAATATTCACTTTGTAATTGTTTAGAAATTCGAGCTGTGACATAATCTATGAATATAACTATCACAAACAAACAATATAAATATAAAGCAAGTAAAACATACTATAACACAAAGATGTACCGTGGTTCGGCCAATGATGCCTACTTCCACAAGAGTTAATCATTTTATAAGTATGGAAAGAAATATTACAATCACTCCTCTCAAGTCTCTCCACCTTATTAGATCACTCATCTCTCCTTACAAGCTTTTATCTTTGCAAGGGTTTTCTCTCAATTTTGATTGTTCTAAAAATTTGGTTTCTATTCAAGACTTGGTTTTCCAAAACCTAACTTCTGTTTTTATAGTAAACTGCAATTTCGCGGTTACTGTAGAAAAATAGAAACTGACAAGTTTAGGCATGAGCGCGTGCGTGCTCTCGGCAAGGCCAATTCGAACGTGCACGCCCTCTTATGTTCATAGCTCAAAAGTCTAATAACTTTGTTTCGTAAGAGACTAAAAAATAACTATCTTTTTTTTTTTTTATAACATGCTGCTGGGCGAGGGCTAAAATCAACTGCTGCTTTCGATCCGATTTATTCACACGAATCGTACTATTTTTCTCATTTTCTTCCTTATCCTCATATGAGGGATAACTCCAACACAAGCTTGCCTGAAAGAACACTAAATGTCTTCTTTCAAATCTCTCCGTGTTTCTTTTGCAAATTAAATCCAGCTCGATATATGCATGATTTATGTAGAGTATATGATGCATTATATTCAATTCCAATGCTTCACCGCTGTCTTTAGTTTCTTGGCATACCATGCATTACAATATATCTACTAATGCTAGCTTCATCTACCTCATAATGAAATACCCAGCCCATTGCGTCCTCATCTGATCAGAAGAATAGCTCGAGTTTCAATTCATTAAACAATCCGGCCTTCACACGTTGGCTCGAGTTTCATTAAATAATCCAGCCTTCACACGTGGTTTGAAGGATTGAGAAGGAAATTTGACGTGCTGAAATCAGAGTAAACAATTTTTTGTTTACTGTCCCGAATTGGTTTCTAAACTTGACGCACTGACTAACTTCAACAACACGCCTCACACGGTTGGACAAACCATAGTAAACATCAGCTGTTGCACACATGACCCTTTCTTGGAGGGGAACAAAAGTTCTAGAAGTCTATGATTTTATTTTATTATACTCTATTATTTTTTTAGTTGAGCAAGATCTGCAGGTTGTGAAGCTTGGGATTTCAGGTTGTGAAGAGTAACCTTCCAAATCCTTCGTGGCGGTCTGGTTTTTGGAAACAACTTAACTTAGAAGTTCATGTTATCTGGGAAACTTATTTAGATGGGATCGTAGAGAAATGAAATTGGTTTGCTCAAGGAAAGATCCACGTAGCATATCCACACTAAAATTCTAAGAGAATACTTCCGTAACCATATTAGGATTTCTATTTTTGAAATTCTTTCCTATTTTTAAGGGTATCTCCAATGGGGGGTGTAAAATTACACCTCCACCTAGCCTCCACGTAGGTGCAATTAGGATTTTACACTCCTAATTGTATACTATTGTATAAACTACACTTAATTGGCATAGTATACAACGTACTATACATGTTTTTGCACTTTGGATACTATACAATTTTCTAGGCACTAAACTACATTGTACTATCAAAAAAAATTCGGGGTTCTGACGTGGGGCAAATATTCGCCAAAATCTGTTGACGTGGCCAAATTTGGAGGTTTTATAATCCTACGTGGAGACATGTCATTTTATTTATTATAAAAACGTGTGTTGACATTTGCCACACAAGTGAATAGCCAACAAGTTGAATGTCATTTCCGATTTTCCCTCTCCAACTTTTCCCTCTCTTTTGATTAAGCCCAAAAATTGGAGATTTCATCGTAAACCCTAATTGACCAAAATTTGTTGTCTTTAAGATTAAATTGCCTAATTCACACAAACCCTAACCTATATAAAACACTAATCCATAGGAATCTAGTCCAGTTAAAGTAAGTTAATGTTTTTATTCTTAAGTTAATGTTTTTATATTGTTTTTGTCATATTGTTGTCGACTATTATACATGAATATTATACTATGATTGTTGTTATATTATTGATATATTGTTGCTAAATTACTGCAAAGTGGAAACAGTTGTAATTAATCTCCATCATGGGGGTTCATTTGTTACTAGTCCGGACCTTCATTACCTTGGTGGTAAGATAGAATGCTTGGACAATATTGATCCGCATAGGTTTGGATATTTTGATTTAAAATCAATGGTGGAGGAGTTGGGGTATTATAATGTGAGTAAAATGCACTATGGTCAAGCCGCCAGATAAGGGTTATATGTTAATTTTTTGATGATACTAGTATTATGAAAATCTTTGCAAGAAGCTAGAAATTTTGGGAATAGAATTGAGGTATACATTGAACATGATGTTGAGGTGGATTCAAGTGAACAAAATGTTGTGCATGATATTGAAGTAGTTGAGTTAGAGAATGGAGAAGACATTGAGATACAAACTCGATTCTGAGTGATAAGGTTTGTATTTCAGATGATAATGAGTCAGATGAGGAAGATTTTAGGTTTGAGGATTTGCCTGAATTGTCTGATAATGATGAGGAGCTTATTGAAGTTAGGAAAATGATAGAAGAAAGGAAAAAACGAAAAAGACTTGAAAGAATGAAATCAATTTGGGATGATGGTGATCATGAACCTGAAGTGAATGGTACTGGAGCTGAGCAAGCAATGAATGCTGAAGGTGATGATGATGTTGAAGCAATGAACGCTAGTACTGGTGTTGTAGCAGTGGATGGGCTTTATGTTGATGAAGGCAACAATGTGTTTATTAGTGATGATGAAGTTGACCATGGGGATGTTGATAGTGACTATATAGATTCAAGTGATTATGAAAGTCCAGATACTGATGAGGATGATGGTATTAGAAAAACCAAGAAGTTTAGGTACCCTAGTTTTGATCCCAAGACTGATGTATTTCATGTGCAACCAAGACTAGGGATGGTGTTTGCATCCCCTAATCATCCTCTTCAAAGATTGTTTGAAGGATTTTGCGCGTTGCTCATGGGTACCAACTTTGGTTGAAGTTAAACAACCGAAAAAGAATCCTTGCATTATGTCTTTGAGGATTGCCCATTTAGACTATATGCTAGTTGGATGACAAACAAGAGAAGCTTCCGGATAAAGTCCTATATATAGAAGAACATAAGTGTTCAAGGATATTTGATGTCCAGATTGCTAACTGTAAATGGATTGCTAGGATATATGGAGAGAAGATACTGAAGTATCCTAAAATGAAATTGAAGGATTTGAAAGAGCATATTATGCACAAGTTTAAGCTTGATGTGACATTGTGTCAGTGTAGCAGAGCTAAAAGCGCAAAGTTCTAGATGCAGTGGAAAATAGGTTGGCTGGTGTATATGCAAAGTTGTGGGACTACCAATTTGAACTAAGAAGGAGTAATCCTGGGAGTACTATTGAGATAGAATTATTTCATCCTACACCTAATGAACCTGCAGTGTTCAAGCGCATGTATATAGGGTTTGCTGCACTTATAAATGCATGGAAGAGTGGTTGCAGACCAATTATTGGAGTTGATGGATGTTTCTTGAAGGGGGCGCAAGGGGAGAGCTCTTGGCGACCATTGGTAGAGATGCAAACAATCAAATGTTCCCAATAGCATGGGCAAAGGTAGAAGTGGAAAACTCAGATAGTTGGATGTGGTTTTTGGATTTGCTGATACAAGACTTGGGTTATAGTGAGGGTCAGGGTCTTGGGTTGACTATTATTAGTGACCAGCAAAAGGGTCTTGTACAAGTGATAAAAGACTATTTGCCTTTTTTCTTTGAAACCACGAATTGTGCCGAACATGTATATGCCAATTTCAAGAAGACATTCCCCAGTTTACTGATATAAGTTTCTGTTTTGGAAGGCTAGCAAATGTGGGACTCCTCAAGAGTTTGAACAAAACATGGATGAAATGAAAAAGTATTCTGAGGATGCATATCACCACTGCATGGTGAAGCAAAACCCAAGACAGTGGTCAAGAGCTTTTTTTAGCATGTTTCCTTGTTCGGATTCTATTGACAACAACATATGCGAGACATTTAACTCAACAATAGTGGAAGCAAGGGAAAAGAACATCATAGAAATGCTTGAGGATATCAGATTGCAAGTAATGGCTAGAATGCAAAAGAAGATTGCAAAATGGCTAACCTGGAAGATCGCCTTTTATCCTATTATAATGCAAAAGTTAGAAAAAAATAAAAAGAAGATCATAGGTTTTGAAACACATTACAATGGAAGCAACTCATTTGAGGCCGGGAAGAATAAAAATATGAGGCCTTTACTGTGGATGCAACTGCTATGAGATGCAGCTGTAGAATGTGGGAAATGAATGGCATCCCATGTCCACATGCCATTTCAGTTATGTATTATCTCAACATTGATCCATTGCAGCATGTATCTAGTTGGTATAGTGTGGTAGAGTACAAGAAGATATATAGTCATGTGTTACAGCCTTTGAATGGTCAAAACATGTGGCATAGGACAAAAAGGCCTGCTATTTTGCCTCCCATAGCAAGGAGGATGCCTGGCAGACCCAAGAAGAATAGAAGGAAGGAAGGAAGGAGTAGCAGTGGAAACTGGAAGAGTGACACAAGTGGGAACTGGAAGAGTGACAGAAGACAAGGCTTCTCACCAACTATGCAGGAAGGGTAGGAAAATGCATTGTTCTAGATGCAATAGTGAGGAACACAACATAAGGTCATGCAAGTCTACAGACCCACCACTTAGAAAGAAACAAGTGAGTATGCATTTGTCTTTTACTTTTATAAGTTATTTTTACAAGTGGTTTTGATTGTATTTAAATATGTTAATATAATATTAGGTGAGGAAGAAGAAAGGAGAAGTGAATAATGTCCCAGCTGAGGATGCAACTAATGAAGGGCCAACTAATGTAACAGCTGAGAATGCCAGTAATGAAGGTAAGTGTACAAAAGGCAGAGGTACAAGGGGTAGAGGTCAAAGAGGGAGAGGAAGAAGGGAACCAGTCCCTATAGGCTTTGGAGTATACACTAGTCCTGAAGGAGAAACTTACATCAATGTGAGTCTTCTAATATATTTAATGTATTTTTCATTTATTATATTTTGTGCATTATCTTATTCATAGTGTATTATGTGTAGACTGCTTCAAGATTGACACCCTTGAATTCAAATGAACCATCTCCAAGTAATGAAGGGCCAAGTACTTTAACAGATGAGAGTACAACTAATCAGCAACCAAGTACAAGGGGTAGAGGTACAAGGGGTAAAGGTACAAGGGCTAGGGGTGAAAGAGGAAGAGGAAGAGGAAGCAATGAGCCAATTACTGTTCCACTTGGTGTAAACACTAATACTATTGAAAGAGAAGCTGACATCAATGTGAGTGTTTTAGTTTAGTTTTTTCAATAAATTAGTTTGAGTGCATTGGCTTATTCATTGTGCATGACTGTGTAGACTGCTTCAAGATTAGCTGTTCCACTTGCACCAAGAGTAACTGTGTCAATGGGTGATGGAGTACACATATTACCTCCAACTGGAAGAAAATATTTTCATGTAAGTTATTACTTTAAGTTTTTTATTCATTTAAGTGTCTGCAATTTAAAATTTAGTTTAGTTTATGTCTTTATTCTTTAGTTTAGTTTGGTAAGTTTTTATTAATTATGCTTTATTTCTTATATAGCCACCACAAGAAAGGAGAGTTGTACAAAGGAAGACTTCAAGTGCAAGTGATCAAGTTGGAAGTAGTCAAGGGTCAAATAATACACCACTTGGAACTCAGGAATCAAGTGCTGCAAAGAGTACAGCATAAGGCATCCCATGAATTATTTGGTAAAATTGATCTAGCTCATTTTGGTGTTTTAAGAGTGTATTAATGGTTTCAAACTTGTTGCTTTAATGAACAAGTGTCACGTTTTGTATGTTTCTCTCAAACATGGTCATGCAAAGAACAAGTGTCATATTTTGAATGTAAGAAAACAGTTTTTTTTTTTGTCAAAGAGAATGCTTTAATGAACATATTGAAAACTGATTTGACTAATGTCTTGTAAATAGTGTTATAGTTTTAATTTTGGACTTTATAGTTGGTGATAATTAATGGTGTTTGGTATGCAATCTATAAAACCATCCTAGAGGGGTAGAGGTTGTATGCAATAGGTTTATATTCGAAAAAACAATGCCCAAGGGTCAGATGATCCATGTTGAGGGTAAGGGAGAACCCAAAACTTTTGAAAGAGCATTGGTTGCAGTTTGGGACCTCATCAAAACAAAGGAGGGGAAGAGAGTGTTCATGGAGGTTGTTTATGAGAATGATGCCATTAATTTGAAGCCTTGTGATGACTGTGGAAGGGTGTGCATCATTGAGCTGTTGGAAGAGGGAGAGTCAAGTCAACCTAGAGAACCAAGTCTAGAAGTTCCACCTGGATTCGAACATAAGCTCAGGAAATCTCCAAGGTTACCAGCCCAGAGTGAAGGAATGAGGGAATCAAAGCCTAACACCATCCAAGCAAAGAAGTTCAAGAGGTTATCTTGGTCTTGTCTTCTTTCTGCTGCCTATCCTGGGTTTTGTATGAAGTCCAAGAAGTCTAAGAAGTGAACTGATGTTTGATGTGTTGTTTGATGTGTTGAAGTGTTGAAGTGAACTGATGTTAGGTTTATCTAGGTAGTGTCTTGTGTCTTGTTCTTGTTTCTATGTTTTGATGTTTTTTTAGCTTGGTTGTCTTGTTCTATGTTAAATTATCAAGTCATGATGTAGTGTAGTGATGTTTAATGTTTGCTTTTGCTATGTTAAATTATCAAATGCATTTTTCATTACATACATACAGTGACAGAAACACAGAAACTAGAGAACTCTACAATTTCATTCCATTTTCATTTTCATTCAACTCATTACATTATAAAAACCATGTTACAGAACATTACAGAAACACAGAAACCAGATAACTCTACAACTTCATTCCATTTTCATTTTCATTCAACTCATTACATTACAAAACCATGTTACGAACATTACGTAAAACACGTAAAACCGGAGATTCAACTCATTACATTACAAAAACCATGTTACGTAACATTCTGTAAAACACGTAAAACCGAGAGAACTCTATAATTTCATTCCATTTTCATTCAACTCATTACATTACAAAACCATGTTACTGTAACATTACTGAAAACACAATGCACTTCACTTATTAACCAAACAAATACTTGTAAAGCAAGAATACAATGACCAAAATCAAACAAGTTTTCTTCATCTTATAATTCGGCATTCCAAAGCTATCACCTTTTTCTTCAACTCTGTTCTCTTCTTCTTCTCAGAGTGAACAATTACATTCAATTTTCCTTGCAACTCCACCTTTTTCATGTTAGCTTCCTCCAAACTTTCTTTCAATTCGTCAATCTCTTTGTACAAATCAATGAACCTTTGCTTTGTTGATTTTGGAACTTTGTCCTCCCAATCAAAGTAGCCACAATCGTGAGTTTTGTAATTTGTACAACCAAAAAATCTTCTTCCCAAATTTCCAACAGTCTTTGACATTACCAAAGGAGATGGCTCTCCACAAAAGCATGAATGATTCGAATTGATAGAGGTGGACGACATTTTGAACTATTCAAATTGAGAGTTAGGGTTTCAAATTGAGAGTTATGGTTTTCAAATTGAGAGTTAGGGTTTTCAAATTGAGGAAGAAGGTTAAACTTGCAATTGAGAGTTAGTGTTTCAAGTTTTCAAATTGAGGTACCAGGTCACGTGTATTTCAAAAATGCCACATGTCTAGATGGCGGACCGTGGCATAGGCATAGATAACCCACATCAGCAAAAATTGACCGGAAATACTTCCAAGTCGCAAAGTGATAATTTTTTGATAGTACAATGTAGTTTAGTGCCTAGAAAATTGTATAGTATCCAAAGTGCAAAAACATGTATAGTACATTGTATACTATGCCAATAAAGTGTAATCTATAAATATTCACACTCTATACTCTCCAATGGAAAAGTGTAAAAAAAGTTAGATTTTAAATTCAGACGTCACTTAAAGTGACATCTCTCTTTAATTTAAACTAGAACGTCACTTAAAGTGACGGAGTTAAAAAATTACTTTAGAATTAGAAAGGGACGTTACTTAAAGGGACGTCCGATTTTTTTTTTATTCAGACGTCTGTTCGAGTGTCGCCCGGGTTTTTTATTAGTTGATAGCGAGAGGGGAATTTCCCACCCTCTCTATCAACTAATACTATATTATCTACGGTATAACACCCCCATTGGAAAGATTTTTTTTTATATTTGGGGTGTAAAATTTCCACTCTATACGGTTTACACCCCCATTGGAGATGTCCTGAGGAATTAGAAATTGAAATGTTTTAAGCAATTCGCAATTGATGGACTCTTATGAGGGAGTGCCAAATAGGCATCCATGTCATCATCATAACTCTATTAGGAGAGGCCACCTAGGAGAGAGAAAAGTCTATCTCTTATATTAATGTGTCACCTAGGAGAGAGAAAAATCTCTTTGAGAAGTCTCTCCTTTAGTATTAGTACTAGATTTTGGACCCGGGCATACGCCCGGAATCTATTAAATATTTTGTGTGTTGAAAAGGCTTTACAAAATGTCTCACACAAATTTTCGAATAAGAATATATTTTTATTGAAAATAAACCGAAATACGTTAATGACCAGCGATTATGGTGCATAAGTACTTAGAAACTAAGGGATCAAATTGAGATAGCCTCTTCACTTTGTGGTTTATAATATTAATCTGTAATTTTCAAATGAAATTATCTTAAACTCGATCTAGCTTGTATAATAGTTTTATTAGATTTATGGTGATTTAGCGGTAAATCATCACCGTACGGCTTACGTACTAATGTATACAAATCACTAAAACCGATTGATTGTTTCCATATCCTCAAATAATACACTACTCCCACTTGAAAAGATTTATCACATAAACGTGTCCTACGAATGGGTGTCGTTATATTAAATTATTATAAAAAATATTAGCAACTATGCATAGCTATGAGATATGAAAATTATATTAATTACTCATTTAAATTTCTTGCACCACTCATTATAAAAAGGAAGCATCAAACCTTGATAAAACTCATCAACTTCTTTTTATTGTTAGGTTTAATAATAGAAGTTTGATTGAAGTTTTGTGAGAATGTCCAATGTGGCGAAGATAATATTGAAACTACTTGAATAGCAAGACATTCTCAATCACAATAAAAGAATTATAATAAACACTACTTGAAATGCAAAATTATATTTGTTGAGACATTTATTTCCCCTACATATAATACAAATATGTTTTAGGGTTATTAGTTCAATACATTTGCATCAAGTTTCTTATTTTCCATTAATTATTCTTTGAGGTTAGTTTAATGTATTACGTTGCACCCAATTTCCAATTTCTCATTAATTATTCTTTGAGGTTAGTTCAATGCAGTTTCATCAAGTTTTCGATTTCCCGTTAATTATTATTTGAGGTTAGTTCAGTGCAATTGCATTCACTTTATGATTTCCCATTAGTTATTCATTAAGGTTAATTCAGTACAGTTGCATCCAGTTTTCGATATTTCGTTAATTAGTCTTTTAGATTAGTTCATTATATTTACATCCAGATTACAATCTCCCGTTAATTACTTATTGAGGTTAGTTAAATACATCTGCATCCAGTTTCTGATTTCCCGTTAATTGTTTTTCTAGGTTAGTTCGATAGTTTACAATTTCTATACAAGTTGCATACATGTAAGAGTCTGTTTTTATAAACTCACTTTCATTTTGGGTTCCTAATTAATCATAATTAATTATGTGAGAAGCCTAAAAAAGTGGACATTTATGCTTTGAGGTCGATGCAGTTACATCCGAATTCCAATTTCTAGTTAACTATTTTTTTAGGTTATTTCAATGCATTTGCATCCAATTTATGATTTCCCGTTAGTTAATTTCTGATTTTAGTTTAGTGCAGTTGCATCCAGTTTTTGGTTTTCCGTTAATTATTCTTTGAGGTTAGTTCAATGTAGTTGCATCCAATTTCCGATTTTATATTAATTGTTCTTTGAGGTTAGTTCAATACAATTATATCCGGTTTCTGATTTCCCATTAACTATTCTTTGAGGTTATTCCAATGCATTTGCATTTAATTTCCGATTTCACACCAATTATTCTATGAGGTTAATTCAATGCAGTTGCATTCAGTTTTTGATTTTCTGTTAATTATTTTTTGAGTTAAGTTCAATGCATTTGCATCTAGTTTTCGGTTTCACATTAATTATTATTTAAGGTTTCTTTGATGTATTTACATCTGCATCTAGTTTTTTATTATTTATTCTTTTAGGTTAGTTCGATACAATTATATCCGGTTTTGATTTCCCATTAACTATTCTTTGAGGTTATTCCAATGCATTTGCATTTAATTTCCGATTTCACACCAATTATTCTATGAGGTTAATTCAATGCAGTTGCATTCAGTTTTTGATTTTCTGTTAATTATTTTTTGAGTTAAGTTCAATGCATTTGCATCTAGTTTTCGGTTTCACATTAATTATTATTTAAGGTTTCTTTGATGTATTTACATGCCGTTTCTGATTTTCCATTAAATATTTTTCAAGGATTTGCATCTAATTTATAATATCTCGTTAGTTACTCTCTGTCGTTAGTTTAATGCAATTTGCATAAAGTTTCCGATTTACCGTTAATTACTCTTTGAGCTCAGTTATGTATTTGAATTCAATTTCCGATTTTCTTATAATCATCTATTATGGTGTATAATACCAACTTCTACTGATCCATCTGTAATGTCCTTGCAAACATGACATAAAAAGTAAATTATGCTTAATTTACTATGTATGATCATCGAAGATTATCCAGTTTTCGATTTTTCATTAATTATTATTTAAATTATGCATGACTTACTATGTAGAATCTTCAAAGATTAACTACGAACGGGTGTTGTTATATTAATTATTCTTAAAAATATTTGCAAATATGCAAAAATATTATATTGATCACTCATCAACCAAATTTTTTATAACGTGAAAACCTCACTCCCTATTAAAAAAAAGAACTCATCTTTGATAAAATCCTTCAACTTTATTTGGTTGTTTAATAATAGAAGTTTGATTGAAGTTTTGTGAGATTGCATAATAAGACGAAGTTCATATATATTGAAGCTACTTGAATAGCAAGGAGTTTTCAATCATACGGAAAGAGATAAGATAAATACCATTTTAAATGCAAAACTATACTTATCGAGACATTCCCACAACATATTACCCAACTATGTTTCGAGGTTATTTCAATGCATTTGCGTCCAGTTTCTGATTTTTCGTTATTTATATTTTGAGATTAGTTCAATGCAGTTGCATCCAATTTCCAACTCCCGTTATTTATTTTTTTAATATCAGTTCAATGCAGTTGCATCCAGTTTCTGATTTCTCGTTAATTATTCTTTTCAGTTAGTTCAATACATTTGCATCAAATTTCCAATTTTCTGTTGTTAATTGTTATATTATTTGAGGTCAGTTCAATGCATTTGCATCAAGTTTCTGATTTTCCGTTAATTATTTTGTGAGATTAGTTTAATGCATTTGCATATAGTTTCGGATTTCTTATTTATTATTTGATAAAGTTGCATTTTCATCTAGTTTCCGATTTCCCATTAATTATTGTTTGATGTTAGTTTAATGAGTTTGCATTCAGTTTTCGATTTTCCGTTAATTATTTCTTGAGGTTTTGCATCTAGTTTATTTTTTTAGATTAGTTCAGTGCAATTGCATCCGGTTTCCAATTTCCATTAATTATTTTATAAGATCAGTTCTACGCATTTGCATTATGTTTCCAATTTATAATTAACTTTTCTTTGAGGTTAGTTCAATGCAGTTGCATCCAGTTTTTGATTTTCCGTTAATTTAATCTTTGAGGGATAGCTCAATTCATTTGCATCTAGTTTCCAATTTTCCGACAATTATTTTTTGATGTTAGTTTGATATATTTGCATCCAAGTTTTAATTTCCCGTTAATTATTCTTTGAAGTTAGTTTAATACAGTTCTATCCATATTCCGATTTTTTATTAATTATTTTTTAAGATTAGTTTAATGCTTGCATTTGCATCCAGTTTTCGATTTTTCGTTAAATATTATTTGAGGTTAATTCGATGCATTCCAGTTTTCGGTTCCCCATTAATTGTTTTTTTACATTAGTTTCAATCAATATTATATATTTTTTAAAATATTTCTCATTATTGCTTTGCTGTTATTATTTTTTTTATTTTTTATTATATATTTTATGATGTTATTTTTTTATATAATTGTTTTTAACTATGTTTTGAGGCCGTATTAAGGATATATTCGAAATAAGTCGGTGTTTTATCATAGACACTAAAATTGTATGATTTGTAATAGGGAATTAATTTTTACAAATTACCTATTTTTTAGCAATTTTTTTATTTAATCAAATATATAAGAATTGGAACACTAAAAGTGTTTGATTCGTAATAGAAAATTACTTTCTACAAATCACATATTTTTTAACAATTTTTTTTTTATTTGATCAAATATATAAGAATTGGAAATACACTCAAACTCTCTAAATATAAGAATTAGAAATACACTCAAACTGTCCAAAGAGGTTCAATATACGTGGGATTATTGGCTATTAGAAAATATTATCTTTCATATTAAAGTGTCACATAAGATAGAAAAAAAGACTAAGGGGTCATTTGTTTTTGCCTCTTATAAGACCTTAAGGTCTTATAATCTTTTATAAGATGTGGGCAGTGATTTTGGAGATTTTTTTGGTTTGTTTTTTGCCTCTTATAAGAGGCATTCTACTATAAATGTCTTATAAGAGGCTCCAATTCTATAAGTACCAAAATTTCAATTCTATAAGTCTTATAACTTGAAAAATGACTCAAACACCCCCGTTCATATACCCCTAACCTCATTTCTCTTTTCTTCTCTTTTCATTATCTTCTTCTCCAAATAACTCCATTGCCCTAGCTACCACCGGCTACCACCACCACCACTGCCGCTACTACCACCACCACCATCACTACCACCACCATCATCACCTCCACCACCACTACCACCGTACTAGTAAGACTATCACTACCACCACCATCATCACTACCACCGTGTTATTAAGACTAATATCATCACCTCCACTACCACCACCACCACCACCACCACTACCACCGTACTATTAAGACTATCACCACCACTACCGTGCTATTAAGACATCCACCACTTCCACTACCACCACCACCACTGTGCTATTAAGATCAATATCATCACCTCCACTACCACCACCACTGTGCTATTAAGACCACTACCACCACCGCCAATTAAGATAGTTTCCTAAAATCGATATTCTAATTATCAAAATTGATTTGAAATCGAAAATCAAACTATACGCTTGTTTCAAATTAATCTATTCAAGTTAAATATGATGTAAAGTAGAGTTATATTTGTCAAATAACCATCTATAAGATGTAATGTATTTGTTTTTTCTATTTTTACAAGTGCTTATAAGAGGAATTTAAAATGAAAAACAAACCACTTTATAAGACCATCTTATAAGACATTCTTATAACACATGGTCTTATAAGACCCTCTTAAGGCATCTCCAATGGGGGGTGTAAACCGTATAGAGTGGAAATTTTATACCCCAAATATAAAAAAACTATCTCCAATGGAGGTGATATACCGTAGGTAATAGTGTATTAGCTAATAGAGAGGGTAGGAAATTCCCCCTCTCGCTATTAGTTAATAAAAAGCCCGAGCGACACTCGAATTGACGTCTGAGTGAAATAATTTTCGGACGTCACTTGGAGTAACGTCCCTTTCTAATTCTAAAGTAATTTTTTAACTCAGACGTCACTTTACGTCCCAGTTTAAATTAAAGAGAGACGTCACTTAAAGTGACGTCCAAGTTTAAAATCTATTTTTTTTTTTACACTTTTCTATTGGGGAGTATAGAGTGTGGATATTTATAAGCTATACAATAATATACACTTAGAGGTGTAAAATCCTAATGGCACCTACGTGGGGCCTAGGTGGAGGTGTAATTTTACACCCCCCATTGGAGATGCTCTAACTTAATTCAAAAAAACGAATAACCCCTAACTCTCATATTAGAGTGCCACATAAGATAGAGAAAATCATTTTTTTTAAATCTCTGTTTTAGTATATAGATAGTAGATTCCATAGTTTCATATACCACTAATACCACTTGTCTTAATACGTTTCCCCTTCTGGTCACATTGTGCCCAATTGCTCAACTGATCAATGCAGTGGGTCGCTATTACTTGCCTGGCTTTAACGTAGAACCCTATCCTACTTAAGGCTTAAGAGTATGGCTCCGTGCCTCTGTCAGTGTCAATCACTCTAGCTCGTGTGTCTTTCCTTCTTCTGGATTACAAATTTACAACGTAATTTTGGATCTTGTCCGGTATAAAACAAAAAAATTGTATAGGCAGCTAGCTGCATTATATCAGGTTCTTGTGTCTTGTTAAAAGGCTCAGCTGAAATTAAATACATGTATAACATTACTTAGTAAAATTTGATCGACAATTTTTCAAAAGCTAATATATAAAGGCTACATTTATGGTGCGCAGGTCGTATGGTATGCTATTAAATCTGGGCCACTCATACCAAAGGGTGTGTGTGTATTGCATGGCAAAAGTACTTATCTAAAGGCCCACATTATCTGCGCACCATACATCTCGCGCACTGAAGACATGCTCATATATAAAAAGAAAGAGCATAGAGCAAATTCTGACTTTTAGTTTTGGATAAATTTCCCAATCGGCGATAATGTCATTATGTTCTCAATCTGACCCATAGTTTGGGATTTCGAAATTTTTAAAATTCTGATAAATCTAAAAATTGAAAATTTTCAAATTTCGACTCCTATCATATTTAAAATTTTGATTGATTTTAGAATAATCAATATTTCGACTCTATATTCAGAATTCCAATTTTTTGAAAAACCAAAATATTGGATGGAATTATGAGATTTCGTTCGGAATCACGAATACAAAAAATTACTGATATCACTCACTAGTTACTGATAAACTATGTTGTGTTGTTATTTGTGGTCGAATTGAAAACAAAATGACATTATCATGCTGAATCAGAAATTTACCTTTTAGTTTTTAGTTTATGGTAGGAAATTATGACTTAGAGCATAAAAATAATGAGCTTGAAAATGGATTTCCGACTTGTGTGACTAGCCAAAACGCAAGGAAAAAAATTGAAGCATTAAGAAGTTTATTTATTTGGCTTTAATTTAAATCGGTACGTCGGCGTATCGTAGATTTAGCCTTGACCCAATCCATTTCATCTTGATTTGTTGCAGATAGGACCGTTGGACTAGAAAAAAAATGATGGGTCCGAACATATTCTGTGTGTATTGATTGCGCGGCATGTGCAGTAAGAAATTATGGGGAGACTAGTCATGTGGGTGCCAAAGATATTTGGCATGCAAGTGATGAACAAGTAAAACAAACTCTTTAGCTCTGTCGGCTTTATAGAGGAAACAAGCAGTGAAGGGACAATACGCAGTACCCGTAAAAACATTGATATCCCAATCTTCATTGCACTTCCAGTCTTTCACTTCTTCACCCTCGATCCTCACCTCATCATTGAAATCTGTGGATTTAAGTAGTTATGCAGTTATACACTATACTAATTGGCTGTAGGGGCATATCACATTTTTAAATTGTTTTTAGACACCCCCACTTGGGGCCTTTTCGTTTCATAAAGATTATTACTTTGTAAAGATGGATGCTCACTTTGCTCTGAACCTTTTTTTTTTGGAATCAAAAGAGGAAAAATAAAGGGAAAGGAATAGGAATACCTTTTGATATTCTAAAGGAATAATTCTAAACAAAGTTAGGTCTATCTGAATTGAGATCATGAGTCATATGCGCAATTCAAGCCCAAAAGTAGATGTCCTGTATAACTGTATTGTTTGGTTTCTTCTTTGATGTACTAGGATATATCTTGAGGAATGCTAGCGGTTAGTGGGGTAGCATCGTGCTACCCAGCAACAAAACCTAGCTTCATCTTCTTATCTTCTTTCCAGTTCAGTGTCACACATCTCCATAATCCAATTCGATAACTAGCCTTTTCTTTTGGTTATCAAACAAATATTGATGTCTTATGCTTGTAGTTTTTCAATTCATTTTCGAATTATGAACTTGATGATGAACCAAATTTTCGATTAAGAAAATCCCCAATGTCATAACCCCATTAACCCAGTAGATAAGTGAACAAAAATAGTCCAAATTCCTGTTCAAATCCATTTGATTCTTATCTAACTCAATAACATGACATAATCTAACTGGTTTAATCGGATTCTACATACATCCCCTTCTTCTCTAACCCCATCCAAGAAAAACCACCAACAAAGCTCACCCATACCTTTGCTCTTTGAAAAACCAAACATTCCATAATAAGTTTTAATGTCTCATAATAGAATTGGTAAGCAAGAATTACTATATCTTGATTTGGTAGAAAGATGATGAACATGTAAAAGAGAGCTGAGAGATAAAAGAGGAGATAAGAATTTCAATAGAATTGGTAACTGGTTTCAACTTAATTATTTTTGTTATGTTGCAGGGCATCACGGGTAGCTTGCTAGCATTCCACATATCTTTTTCACGTACTGTGGGATGAGATTGAAAGATCAGGAATTTAGCATTGCGTCTTTTCAAGAGACGTGGCGTAAATTGCTAGGAAACTGGTGGCACATTGTAGGGCAGACAAACGAAGTACTTACCCATCTTACAACTCATACAAACCCCAAAGTCTTTGAGGAACATGTTGATCACTGCATGGGTGTCTCTGCTAAAGCATCCTTCAGATAATGTTGTAGTAGTCAGTTAGGTTGCCTCCAAGAGAATACACTAGATTCAGTCATTGAATGATCAAAATATAACAGTTAATACATTATTTTTGGTTCCCATAAGACAATGTCACAGTTAGTTGTGTTGCCATCAGAAGAAAAATCGGTACTAAAACTCTCATTGAATCATCAAAATATAACATGCGGATATACATTATTCTTGATTATTATGGTAAAATCAAAACAAATTCGACCAGCAATATTGGCAAAGAATATTCCGAAGCTCATAATAGTATCAAAATCTTCCAACAAAAGTGCATTGATAGTTTCTTCCACTGTTCTAGTTGGGAAAAAACATGGCGTAAAAAAATTGTCTGAAATCTCTATTTCCCTGAAGTTTGTAAGATGATTAGCAAAATTAACTAGCAAAATCGAAAAGAACATTTGTAAAGCTTGTAATACTTTCAAAATTTTCAAAAGAAGCTGAATAGACAAGTGTATCTAGCTCCCATTGTTCTGTACGGGCCAATTACTTGGAAAATGTGAAGCTAAAAAAAGAATGAAAGCATCTCTATTTACTTCCATTAGCATGCTTATGAAAAGGCCACAGGTTCACAAGGCGCTCTAGCATTCCTGCACTTCGGAAATAGCCTGAGAATCCCTGTGGAATAGCAGGGGGTGGAAAATCCTCAGCTGGCATGGCGAACGGGCGGATCATGTTCTCCATCTTCTCTAGTGTGAGATATGATCCCACTTCTTGCAGCCTCTCTGGGCCCATTATTGGAAGTGTGTGTTCCTGATGCAACGAAGCAGCTTCACCATCGTTATTCTGCAATCAAGAATAAGAAAAAGCGCAAAAAAACAAAAAAATAAAAATGACAACCCATAAAGTAAAAAGGATAACCAAGTTTTATAAGATTCCTACTATTAATGTAGGAACAAAACTAATTGACCAGAAAAGCAGCCTCAACACTAGTGACACACATACACGTCCAATAAATCAATTTATGCAACTAAGAACTTCTCTTGGCTGAAACCACGTCCAGACTAAAGCTTGAGTGGAGGTCTTAACATTCCACTCCAAAGCCTAAAATTGGGTTCTTAAATCAAGGATAAGAACAAAAGATTGCAGTTACACACCTAATCGATTCGATCACTTCGATCTTAAGATTCATACCACAGCAAGAGCTGGCTAAATGTACAAACTGACATTTTTACATCACGCCAATAGTACATCTACCCAGTTTCTTTTAACAACATTTTTCTACCTTAGATTTACAAAAAATAAAAAAATTACCTCCAGAGGGCTTAAATCTGCACCTCTGCTGAACGTCATCTCTATCCGGTACCTCTTTGGGTCTTCTAGAGCTACCTGCAACATAGTATAAAAGACATATTACTTCACTTTAGTATGATGACCTCTACTGAAAATGAGAATTAGTGGAAAGGTTTGCGAATGTTAACACAATGGGAATCCAAACACAATCTTCACAGGGTATTATTGGAAACATAATCTTCACAGGGTATTATAAAAAAAAAAAAATAACATTCAATATAATAGGGACTGTCCTGTCACATTCAAAAAAATTAACATTCACAGGATTTTGAAGATATTGGCGAGAACTGTCCTGTCACATTCTTATTGCTGAATGCCACACATTTGAACTCTGATAAAAATCATAGGGACTTTCAACAGGTTATGTGTATTGCTATCCAACACTTGTACAATGTATCTGATACGGCATAACAGTGTAACACCGAAAACTAAGATGCATAACCTTCAATATATATTTGTGTACCCCACACATCTATGTATCATGTATTTGATACAGATTTTTCCTAAAATGTGGAGTCTTCATGTTACCTAGATGAAAATCAGATAGGCAAAAGGACACCACTAATAGGTTAGATAGTAATAAGAAGCAATAAAGAAAACAGTGTTAAAGAAACAAGATGTCCAAAAGGTGTGATGTAATAGACACAAAGTGCGAGGGTATTTTAGTATTTTCATTGCTTTTATGTTTTAGGCCATATTGGCTCAAGTCCAAGCCCAACCCATTCGGCTTAGGTTAGGTTTGAGGATGTTTAGGGTTTAGTATAAATAAATATTGTGCCTCCATTAGTTGTTTTTGGTTAAGTTATTTGATTTATAAAAGGTTATGATTTTTTTTTTTTGATCGGTTAAGATTTCTTGAGTGATTTTATTAAAGACTATTCTTATTGAGTGAATTGTTAATTGATTGAAGCTTCCGACAATCATAGTCCACATCAAGGTAGTTTGCCAGATAGAAGCAAAAGGCACCACCACAACCAGCAATGAACTTAAGAATTGGAATTCCCTTTATTATGGCCATGCATTACGACACTACGAATAAATCTATCACTAATACTAGAATTCCTAGATACGATCATCATATAACATTGACAGCATACTACCTCTGTGTTTTCAAACATTCTCAAGACAATGTAACTCATGTAGTCAAGCTCCCGTGTTTTTGACAAGCGTTCCATAGCACTATGACAGATAAGGCTATCTTCTCCTTGTTGAGATTCATCCAAATTACAATAGCGGAGAACATTCATCAGAGAATGTATATGTGACTCCTGTTATTCACATGTATTACGAAAAAGGTCAAGGAAAAGATATAAACAATTAAAGGATGAACCAATTTCAAAAGCATCATAACAATTATGTCTGGGAAGCATATAGAATATGTGTAAGTGTATATAGCTACAGCTTAACCGAGCAGGCGAAGAATGACTCTGAACTTAGTTGGGGCACACACACACAAACACACAAAAAGACCAACAACTGAAGAAAGTGAAGTCCACAAAGATTCCGAGTCATCATACTTGAGGATATGCTGAGAGGAAAGAAGAGAAGAATCTGAACTCATTAATTAATTAATTGAACAGCAAATAACAAAATGAAAGTGGAGAAAACTGAAGAACATGAAGCTTCAAGACAGTAGACATAAATAGTAATAGCATTAGTAATAAAATCACAGTTATTTTATTGTTACTATTATTGTTGTTATCATCATCCTTACTGTCATAAAAGAATAGAAAAGAAGCTCAGAGGGTAAGTATACTCACTGATGTAAAATAGAGTCGTGTCCGTACATGTCTTTCAGGTGTCCGCACATTCGCTGCATACCTAAATGAAAATCATAGGGTCAACAACTTGCACATAGAGAAATAAACTACAGTTTATGAGATGATATAGATACTTCGGATCAAGGCGGTATTTCGTCTCCTTATCATCATCGTCATCTTGGTCCAGTGACTTTTCACTTGTAGAACTAGTTCTTCTCGTGTCTTCATTCTTAGTTTGTTGTTTTAATAACAGCTGGTCACTGTCATCCTTTCTGCTTTTAAATGATGCTGAGTTTTGATCTTGATTGCTTTTCAGTTCAGCAACAGTGATAGCTTCTTCC
Source organism: Coptis chinensis (assembly GCF_015680905.1). Lineage (NCBI taxonomy): Eukaryota > Viridiplantae > Streptophyta > Magnoliopsida > Ranunculales > Ranunculaceae > Coptis > Coptis chinensis. The sequence continues at coordinate 62,340,029 of NC_141460.1, forward strand.
CGAGTGTTCCTTAGGTCAATTAAAATCTTACCCAACAACCGACGAGCAATCTGAACCAACAAAGTGAAAAGAAGAAGATAAAGAAAAAGAGTATTAAATAGAAAACTATGTAATAAACAAAACAATATTAGACTTATATACTGTTAGGGTTGGTCATTGTCGTAGCTCTCTTCTAAATTGTTGATACAAAAATTAGAGTCTATCTTTGCCATTCTTGTGAAATTCTTGGTTGATAGTCTCATTTTTAGTGGCTCCAAAAAAAACCTTTTCATTTCCTTTCACTTTTGGGTTGGTAACCCACGAAAACAGATCGTACTGAAGTTATTTCTCGTAAAATGATGATCGAAAGTATCTGTTTATTTGGTCACGTGTCATCTAAGGTAAAGCAGTCCAGCACTTCGCCTAGTAGCTTGAGCCGTGTATTGCTCTCCCACAACCCCATAGTTCATCTCTGCTAAGGTAGATATCAATTAATTTCACAATATAAAAAACTCTACAAAGGTCCGCTCTCCTCTTGTTTCCTCCACACGATGATTATATTTAAGGGTATGAGGATGGGCCTTGTGAATTGATAAAACATATGTTAGGGATATACTGATTTTCGACATGCTACAAGCATTAAATGCATAAGCAATAAACTAACCAACAAACAAAGGAGCAGGGGTTCTCCACAAGGAGATTCTTCTTTTTACAATCAAGGAGAAAATAGGATATGAAAGCATCATTTGTTAATTGTTGAGATGTTTAACTTAGTTCCACATGGGACATTGAAAGCCATGCATGATGATATATAAGTTCATGTGCCTCTCTGTGTGGACCCTCATAAATGGTCCACATGAGACATCCAGCTCGATGGAATGCTCAGCAACACAACGCGTCCCTGTAGACCAACTGGGCATGTTCTTTGGACATAGCACCCGGACCAGACCTTTTATATTTGCAGGCTTAGTCCGGGTTCGTAGCCAGGGCACAGAATGCTCAGCAGCACAGCGTCTCTATGGACCAGCTGGGCATGTTCTCTGGACATGGCACCCAGACTGGACCCTTCATATCTGCAGGCTTAGCCTTGGTTCGTAGCCAGGGCACAACATGGCATGTGGGCCAAGTCTCACTATAAGCCTGTAATCAGCTGAAAACAAGGCCCGTCCAGATCCCACAGAATCCGGAGGTTATGACTCTATTCAATGTACCTGAAAACTCGGGATAAGGATTCAGAGCCAGAGATTCTCTAGGGTTTCGGATGGTTACGTATTAAAGAGTTTTCCTCAACAGAACTACATTGGAAGCTCTATACATTATAGACTTTCAGAGACTTGATCCCTCTGGGGTATGTAGGCAGCCACCGAACTAAAAAGTGGTTCAGTCTCAACATCAAAACAAACCAATTCACCATCACTTTGAATATTCTGTGCGTCATTCTGTGGGTTGCGATATTTGGAAGGTTAGTTTCTCAAGAGTGTCTTGGTAGATCTGTAGCTTACAGTTTTTGCCCCGACACTCTCCACTCATTGCCAATTGGCGTTTTGAGTTGGATGCTCCAACTTTTAGATGGTATTGGAGCAGGCTATTGTAAAAAGAAAGTTTACTCCATGTCACCCTGTCACCCTGTCACCCAAGTTTACTCCATGTGGTAGGCTCAAGTAACCCCACAAGTAAGAGGATAACACTTAATACACCATTGCATAGAATCCGTATTATAGTGTTCAATTAGACATTTTATTCCAAAGAGGACACAAAACATCTTCGATTTTGGCATCAGAGATAAAATGAAGGAATACAAATAAATGGTTAATTATAAAAGGTAGAAGAGAAGTATATTTATGATGGATTGATTACCTTTGAGCCAATTTTGAGCTTTTGCTGTGGATTTATTCCATACTCGTTCGGAATGACACCATCCGCAAGTAACTGCAATGATGAACCAAAGAAAAAGAGTTCTTAAACTATTTATAAGTTGTGTGAAAATGACAATTTAAACCTACTAAGAAGGGCAACGACTCCTGAGAAGACAATTTCTCAAATGGTAAATGGACATTGTAACAAGAGAACGGTATTAGATCTTATTGTAGAAAATGTTTCTGCAGAATACATGCACATGGACCCTACATGAATATATTGCACCACCTCAAAGCAAAAAGAAATTTATGAGGCAAGTCTTTATTTAAACTTTAATTATTATTTTTTTTATCAACATAATTTTGATAAATTATTAAGAAACTATTAGCCAACAAAGTACTTGAAGAAAATCATATGTATAAATTCAGAACATGCCTGAGCAACTTTGAATAGCTCATCCAAACCATCCAGATTAAGATGTGAATTGTGCAATAGATCATACCTACAAAATATCACAAACGTCAAGTTAACTTAAGTACAAATCAACCTTAAACAAACTCATGATCGTTGAAGCAACTAAAACTCTAGGATATTGTTTTTTTCTTTTCTGTTTTTTCTCTCCTCAATATATCTCCACAAAAGAAATTTGATTCTTCTCCTAACCATGCCGAAATTGGTCTATAATTAACGGTGAAATGGATTTGTCCGCAACTCTTTACGTTGCTAACAAGAATTGATGCGGTTAGAAACTTTGGATTGCCTTATTTTTTGCGGAGATGTTTTACATAATTAGGAGATCATTATCACACACAAATATATATATATATATAGGGATCCATATACAACACTTTTTATATAACAGTTTATGCAACGCCCCTTTACAAGTTGAACCAAGGGCTGATACTTTGTGGGTATGATCTTACCACTATAAAGATCATATCCACAAAGTTTTAGATCATTTCAAAACCTATAACATTTACAAAATTTGTTTTAAAATTGTGAGATTATTTCAACGGCCAAGAATTAATATTTTGCAACCCTCTTTTGGCATTTTTAAAAATTTCCAAATAAGCACATTTGTTGCAGCCTGCAGGGACATTCTCCATCTGGAAGATGACATCCACAAAAAATAAGTCATAAATAGATTTGTAGAGTGAGATGGAGGCCATTGTATAAACTGTTGTACAAAAAGTGTTGTATACTGATCCTATCCCTATATCCCTATATATATATTTGAACATAATCTGAAATTTTTAAGTACACTAACGATCATGTTTTTGTTTATGGGTCAAGTTTACAAGTCCCATAACCCTTAGCTGAACAAATATAACAATTATTAGTAAAAGGAATGGATAGATGAAAGTATGGACAAAAATCTCACATGTCTTCTAATTTCAATATATTACTTTGTGGGGTGCAAAGACTTCTAATCAAGTGCCACAAAAAGCAGAAATATCAAACTTGTCAATTTCACTGTCGTTTGGTTTCACACCTTTTACTCAAAAGTATCTGTGTATGATTTGATTCATTAAGCTTAGAATCATCTAGGCAGCAAGGAAAACTCTCTACAGCAATTGCTATGGGTACTACAAAGGAAGTCTATATATAGGATGATGAAATAACAACATAGGTATATACACGCCGTCCACACACGTACATAACTATGTGTGCATGCACTCTTTGGACATCTCTTCTGGAATTATCTGTTGCTCCAGAATTGCTGAGTGAGCGGAGTGAACAATCTTGGCCCAACTTTTCCGTGTGGCCCAGAATGTAAAATGACCCGGTTTTCGCCTGTCTGTCCTCAAATATCTCTTCCCCTTCCCCTTCCCCTTTCCCTTCGCCTCCCTCTCTCACTCTCCGCCTTCCCCCCCTCTCCGCTCACTCCCCGCTGTTAGTAGTTATACTAGTGCCCAGGGAAAGTGAATTTTTGGGAGGCTGAACTCTACCTTGAGGAGATCATCGTAACCAAAAACTAGCCAATCATTAATTTTCTCCGTTCATCAACAGGCCCTTCTTCATACTACCGTGCATCTTGTGTGTCTGCATAAATCTAGCAACGCCGTGTTTTCACCCAACCAGTCTTACACTGGTCTGTTAACAAGTGCTTCAACTCAAGCGGAGCAATAAAAGTGTAATACTGCTACTAGTCTATTACTAGAAGATGCCATAAAGATGAGCCTGTCTTTCTTCAGGGTATCAAGGACCAGTAACAAATTTAATCGTTGAGTTTGTTTCTTGTGAGTTTTGATTGTCAGTCTAAGATCCCAAAAACTTTCAGCATCAACAAATATGTACTAATGTATGGGCAATTGAGCTACAATATCAGTCCACATTGTGACATGTAGACAATTTTATCAAAAGAAATATCATTGTGAACTTTTGCCATTTGTGTTTGTCTGACAGTGAGTTGCTTAGTCACACTCTCAACCATTGTCCTTACTTGGGAGGTTTGGTGTCATTTAACTCGGCAATCAGGGTGGTTTGGGATCTTCCCCGAAGGGTGTAGACTATGGAACATTACTCCGATCTCAAACATGTGGGGTCTTTGGTTGGAGTAGAATCGAAGGCGTTTCAAGGATACAGTGCACTCAGTAGAGGAAGTGATTATTTGGATGACTGGAACAAAGGATTTATCTTCCCGTAATTAACGATAAAGGAGGAATAATGTGATAGTCCCTTTGGAGATTTCGTATTCACATGGAACTCTTTGATGGCCTATGCTTATTGAGATTTAGTTTACCCTGTTTAGTTTTCTATTAGTTGTTGTTGTCAAGTTATGTAGGATAGCTCATCCTACTGCTTTGTATTCTTTGTTTTTATATAATATATCTCTATATTTACCAATCCAACATAATATATATCAGCATACATTAACCAAGAGAGAAATTTTATCGACTTAACATACACCTTTTTAATGTCCTAAGACACCATACAGTGATTTACTAGTATGAGCTTTCATACAAAAACAAAAAAATGAAAAAGTCAAAGATGAAATCTCAAAATCAACCAATCAGTCACCGTGTGGTGCATGGGGACATACAAAAGCCAAAAGGTATATGTTAACTAATTAGCGGTCATAACCAACATTACAGTTTTTTCTGTCATATTGTAGCCCCATATGGGCTACCTTAACTTCAGATCATTGACAATCTAGAACCAAACACATTCCACAAATTCACATTCAACATAGAGTAACACAAGCTCAACATGTATTACTAGTCATACATGTTGGAAAATAATAATTGACAGTAAAAGAACAATTAAAACACCACCAAACTCATCCTGGTAAATAGCTTTCTAGTTTGATATAAGTAGGACATAGACTACAAGCTCTGCAAGGAATCCAGTAATGTATAACAATAACTAATATGTCAAATAATAAAATAGAAGTTCTGAATAGCTTACTTGCAAGAATCATAAACGTCTGGAATTTGTGTTATATCAAATCGTCTGCACATAATATTAGTATGTTAAAATGGCTTGAAGCAGTTAGTTGAAAAATAGAGCTAGAAGTCTAGCTTGTCAAATTGGATGAACTACTTAAATGGCAAGCACTTACTCCTTACGTTCATTATACAAGTCACGCTCAAGCTTTTTCCAGCGTGCGTACATCAAAAGAAAACCTTCGCTACCACAAGGTAAGCCAGCTGCAATACGACCAACATCAATGTTTGTTTTCCCAAGGGCCTTGGCCTGGTCATATGGAGGAAGCACTGCATATGGGATAGTCTTAGCGAGTTTCTCATCCTCATCTTTAGCAAGCAATTCAACTTGTGCAGTCACTTTCTTTGTCAGTTTGACCTATTAGCAAGATGGACGTTTAGAGTAAAATCGAATAACAAATTCAGATTCTACTGTAAAACGTGATCGAATTCAAAACACAGTCACCCAATAGCAACAGAAAAGATATTCGGATTGAAAGGAAATATACAAAAAAAATATATTAAGCACAACAAAAAAGGCAGCAATTCTTGTAAAACACTCAAGGGCTGTTACAAGTTTGAGCAGTATGAGACAACAAGTCACTATGGGGTATGCTAGAGGGTTCCACAGAGGTCTGATATTTCCAAGAGTAAAAACCCTGTGCAAGCTATATCGATGATGCCGACAAACCAAAGAACGCAACAGTTTTTGCTATCAAGGTAAGGATTAATTTGAATGCCAACTAAAGAAGCACTTGCAGATTATAATGACTTTAGATGGGAAAACAAGTTCTGACTTATCATATACCCTTAACTAAATGTTTTATACTGTTTGAAATGCATGATCAACATGAAATTGAAGAACAAGTTGGGATTCTATTCTACAACATAACATTATACAAAACATATTCCCTCAACAGCAACAAAAAATAAATATTAGCAACATGTGAAAAGGAAATATACACGGAGAAAATTGTTCGGCATGTCCAATTGCTCTCAATTCTTGCAAGATAACCCGACAAGCTTAAAGTGTATGCTGGAGGCTCCTTAGAGGTTTGAAATTTCCAAGAGAAGAAACCAGTAGAAGCTAAACTAATGATGCATATGAAATAAAGAATGTAATATCTTTTAATAACAACGCAGTAAGAATTAATTTGAATACTAAGCTACAGTAACACTTTTAGATAATTTCAACTTTAGTTGGGAAAATAGGTACTGACTTCAGTAATATCTTTACGACGTATAATGCGGCTTATAGGAGCTAGCTAGATAAGCTATCTTGGTGTCCGAATCATTTATTTCCCCCCTCCTGTGGACCCCACCAAATTAAATAAAGAATTAAAAAAGTTTTTTTTCTCTCTTGACCCCACCAAAACCGTACCGTAGAATAAAAAACCCAGATTTTTTTTTGTAGCACATGCTCAATACTAGTCCAATGTAATGTTTTTATATCCTAGACCCTTGGAGATTCTCTTATATGGCCTTCTCAGGGTTTTGTTTGGCATCCTCTGGTTTCCCCCTTGTATCTCCGTTATAGTACGACTCTTATTATGCTTATTAAAATTTTGATTAAACAAAAAAAAGAATAATACCAAATTTGGGTTAATTGTATCTCTTTGCAGTTTTGTACAGAAATTACTAAAGGATATTGTCAAATCTAAAATTATCCCACACAAAAAAGAAACAACCAATAAAACATCAAGAACCAAATACCCTGATTCTTCTTTCACAAAAGACAATGGTTTGGCCAAGATACCTAATGCAAGCATGTCATGAAAAATGCAGTTGTAAACAACTAAACATGCTGGAAAGGGTTCAGGTTCAAGCATATACATCTACGGGACACCAGTCTATAAAAAACAAAGTTTCCCAGTCGGTTATAAAACTATACAATGAACTATCAAAATAAGAAGCGCCAGTCACATATCAAAGTATATACAACAGTTCATTAACACTGCCCTGCAGTGCTTAGATAGGAAAAATGATTAACTGCAAGTTACTGCTCACTTACCAAAGTTGGAAGAAGTTCAGAAGCATTAGAAGGCAGTCCAGCCCCATCAGCCATCCATGGAAATTCAGAAGACCCATTTGTCTGCAATTTCCTTGCATGAGAAGTGATGATCTCATTCAACCTAGCCTGTATAAGATGACGCTTTCATGATTAGATGAAGAGAAAAGAAACTTTGCCTGCTTTAGTTGTAAAAAAGACAGAAGTACAAAAATTCTAGTAAAAGTCTAGAACTTCACTCAACTTTGAAACCATTCTTAATTACCAAAATACAGCCAATACTTCTCCAAAAAAAACATACATTCTCAACATGTTTGTTAGGTTCTAAGTGATTCAGTTATGTACAACATAAAGAGGAAAACCACTAGTTGGTCAGAAATATAGGTTGGAATATAGGTGCATAGTACTGTCATGAAATGAACCAAGATGACTTTGCTTGCTCCTTGATGGACCTTCAACAAATAGCAAAATAATACATATCCTAAGCAATTTTATCCAATCACAGCCAATGGGGAAAAAAATTGGGAATGAAAACCATTATAAGAAAAAGCCAATAACAATGACTACTGTAATTCTGTAAATGCCCAAATACATGAGACACAATTTTGTGGAAATGTAGCAGTAAAGTTTACTCCAGAGCAAGAGTTGGTTCAAACCTTAGCTTCTTCCATCTCAGTGCTGGCATTGTCAAGTCCATCCAACATGGAAGAGTCTTTACTCACAAGTGAAACCTAGAATAAAAGAAGTTGACATAGAATATCTATAGCAATGATCAGACCAAAAAAAACTCTTCAGAGGAACTGGTAGTTAAGGACTACAAACCAGTATGGGAGTTAACTGCCCCTCCAAGTCAAGAAGACCTTTTGCGAAAGCAGCTGCAGACATCTGAAAACAAGGACATACAGGTGTCACTCATTATTTATGAGGTCAGTAGGAACACGTTACATGTGGTTCGAAAATCCAGATGTAATTTAACTTTTCAGTTACAGTAGTTATCAGACCTGGACACGACCCTCATCTGAGCTGTATATTTTTAGATCATGGCGATAAGTACTATGAAGGCGAAGCAAACCTGTACCTTCACCTACATAGTAGAAAACAGGAAGCAGTAAGCATCACATTAATCAGAGAACAGGCTGAAAGATAACTTTACATGGAACTATTGATTTATTTCTTGAACCATTCCAAAGAGAACTGAACTTCCATGCAATATATTGAATTTGGAAATTTTAAGTTTAGTAAAGGGTTTAGTGAAGCAATGTGGGGTTTCCACACCCTAATTTGTGACTCAATGTGAAGCTTCATGGTTTTAGGAATTCTTTCTATTCTTTTCGGTTATTTGGACCTAAGTTTCGTGAGTGATGCAATCTAGGGTGTCCAACAATCCATCCCCAATATGAGACTCAATTTGATGCTTCATATTGTTTAAGAATTTTAAGGAATAAAGGTTATAAACTTGTTCTACTTTTTAGGTTATTGCTTTACAGCTACTTTTAATTCTGAATTACTTTCATATATTAATTAGGACTACTCTTAAGTTGGATGTCCTGCTTTCGAAGCCTCTTTCTTCGGCGTCACGTTCATATCTATATGCACACTAGTGCATCAGTTTTCATTCTAGGTACGTTCTTTTTGGTAATTAAGATTACAAGAGTTGTGGTAACTCATTGGGCTTCTTGGAAGCTCACTCTCCATTTGTTTACTATTTTTCAGATTAGTTCGCTTACGCGTTAAGCTCGTGAGATTGTGGATAGCAGGATTCCGGGGGGTTGAATTCTATTAATTGTATGTTATAGGTTTCTATTATAATTTTTCATTCATTTTTGGATGTAAGACGTAATATTAATTCTTTAGAGTTTGAGATTTTGATGATGGATCGTGACATTTTGAATGATGGCATTTAGAATAAATGTTGGATTTGGATTTGTGGACTAATCTATCTATATATTTTATAGGCTGCACTTTGGGTCTCAAAATGCCTATTTTGAGATCCGGGGTGTCACAAAATTTCTTAGGAGTTATGATTAGGTTTTTAAGTTCATACCACTAGAAGGTAAAACAGATTGCACACTAAAGAATTTGAAATTCACACCTATTTTTTGTTATTTTACTTTTATCAGTAAAAGTTATATTTCATTCCCTAAAAAATTGTTACAAAGAAGATAGCCAACTGCCAACTCTTAGCAAGGTACTAAGAATAGTTAATTAGAGTCACACAACATGCCACGTATTATGTATGACAAATCCCAGTTACAAGTAAAATCGTGAAATCTCAGCACCTTAAAAAGGGGTGACGTTCCCTAAAAATGGCAGCACTGCCTGAACTTCAAACGTTTGTACTGGAAGATTTGAGATTTCCATTAGGAAAAGCAAATTGACATAGGACATTTTCTTTTCTTTTTTTGGATAGTCACAGTTTTATTCTCTAATCCCTTTAATTTCCCTTTTCCCTGGTGAAGTTTGTAATCGGACCCAAGACCTTGAGCCCAACCTCCCAAGAGATAAGGAAGTTTTCTAGATGATCTTTGAGATTATTCTTGACATTCTAAATTAAGTGATTGTTTTCTCGTTGTAGTGGAAGGTTGTATTTGATCAGTTATGAGCACACATGTCGTCCCTTTCCCAGATTGTCAACTCATCCATCAGAAAGAGATTTTCAAGGTTTTGTATAATTCCACCACTTAAAACCTCTTGGTAGCATTAACATTTTGAGTAATATTTCAAGAAGGATATCGTTACCTTATCAAGCTTCGAGTTATTTCCTTTGAAATAATGAAGTTGGACTGTCAACCCACGGTTGGTACAGTCTTTACCTCTCTACAATAAGTACTGGACACTTATAACTAGCTGATGTGTGGAGGGTGTAAAATTAATGTGTTGAGCATGATCGAACTGTTATTGATGCAAGAGGATCCGAGTCAGATGATGCTGAGTTGACTGAGTTGACAGATTGCACGTTGATGGCACTAAAGTATCATGAGTTGGCGGATTAGCGCAAAGATGGCAAGTAATCGTGTTCTTTTCCTAATTGGGTTAAGTGTTTTGGTATTTTGGCCATAACTTTGGCTACAGTTGTCAGAATCAGGCATGTCACCACCGAGCTACGCTCCATGGTAGCCGTTTTCGAGGTCAAAATCCACTGTTTTCCCTTCCAAATTCATCGTTTTATATTTTCTTTCCTTTTTACTGTTTCGGAAGTAAATCTAAGTCTGATTTGGGCTAGATTTTTGGTAGATTACTTCTGTTATTATCTAGTTAATTTTAGTAGGAATAATATTCGGATTTAGAATGTTTTACAGCTATACAGTCCGGCTTGTGGGCTAATATTGGATCATTCTTGATTTTATTAAACTTTAATAGACATTAGAGACAATTTTCTTTGTGTTTAGGGCAAAACTCTTGTGTTCTTCCCTGTTTATTATCTGTTATTACTATAATCGCTATTCTGTTTGGCTTCAGTTATTCTGATACGTGATACCACGATAACTATAAGTAAGAGGGTGCAAAAGTATTCAGATGAGTATGATTGTACTGTGATTCTGATACATGATTCAATGATATTAGTTTTATTATTGTATGTAGGGTCCTCCAATGATTTCTATTTAGGTTTTTAGTGCAATGTGTCATGTTTGCAAGTTAACATGATATTAGTTTCTTTCTAGTGCAATGTGTCATGTGTGTATGTTAACATGATGATAAACGCCATCAACTATGCAGTGTTATATATAAATAGGGAAAAAAAAACATGTAATCAGTAGAACTACCACACTCCACACAAACATATAAATATAGCCTGGCTACAAGTACCTGGATACATATTATTTCTGAAGTATCTACCCAGTTCTTCGGCCTGCATAGAAGGGCGAAGATGATAATAGTTAACACCTGAGTTGAAGCGGAAGCATCTGGGAAACAGGAGCTGATAGAAACATGTTTTTACAGTTAAGGGTAAAGGGGGGAAAGCGGGAAACATATGAAAGACTTCTTGTTGATTAATTTAAAACTTTTTTGTATATTCAAAGAGAAAGAACCTTTAGTAATTTAAGATAGATCAGATTTTTACAAACCATACATTCTTCAGAATATTTTGTATTAAAAAGTGAAAGAGAGAACCTGCTTTCTTCCAGCATGGGTTAGAACACCTCCATACTTGAGAACCATCAAAGCTTCGACAGGACGCTCTTCATCACCCTCACCATTACCTTTCGAAACTTTAACCCACTTTAAAGGCTTTAGTTGGACTTTCCTATATATTCCAGAAAAATGTCCCCCCTGGACACCAGGAGTTCAAATAATCAATTACAGCATCATATTGCAAAATCACAAGTTCATATGAAAAATACCTGGAAATTTCTCAAGTATCTGAAATATTTGGGCAACAAGGACAAAATTATTTGAAACTAAGGATGTGGGACCGTTCTCCAAAGTAAGAATGATAATAGGGATGAGTTTATGACTAAGAGCCTAAGACATTTCAAACATTACCATCTAATGATACTTTGATAAGAGAACACATAGATCACGTGCTATGCTAGCTACGAAAACATAATCAAATTAAAGAGTAGAATATAACATACAAATGACCATATTCTGAAATCTTAAAAAAGAAAAAGAAACTAGAATTGTGAGAATCCGTCTCGTCTCCGAGTCCGACACAACCCACCACCCTTTTGGAAGAGTCCATGAAACACAGACACGTATGTTTACAAGTTTAAACGTTTAACGAGTACGTCACAAATGCTAAAGCTTCCAATTCCCAAGTTTTGACCTGGCTTGCTGAAGACTTCAAAGTAGAAGGTAGGATCTCCAATTTTCCATACCACACGACGTTTCTTCTTAAGATAGAATTATCGGCTTTTCAACTTGAACCGAATTGAAGAAATGGTCACCTTCGTCTCTGGTAGAATTTGAGTATGCTAGACTAGTTGTGCAGAACTTGATTCACAAAATTCATAGTCATCTTCCCACAGAAAATGCCTAGCGTTCAGACAGGGATTACATAGCCATAGGTATCTACATCTTCTTGAAAGAGTGGTTATTCGCAACACTTGTTTGCGTCTAAGATCACCACATTTGTTTGCGTCTAAGAAAGAATGCTATGGAGTATAGGAATAGGTAAAGCCCACCGATCCTATCTTATGATGGTAAAGGCATAGGGCGCCAGATTTACTGATGTGATTTGTGTGACCAGATTAGTCCAGCCTAGGCGTCCATTAATTATGGCATCATATCTTTACTTTCTATTTTCATTTTATTTTAAATTACTAGGATTTCGATTTACTAAGAAAGTTTATTAGGATTTTCTTTTGCTTGGAGATTAAGAAACTTATGTATTAAATTTAAAGGGACTAGAGCCTCCTTTTTTGGAGTAGTTGTTTTTGAATAATAAAGACTTGTTCTCTAGCCTTTTTCATGGCTTTGTTAATGATTAAATCACTTCCGCATCTATGATTTCTATCATTTACTAAACCACCACAACTAAAAATACCGCTTTCCACCAGCCCAACACAGTGGCACTGCCTAGGCAAAAACCTTGTTGAAAGCGTCGTGTTTTAAAAACACATAAGCCAAGAAAAATGAGAAAAACCTGAAAATGTGTAATCTGAAATGTTCACTTTGAAATTTGGAAACCAGTAGAAAATTGATGAATTTTTGTACCTTCCAATTTCTGAATTGGACAAAAAAAAAAGTGTGAAGAAGAAGAAGAAGAAGAAGAACCTAGATCTGCTGCTTCACTTGAAGAGTTGAAGATGCAGCCTTGAGTTTGTTTGCTTTTAAAAACAGCGAAGAATTTCTCTCGATCATCCTCTCTTTAAAATATCTAATTTAAAAAATTACTTTTTCTTCTTTTCCAATAAAAATCTAACACACGTTCTGATTTGCTTTAAGAAACAAATAACTCAATTTTAAAGAGATGAGAAATGACTGCAAGAGAAATCCAACTCAGTATTTACAAGCAAACAACCCTAGGCTTGAGCCTCTTCAACCCTTCAAGTGAAGTGGCGCCACTCTCTTCTTCTTCACAAGATCTGATTTTTTTTCAAACCCATTTTTTTATAAAAACAATAGATCCAGAAGTTGAAAAGTACACAAAAATTATTCAATCTTTAAGTGGGTTACAAACTTCAAAATAATCATATTCTTCTTCTTCATTTTCTATTATTTTTCTTGGTCTCTGCGCTTGCTTTCAAAACGCCACACTTCAGCAAGGCATTTCAACTAGGAGGCGCCACTGTGTTGGGGCGGTATATTAGATAGGTGAGGCAGTGGTATAGAAAATTGGATGTTTCCGCCTTTGACGGCATAGGCACCGTAATGCGGATGATAATTGGCAGAAACAACAATTATAATAATAGGGTTTTTACCTTAACAACAAAGCAAACCAATTAAAAGACGCCACGCGGAAATAAATAATTAAAATAGAGGGACACCTAATGCGTGTGCACCATTAGGCTTGACTTGATCATGACTTAATGTCCACATCACAATGCTGGGATCTGTGCTTTGTGTGATTCTTTACTCCATAGCATTCTTTCTTTCTTAGACATGAAACAACTGTTACGTACAACCCTTCTTTCAAGAAGATGGAGTTACCAATTGGCTATCTAATCCCTATATAAACCTAGGGCATTCTCCATGGGAAGATGATGACTAATAAATTTTGTGAATCAAGTTCTCCTTCGTCATGATGAGTCTAGGCGTCTAGCATTCTCAAACATTCTCTTACATACAAAAGGGATCATTTCAGTGATCCATTTCAAGTGGACAAGAGGGTAAACTCTATCATAAGAAGAAACACTTGGCGGCATGGAGATCCTACCTTCTACTTTAAAGTCTTTAGCAAGCCAAGTCCAAATGTTGGAACTGGATTTTGTCAAACTTCTTAGTAACATCCTATTACCTAGCATTTCCTTGTGTTTGGTCAGCACGATAATTATAGCACTCATACACATGTCATATGTTTTATTTTGTAAATCTTCCAACCTGACGTCAATAGAGATAAAAAACTTTTTTTTTTCGATAATCGAAAGTGAAAAGAGACCAAGGCACTACAAAAACAAGGAAACAAGCCCATATATCCCACATTCGTATATAGAAAACGGAACAAAAACAATAAAAACCAGAGATCTGAAAACGGAAGAAATGCCCTCATTGTTGTACCACGAGGGGAAAAAGTAGAACAAAAAAAAATAGGGAATCAGTTACTAAATTTTTAGAGTATATGCAGAAAAACAATTGACAAAATGAAGCTGAAAAGACTACAATTATGGCATACTTCAGTTTTATAATGGGCAGGCAGGGACTAAAAAAAAGGAGTTGGTCCCATATATGGACAGATATCCAATGCGCCACCCAGCAGATGATGAGAAAGCAGAAAGAATAAGCCACAATCTCCAATTAGGAGGAGCAAAAAACAATTTACTAAAGATAATAGAAAGACAAGCGAACCTCCTCCAAAACTGCTTTGACTTGGCGAAGCTTTTCAGAATGCTCAAGATCTTCTGCATCGCTATCACTTTCTCGACCAGGCCTAAAGGTTTTGAAACTAAACGTCATTGGTGAAGAAAGTTCATGTCACATTGCTTTCTTGACATATGTGCTACTTATAAAAAATAAGCTCATTGGCTATTCTTGTATATATTAGTTAATATGACGTATAACAGACGAGTACGACAAGTAAAAGATCATTAACACCAATAAAACATCAAGGCTAGTAAAAGGAGAACACTAATGCTTGTCCTAAATTATATAGCAGCAAAATGAATATACTTCTGGAGGATCACAACAGATATTCCGAATTGAATATAAAACTACAATAAATCACATTGAAACGCTATGTCCTCTGGGAATTAAGCCACAGCATTGCACACCATCCAAACAACTTTTACATTTACAAAACTAAGTATCTGTTATGGGCACATCATCCATTTTGAACCGCACAGCAACACGGGCAAAATAGAGGCTGTGAGCCCATAACCAACCCCTTCGCCGTGAAATGCTTTTTTCTTGTCTCCTATTAATAATGTCTCGTCAGGAGAAAAGACTGAATTGTTTCATCAATCACAATCAAATTAGTCTCTAGCTTTCACACAACATATTAAAATTTCATTTCATTTTACAACTATGAGCTTACATCTGTGTGTGCATACATAACATTATCAAAGTAAGATGTAAAAGTTCCCAAGTAAACCATAACTCCGGGAAAAAACTTTATAAAGTTTTACATATATAGTATTAAGCACTTGTCAAACCTTGTCAACCACAAATAGCTCAAGTGTCAAGACAGTACAATGCCAAGTTGATTGTGTTTTTCATTTTCTTGGCTCTATCATACATAAGGATGAAAAGATCGCTAATTTGTGCTCTTAAATAAGTACTACGTGATTGAAGTAGGTGAGCTTGGGAGTGCATGTGACTGATGCTTATGATCAAACTGAGGTGACAGCAATAAAACCGACTATGCTTTATAGAGGAGAAGCTAGGCGTCCAACAAACAACATGTTCATATACTCCATCTAGCAGAGTTAAGGATGCTGATGGATCAATTGCAGAGTAAAAAGGACCAAGAAGGGTAACTCTAATAGTGTAGGTGATTAATTAAGGAAAACTGATTAAAATGGTTGCAATTTGAACAGATTAGATCACTAACGGTTCCAGTTAGAATGCACGAGCTAAGGCTTAAAAGGAACAATTAGGGCAAAGATGAGATGAAATTTCATTGTAAGGCGGATTTAAAAGGACTCGAGAAACATACTTGTTCTGCTCCGTTGAGATTTGGGCTTTGGTCTGTTTCCTTAACCAACAAACTTTATTTATCAAGTGAGGCTTCTTTTGTTTAGAAACTCCACCACCATAAAGAAACCCCACAAAAGCTAACTATATAAAAAAAAACACTTATAAATTCTCTCAATTCATTTTGGCCATTTCTGGCATCAGATCCTTTCTGTTAAACCATAGATTCATTAAAAACTTTGCCAAAAGAAATGAACATCTCCTTCAGATTATACCAAACAAGAAAGTTGTAGTTAAACCCCGTGTTGATCCCTCAGAAGACGGAAATATTTTCTGTATACACTGAATCAAATTTTACACTCAAGGCACAACAAATCTAAGTGATACCTCTCACTAGTGATTCTCGTCACCTAAGTCCCTCATAGATGATATTGGAGCTGTGCTAAGGGGAATGTTACACATCAATGGCTGTAAGGAGGCTAGAGTTATAACTACAAGAGTTAGATCATGTAACATCATTTAAAGCCACTAGTCCTGTCATCAACATTTGAAGAGCAACAACTGACATTCAACACTGAGCAAAGTCAATATAAAACCGGTATCCACCACAACACAAATAAGAATGAAGATATCATCATCAACAGTATAGTTTGATCATTATCAAAAGAGGCTTCCAACAGAACCATGATACATCTTGACAGTAGGTCATCTTCAACTGTTTGTTATCCGTGTAACTTTCATGTCTCTATTTAACTCAACTCAGGCGACAAATATATACCATTAACTAATTACCTTGACAAAACCCCGTAAAAGAGAGGCTGAATAGAATATATAAAATAAATTTCAAAATAATGAGTTAATAACTTAATATAAAGCTAGGTGGAGCTTTAAGAAAAGATGGAAAGACTTTCACGATAGAAATTAAAGTTGCAAAGTTGCAGGTAGAGTAAACACTGGACACTGATAGGTAGGAAACTTCGACTAGGGCACAAATTGAAGGATAAGAAAACTAACTGCATAGGATTGGTGGACTCGCCTAATGTTTTCACTCTTATATAGATTATGAAGATGAGCATCCAACTTAAAACCAATTGGTGATAAGTTGAGAGGCCCAGGAACTTATATATCTCAATGCAAGGCTTAACATATCCCATGTAGGACTAAACATCTCAACACGCCCCCTCACGTGTGGCATTCTTTAGCCTAACACGTTGATCAACATATTTAGGTGACGTGGAGTAAACAACAGGCCCTTTGGGCCAACAACAATAGCCCGCTCTGATACCATGAAGAAAATGAGCATCTAACTTAAAACAAATTGGTGATAAGTGAAGAGGTCCAGTAACTTATATATTTCAATGCAAGGCCTAACATATCCCATGTGGAACTAAACATCTCAACAGATTAAGCAAAAGTTTGTACCACTATATATTATGGAGCTTATTATACACATTTCTTCAAAATATAAATTACAAAATAAAACATGATACATAATTACATATATGTGCTTCACTATATCTGTTACGAATATAGGAAAAATAGTAGATGGAATGGCATTAAAACTTTTGTTTCTGAGCGAATTTTAGTGATAATTTGTAGATTGGAAACAATGGATGATGAAACAACTAATCAAATATGAACTAATGATGTCAGACACCATCTACCAACATAATAGTTTCAATAACCAATACTAGCCATTGTTGGCCTAGTATTTAACTCATACTATTACTAAATTATGATGCTACACCCAATATTATTATCTTATCATGTGTGAGAGAAAAACAGATATGCAGAATAAACACAAAGAATGCATGCCTGGTACGAGGAACTAGCATTCGTGTTGCATCCAACAAATCTTGCAACTGAATGGCGCTTTTAAGCTTTGTCTGCCAAAGGGAACTAAAAGGTATTAATATGACGTGCAAAATGATAGAAGTGAATTTCAATTGCAACATTAATTAAGAGACGATCACCTCAGACCTTGGCCTTTCACCATTGTATTTTAACAACAAGTTTAAGAGTTTTTCCTCTGTCACCTTCAATTTCACCTTCTGTTTTGGAGTACGATCACCACTGCATATAAGTAGAACATGAATAATTCTGATAACAACAAACTATCACAGAAACAGGGACAGAATTCTTACTGGCGAATAATAGCAATAACGCATCTTAGCTCTTCTGACTGCCCAAATGTGCCAATAATTCCACTCCCTTGGCGTGTTAGTCCCTCAGAAGGTTGAATTGGTTCATTGACCTTCCATGGAAGTGTTGGTGGAATTGTTGAAGAAAGGTGAGGGGCCTTTGCATCTAGAAACATTTTCCTCAGTACGCAGGCAGTATCATCATAGTACCTAAAACCAGTGACTTAGAACAGTGAACATGAGCAAATACATGCAAACAAATAAAGGACACTGAAGTTCAACATATCTAAACCAAGTATGGAGAAATGGATTGAGATGAGCGTAATACTTATGAGAATTCTTCACAAAACTCCATCCATTAACATCACAGACATATGACCTTCCCTCACACCGTAAGAGATCAAACCCACAAACCTGCAAGTGCAAATTGAAGGAAAGTAATTTTAACACAAATTCCAGAGTAATTACAAAAGATAAATTGTAAGACATTAAACAAACTATAATTCTCTACAAAGTAAATGAAAATAAAAACTTAAGATAAACTGACAAATTTTACACAGGTCAAGGCTTAATATTATTTTGGTTAGCTAGGAAGTGTGGATATCAGTTGAGGTGGAAAACTATGAGGTTGCTACAAATACAGAAATTATAAAATTCAAAGAAGCACAGTAATATGCTTGGAAATTTCAAAACCAAGAATATAGTCCACATACTACAATTAAAATAACATGTGCCATAAAAATAAGAAACGTAGTATCTAGCTGCTGAGGAAATTTCAACATGATTACTTGATTCTTGGAACAATAAAACAAAAACAAATTAAAGCTTCATTATCAAATTATTATGTGGACAAAATCAAATTATGACTCATTGAAACAAGTGCACCTATTTTCTCATAAATTATGTTTGTGATCAGAAGTGAGAGGTAGAACCTGTTCGTCTTAACAACACCAAGCAATCAGAGTAAATCCACACTTACACAACTGTCTAGATTCACCTCGAGTGTAACCTAGCCGAGCATGCAAAACCAAATCCTCTTTTTTTGTTCGCAAATTTTTTTCTCTACTGCTTCCAAGCTGTCGCTAACCTAAACTTCTTCATTTTAAGCCCTAAAAACATCAAACTACCTAGAATATTCCAGAATCAATGTTGTTCAAATAGTTTTGCCACGATCCATTTTCTCTTATACGGTTCATTCCTAGGGAAACAAGCGAAGTCCAGCCTGAATTTTTTGTTTTTCAAAAGGTCTATTGCACACACTTTGCAAGTGAAGTAATAATTAGCCCCACATCTGGTCACCAAGTAGCTTGCCCATATTTCTTGTCTGACATCCCTAACTCTCTACAAGAAAATAGTCCTAATTATGTGCTCACACACATTGATTAAGTCCTTTTCATGTTATATAATTAGATGCATGTGCATTACACCTGGAAGAAAATATTAAATCATCCAACATCACTTACCAATTGCCTAAATGCTATGCAAACATCTCTAGCCATTTGCTTCTCAGACGGAGTCAGTAACACAGGATACCTTACCTGCAAAACAAATTACAATTAGAATATTATCTATAAGACTATACGCAAATGCTGCTTCCAAGTTTATAGCATTAAGCAAACATGGATATTGCAACCTGTAAGTCTTGACGGAGTTATTAATGCAACTCTATAAAAAGCAAGAAGTCAGAGATTGAGATGAATTATTAATTTCACACATTCGTTACAAACCTGGTTGTTTTCTAACAGGGGTCTGGCCGGCTGGCCCACATTATGTGACATGTGAAACCAAACATCAAATTAAGAATATAACAAAAATACCTCAAACATTGTTTTTGAACCATACAGATCCATACCACATAAGTTGTTCAATATTGTAAGTTCATTGTTCCATAAAAGTTATATTTTAGTCCCTCAGTAGTCTGTACATGAAAAAGAATGTTGGAGAAGGTAATTTGAAAATTTTCAATTGATCCTAAATCTAAGTGTAACTTAAAACACAAGTACAGGACATTTGTATTTCTTGTAAACTAAGCTGAATAAAACACCCTGCTTGAGTATTTTTCGTAAACTAACAATAGCATTTAGTCAAAAGTAGAAGTCTGTAGTTTGATCCTGCATAGGGGCAGCATATACATAAACTTCATTGGAGATTTTTTTTAAATTACGTGTCAAAAAAATCAAAATCAAAATCAAAGAAATAATCAAAAGTCAATACACCTCATGAACACTGCAAAAGTTCGGTATTTTACGCCATAGCTCGATATATTATTGGATACGAATAGGAAGAGATTTAAACAGACAACAATAAATTATTCGAAATGTTACAGGTAAACAAATAAGATTAAGGCTAAATTTACACAAAAGTCATTGTTATTTGTTAATGTTAATAAATATGTTATACATGTTACCTCTTTGCCATCAGGATTCCTCATAACAACACCATCAACAACGGGAGATTTCCGAGCTTCAGCATGAGCATATTCAGGACCAACTGTATACACCTGTATGTGCAAGACAAGACATCCTTTATGAATGACAACACACTTAAAAAAACGGAAGAAGGATATGTCACGAGCAACAAACCAATAAAAATTCTGGTCAAACTGAAAACCGCAGCATAAATGTTAGATGTTTATTTAGGTAAAACGGTTTTGAGACGGGCAGACATGACAGCCTAAACAAGCCTCAAAGCAGAATGCAGCTGAAAGTCCGCTAATTGCAAAGAGGCAGTACAAAGGTGCAACATTCCCTAAAGAAGAAAACTAACACTATAACCTCATAAAAAGATTTGAAGGACTTCAAACCATAACACAGATAGTTCATTTATCATGAATATAATCTCGTAAGAATTCAGACTAGATTATTAAGACAGATTAAACTTGTAGAAAAGAATAAATCGGGTGCTCTAGATTTATGTAAAAACTACAGTTTCCTACGAAGACTAAGAAGAAACATCATGGTGGAAAAACCATAGCAAACCTTGACATCTGTTCCTCCCGTGGGCATGAACTCCTCATATATGTAAGAGCCTTCACGTCTCACCCTTCGAACCTCTGGATGAAACTCACTTGATCGATTACCAACCTGAAATTACAGTCTCATGGTTTATTCTACGCAGCTTTGGTAGTAAGTTACATTTTTCTCACTTAAATGACAGAAAATAAGATGAAATTAAATAGGTGAAATAACACATTCAAGTATTCAACCAGGAAAATTCTTTTTTTAGGTTGAGATAACTTACAAGTACAAGCAGAAAAGAAAAAACATAAAATCACAAGAACGTCATCAAACACTAAAACTCTAACAACCCCACATCAAGCATTATACATATATCTCTCATCTCTATACATATAAGGCCCCCATCCCACATCAAACAACTCAAATAAATGCTTCTAAAATCCACAAATACTCACTATCAATCACATTAAGAAATCATGAATCCTA
The DNA here is from genome assembly GCF_015680905.1 of Coptis chinensis. NCBI lineage: Eukaryota > Viridiplantae > Streptophyta > Magnoliopsida > Ranunculales > Ranunculaceae > Coptis > Coptis chinensis. Next base: position 62,361,615 of record NC_141460.1, read on the forward strand.
AAAAAAAGTAACCATTGTAAATTCCAAATTGAATAAATATTACCAACATGTCATGACATCAAATAGATGTTTATTATCCCACTACAGTAGACATACCACAGCTAAATATGATCATCGAATTTAGAAATAAAATGTATATCCATAACATCCTAACCTTTCGAAATAATTCCTTCATACCACCACCAGCAGAACTAGGATAGTATATCATTATCCGGTGATCGTCCGCTACACAACAGACAAGTTATGAGCTGTTTGTTGCATATGCTTGCTGATGGAATAACATGTAATAATGGATGCCTAACACATTGAATCATCATACATATGGACTACACATTGAAGAGGGGATGGCAAGAGCTTACAACTCATAATACCCAGCAAAAATAAAGGAAACAATCTCAAGATATATCTATACTAGCAGTCTGGCACAAGATAACATTATTATGATTAAAAAAAAACTAAATCAGTGACATTTTTAGCAACGCCGCAAGCTTGATGACTCAACCAACTAATAGATACTCAAACAGTTAAGATAAACATACAACTATTACTAAGGTCTGCTTGATTACACACACATGTGTGTGAGCAGGTGACTGGTGCTTTTCGAGTTTTTTGACACTAATGCCTTGGCACAGCTTTACTCGCGCCTAAAAGGCTACAAAGCACCAAAAGAGAATTTCTTTTTTTCTCCACATTAGATTTGTTGAATTTTAATTTGTGTTGGACTATTTCCATAGCATTTAGTTTACCATGTATACCAACTGAATCCTTGTCATTTGATTGGCCTTCAGGAAAGCATGAAAAACATTTCCATGCCGTTTGCATGGCAACAAATTTGGCTGTCATACTTGCAACTAACTCATTAATATTGATAGGAAGAAATTTGTATTGTTATTTTAAAATTTAAATGATAACAATAACTACATTAATAGTAATCATAATATAAATAATGATGATGAAAATGATAATAATAATAATAATAATAATAATAATAATAATATATAGGGAGGGATAGAGCCACTCCCATTAAAACCACTCCCAAAACGTACAAGGCCATATCTCATCCTACCAGTTGAATTAAGGGATAATATTTTATAGATATGATCTTCCCATCATGAATAACATTGCACACCAAATTTCAGCTCATTTAAATATGTCAACATAATCAAATGTTATTATGAAATTGGAAAATTCTAGACTATTAGATAAACGTTCAAAATTGAACACTAGTTTTTGCAAGGTTAGACATATCCACAAAAAATCGGGTCTTAATTCAATTTGTAAATCGATGGAGTGGCTCTATCCCTTTGCTCGGTAAAGTGAAACATCTATTAATAAAAGAGAAGTAGGTTGAGAAGGCCTACATTACAAGAAATAAACAACAAATAAAAACATTTACAACAAAAGAAACTACATAAGAAAAAACCAAGAAATCCACTATCACCCCATTTCTAAGAACATAAGAGTGATAAGACGATCCCACCTAGCTACAAAAGACTCAAAGAAACATCCTCTAAACTCTTTGAAGACTTTAGACCACTGATATAGTAAGGCCTTTATCGAGAGAATTGTCTTCTTAAACGAAACTGAGATGCCGTCAAAGTGACGACAGTTTCACTCAAGCCAAATGCCCCACATAATCGCAAAAGGTAATACGCTCCAAAGGCAATTTCTTGAAGAAAAGAATGGACAATAACCCCAACTTTTAAACAAATCTAATACCCGGCCAGGCATACCCAAGTCACTCCAGACTCTAGAAGAAAAACATACCATACTTTCCAAGAAAAAGGGCACCAAAAAAGGACAAGATTTACAGACTCACCATCCTTTCCACATAACTGACAATAATTGACCAAACACATTTTTAATCTTGGAAGGAATAATAATAATAATACGACAGTGCACACCCACACTTCACTGCAATTGATTTACACTAATTGAGATAAATGGTACTCCCACATTTCTGTTTTTCCTGCTCCTGATAACTCATCTTAATGGTTTATTACGATTTTAAATTGTTTCCCACAGCCAAATGCAAATATTGTTCATGTGTAGTCTCATTAGTCATTACAAACCTCTCTTAAACAGCTAACCAAAAAATACAAATTGTCATAATATTATCACATTTTACAAATCAAATCTTAAAAGGCACAACACTCCTCCATCCCACCTATGACAAGTTGACAACCATTCCTCACCACAGGGTAGGCCATTATGACGCATTAAATTGACACAAGATCCTTGGGCCCACAAAGAGAAGTTAGGTGCTGGAACTTTTGCGGATTTGAACTAATGATGAAGATAATCTTCACCAAGAATCAGCTCATTTGAACATTTCTAGACTTATTAAGGTTAGGTCCAAGTTTTGATTCATCTAACGCTCTAGAATATATCAGATCTGGACTCCTCCTTTGACGTTCTAAATTGGGCCGACTTCCATGGAGATCATGTGCACAAAGCCCAAACCTTAACTCTTCTCCATTGGGACTGAGGAGCGCGTGTCATTTTCCACAAGTCATAACATCCATCCGCAGTTACATCTCAAAAATGAAATGACGACAGAGGATACTGGCATTCTAATTTAATTGTTTTCATTTCCAGCAGTATTCTACCATCAAGTCATTACTGTTATGGTTAAACAATAACAAGTGCTTATTTTTATCTATATTTCACTGTGCTCATGCTTTATATAAAAATAATTGGTCTTTTAAAGGGTTCAAAACCATAAATTTTTATATTTCTGTAAATCAGGAGGGCAACAAAAGAAAAAGGCACCACCATTGTACGAAGCAATACAAGAAAAAAATGACAAAATCAGTATATCCAGTCAATGTTTGGGGATGTTCTTGAGCTCAGGATACCCTATACCAACACTGTTTTCCTGTCATGTAATATGTCAAAGAAAATTTATTGATAAGAAAGACATGGAATTCACCGTGAATAGGTTTTTCCACGAAAGGCTTCCAAAAGCGCTTCCCGTGAACCTCAACAAAGTCCTCTTGTTCAACGAAATAATCTACCTCTTGATTTGGGGTATCCCTATTTACGAGAGCATATCTTGGAATAGGAATTCCATACATTTCAAGACGCTGCTTAAAAATATATGCATTAGAACACTGCAGCAAACAAATATGTCCTACAAAAAATTTAAGTATATAATAAGATCTCCATTCCCGAAGAACATGAAAAACTAAGATAGCATACCTCATACACCTTTCTTCTATCATGGAGAAGGTGCTGCTGTGCTAGCTCATTTACGACAAAAGGCCTAAAAAACATCGAAAAAGGCAACAACATTATGCATGTAAGATGTTTAAAATAAATACCACTCTAGAAAAAAGTAGGAGAGGTAAAAAAAAAGGAAGGCTAAGTGTATGTGTGCCTCATAATTCCGCTTTTACAGAAATGACAATCACAAAAAAGATGAAATCACATCAGTGATTCTTTCCGCCAAGAAAACTGCTAATAAGCAACTCAGTTGTGAGTTGCATGCAAAACACTCAAAACAAGACACACTATCTTGGAAATTCAACATTTTATATTTGGGTTCTCAATACTAAAAATGTGTTTATAGAAAGGTGGTATGTATGCAACTCACAATAGACCTGCTTGTTTGCATTCCTCCTGAATCGACATAGTTAATCACTTAATTGTATGTGAGACCATAGTGAAGATGAAAAGTAATATAAGCCTATACTTCCAAGCTTCAAAATGAACCAGATATAGTAGAACTCATTACTTGTCTTACAATTCCATTCTTCTTGACAGTAGATCCCCCCCCCCGTGCACTTGCGCCCTTTTTGTTGTTTTTGGGCGAAGGGAAGTGTGTGTGTGTGTACTTATGTTAAGAAAGTAGCTAACCTGTAACTTTAGTTGGGGGTCCATAATGCTATGTTTGTTCCACCATGGTGGTGGTTCCTAGCTTTTTGCATTTTGATTTGCTTCTGTTTTAGGCCTTTTTTGGCTACTGTACCTTTTTCTTTTCTTGGCTTCTGCCTTGTTGCGAAATAGGGTTATCGGCTGTACTTGGGATTTGTGGTATTGTTCCTCGATCAGTTGTTGCTATTGGTCTTGGTGTTGATGTAATGTTCACAATTATATCAATCTAATATCTCTTACTTATCCAAAAAAAAAGAGGGTCCACAAATCTCATTATTAGAAAAGGATTAGACCATTTGAGTTCCACAAAGACTTCACGAATGATTGCTTAAGATATGAGTTATTCTTCTAAAATTTCCAAACCAAAAATATCCTCAATCACATCAAGTATCACTAATTCATATGATACTGTAAAGCATAAAATAAATGAGGTTTGCCTACATGGAATATCCAAAATATATGAGATCAAAAACTGATCCTTACAAATCCAAATCAAATAAATCATGAACATGTTAAGAAGCCAACCCCTTCCAAGGGGTAGGTCTGTCCTAACTGTATTTATTACTTAAGTATTAAGTCGCCTTATTAAGAAAAGAGAAAGTATTGCAAATATTTGCTAGGAAACATCATACACATGTACAACTCACTTCCGTAATGCTGCATATGCCTCAGCTTTTTCAAGAGGATAACCAGAAGAATGGAAAGCAATTAAGCAATCGCAGATCGGCCAACTGGAAAGAGAAAGATAAACATAATCAATTACTAATCTCTGCACCTTATGAAGTAATCAGCTTGCACTTATCCTATACCTAATGCATGAAAAAAATAACCTAAACTTTCAATCTAACAAACTAAACTTGAACGCAAGAAGAAGTGGAGAAAGGGGATCAAAATCACAAAGTTCCCACCATTAGCTCACTATCTCATTCTGAACTTGTATCAAGCTATATCAAGATATCAACCTAAAACTTGTTTACGAATTAAGTCACTAAAGACAAAAAAAAAATTGTCACTGACAAATCCTTCAAAGGAGATTGTTCAATTGCTAAAAGAGATATCATGATCCTTAAGTATTTACAGATGCTAGCTCATTCCCAATACATGGAAAAGAGCTCCAGGTTTCCGGTCATCCAAACCATTTTCAACTTATTTCCAAAGGAGCCTCACATAGCAGCAAGGCTACCTAGCTTCCACGAGCAATCGGGCACCTTCTCTCGTTGAGCAGGAGATCAGGTAAGCTTACTGCCAAGAATGTTTCGTTGAGGTGGCAAGAGAAATCCCCAACATAAAAAGAATATGTGCTGTGAAAAATATGTAATCGCCAGAGTCGCCATTTGTATAACAAAAATATGGTAAACAGCTCTGCATTTTCAAAACCTATTCCATAGAATGTGATGATTTTAACTCTGGCTTCAATATAACGATGGCCGACTACAAAGGTAACTTTTGTTCGGAATCAAAACAATATTTGATCAAACAATTGTTTACTTCTTATCTAAACTGAAGTGGGGACTGGATAACACGATTTTCTAGACCACGTGAATGACAATGATTCTCATGAAAGCAATGAGAAGCCCACTAAGAGTGCGTAACATTAGCTCCTTTAATATATTAATAGAATTGGCCCTTCACATTTAAAAAAAAAATCATGTGTTTTCCACTTGAAAAGGCATACATTAACAAGTGGACGTAAAAATAAGGCCGTCAAGATCCTTGTGAACCTATAGTTACTTACATTCATCAGAAACATACATATGAAATCTTCAATCAATTACTATAAGCTGCATAAAAGTTTAAAACAACAAAATGTACCTCTCCACTGGATCCTCAAGAATAACCTTGTCACCGAAAAATACTATCTACAAAAAAATGACAAGCATGAAATAACAGGAAAACGTATACTTCAACAAACAACTCTTCTTTCTACATGTCAGCTTAACATATCATGTCCAACACAATCAAATTGTTCGTGGTCCCTAAAACATTCACTGAATTAGTGATAACTATTAGCTTAAAAGACTTGGAATAGTTAAAATGTAAACAAACTTAAATACCTGGAATTCACCAAACGCTTGTAACCTATCAAGTATCTGTTCCATAGGAGCAGAAAATGCCTGCAAACAAATCAACAAATCAACAAAACTAACAAAAACGATACGATCATTTTATAGTTATATTATATGTATATGAGTGAGTGTTGTGAGTTTCGGAAAAGGGAAAAGAACCTCCGATCCGCATTTCACCTTCTTTTCCATGACACATACACCAATCTTAATCCCTCCTTCCTCTCTTTCCTCATTCTCCATCTCTCCCCTTCTTTTGTTTCAAACCTCTTCAATCCAAAAACAACAACAACAAAATTCACAAACAAACACAGAATGAACAAGGAAAGAGAAAGAGAGTTGTTAGTTTCAGTTACCTTATATATATAGACAGAAAAGAGAATGAGAGAGAGAGAGAGCGTTTTTAGAGGATGTGAGTCACTTTATGTATGGATTGGTGTAACGAGCGGTGGTCACGGGAAGAAAAAAAAGTGAATATTCATGATGAATATTTTTTGAGGTGAGTACGTCGTACGTGTAAAGGATATCTGTTTTTTGAGTACAAAGATAGCTACTTTGGCGGTTTCTTTCATTTTTTAAAGGTTTGTACTCACGCTGCATTTTTTAAAGAGTTGTACTCATGCCACAAATCGGCTAGAAGTGTCCGCGTGGTTGCACACATGGACCAAAATATCGCCGATATATCCGATATCTCGCCGATATATATCGGTATTTTGGTACACCGACATCGATATTTCCGATATATATCCACCGAATATAGAACTCTTTTTTCCGATATATATCGGAATTTCTGATATGAAATTTTATATCGCCGATATAATCGATATTTCTGATATAATCGATATATATCAGTTGACTTTTTGACCATTTTAAAATATAAATCCGATATTTCCAATATATTTCCGATATTTCCGATATTATATTTTCGATATATCCGATATTTTAAATAATTTGGACTGGTTACCAAAAAAATGGATATATCCGAAATATCCGATATATCCGATATATATCGGTTTTTGGGTACACCGATATATTTATCGATATCGATATTTTGGGCCTTGGTTGCACATAGGCAAGTCGATTGGGTTTCATTTGAATGATAGAAACTTCTGAATTGTGGGGCCAGTAGATCAAAATTGACCTAGGAATGACTCGTAAAATCAAATTGGATTTCACGTTGATTAGTTGTTTACCTGTATTGGGTGAGACTACTTTGAATAAATCTTTGTCATGATTCAGGAGATGGTCAGTTATCATCAGTATTAAACAAGGAATTTTATTGATTACTTTAAGAACAAGGGCTATACCAAATTTGTTCGTTTGTTTGTTTGTTCATGCTTTTGTATCTAAAAGCAAGTGTATTGGAGATGGAGTACACATGTAAAGAACACTGCACTGAGGTGTTTTTTCGGTAATCCTAAGTCAGCATGCAAAGTCTGATTTAAGAAAGAAAATCCACCTTTTGTGTATGCCACATTACATCCATGGTACTAATGCGTTCGGATTGACTTGAACTTTCTCATTGCTTTTGGTTTTAAAACACCCAATGAAGATCACTAAATTGTGTTCACGTATCTCGAAAACGTAACATGGAGTCATGGACAACCCTGACAGAAAATCTGAAATAAAGGAACGAAGGAGATGGAATTCTTTTCAGCATCAAAACACAGTCAATATTCAATCAACAAAAGTCAAAAACTTATGTATCTATTTTATCGAATATCCACGCTAAAATAACAACCAAATTCCAGGCCCCAGCTAGGCACTAGTGAAAAGATATCACTTTCGTAGATTCTTCTAACGACGAAGTGTGCGACAAACATTCATAGTCCCCCAATGTCATTGTCCATGGAAAGCCTCATTTTTCATTATTTAGTTGTTGACCAATTTCCTTCTTGTCCCCTTAGCTTCCACTGTAGTTCGAAGAAGGTGTAGATATAACTGTGCACAAACAATAGAGACACAAACAATAATATGGAAAATTATTTTTTATCTGACCACAAAATGTTATCAACATTAGCATAATCATAAAGTGCAGGTTTCCTAGATTCCAAAACATATCAGTGTCTAGTGGGTGGGTGGCAGGTTTCCTAGATTCCACACCTTTTTCTTCCACTGAATGAACATCTGAATAGCAGCTGAATGACTGAATCAACGCAAATTTACCACTCCATAAATACGCCTATTCAGAGTTGTTTTGTAAGTTGCCACCGAGATTATGTGAAACAAGTTCAACTAAAAAATCATAGAATTGCTATATGTATACGTATTTCTCCTTCTAGCGTCAATGAATTTCAGCTCTGAAAATGACATGAACGAACTAACTAATGAATACTAATAATAATAACTTAAATAAACTTAGAAAAACACAGGAAAATGATTGATAGAGAATGAGGTTATAATTGTTTCTGATATCTCAAGTTGTAATGTGGAAAAAAAAATATCATACTATTTGTGGTCCTTGAAGAGAAAAGACATTCTCATAAACGAATCTAGCTCTAAAGACTGTCAACTGCCTAATAGAAACCAATAGAGCTGAAACTGTTGTTCAGGTTACAGTATTATATAGCAGCGGTCGAGGATTTTGCCACTTTATTTATGATGACACAAGATCCTGAATCAAAACCGAAGGCAGCCCCTTACTCAATAACCCATCTCTACATTAAATGATAGCCGGGTTTTGAGGAACCACTCTCCACTATACAAATTAAAATCTCCCTACTTGCTCAATTTATAAACACTTACCTCACAAAAATTAGAAACCCCCTTTATTAATATTTTAGAAGAACCCCCTAATATAACTTAGTTTAACAACAAAACAGTACATTATATTATCACAAACAATTGTCCATCCCTGTCTTTCCTTCCGCCTTTCTCGTCTGTGTGGTGGCATCAGCCCCCAATGGTTGTAAATATGCAAGTTCTTTATGATGTCTTAGGATTATGTAAATTACGTTTGGTCTAATAAAAGGTTAAATCTTAACAAAAAAAAAAAAAAACAATTGTCCATCAACAAATACAAGTAACATCGGAAACAACGAATGAAGAGTACATCTGCACAATTGCTAGTAAAAAATAAGACATCCAAAAACAGTTGCAGGACTTGCATCCAAAAGGACGAATACTTTAAAAAGAATTCAGGTTACGTTTTTCATTTCAGCATTGAACACTGAAACGCTGAATGCAAAATGGAATGAATTTGATAGTAAAAGTGTAAAACTAGCAGTAAGCTATCAGCAATATTTGTCGCTTAGTGCAGCAGACTGGATTTCGCAAAACTGGTTAGTGGTTACCACAGAAGACAAGTGATTGCCTAAACAAATGTCCCCTTTGAAATCCGAGCTTGTAATAATAATCCACAAGTCAGTTCTGCAAATGATATTTGACACGGTGATGGCACCAGCACAACTCTCACAAATAAGTTCGAAGTTAGCATATTCCTCTAATCTATCACACTTAAAAAATATATTTGAAACTGTTAAATAATTGACATCGGAAAAATTACAAGCTGTGCAATGTTTGGCAGTCAGAAAAGGAAATCTCTCCAATAATATCGAGGTATCACAATTAGTATAAGTTGTTGAATTCAATATTGACCACTGTTGCCAATAATTGAATCAATATTATGAAACTATGCACACAAAAAATAAGAAAAAGAAAAATAGAAAACCTACATCCAATTGATAACTGTCATGATACAGAGTGAAGGATCACCTTCAAATTGCATTTAGCTGCAATCTTTTCCAAATATTTGTGTTCAAGGTGCGCACTGGCAGCAACAGCATTACTGAAATCTTATGTCAACTCCCCATTTGACTCCCAAACATTATACAAAACATCCAAAGACACAGGAATTAGGCTCAGCTGGACCAAGGACCAAAATTTATACTTCTTTCCCTTCTTGGCATAACATACGTACTAACGCTGGCATGGAGCATACCTCAAGCAAGATCCAAACCAGATATGTATTCTGGTCCTCAGACCAGCTGTATGTCCCCGATGCATCATCCAGAGTTTCAAACATATTTCCCTCCTATTCACATTCTTCATCTTCATATAAACATCCTACCTTTTCTTGATGAATAATCACCGTAATTTAAAGCTACAAGGCAACATCAGCTTTCACCCAACACCTTTATCAGACTAGATTTCTGTTCTGCAGTAAGCCTTGATGGAAATTTGATGTCAAACTTGATTCTCAGGTTCCCTTTTTTCCCTGGTTCCTTCGATATTGGCATTCCTTCACCTGGGATCACCATCTCAAAGCCTGGTTGCACAACAGATGTAATTGGGATAGTAACATTCCTCCCATCCAAGCTCGTCAGATTCAGAGTTTGCCCTGTAAGTGCATGCACCAATGATATTCTCTGATTCATCACTAGATCGTTTCCATCCCTCCTGTAAACTCCATGGGGCTTCTCATCAATCACGAAAACAAGGTCCCCTGGAACCACACCATGCTCACGGTTCCCCTTCTCAGGAAAAGTGATCTTTGTGCCTTTCTTCCAACCAGGCTTCACATCAATAGTCAAGATCTCCTCCTCAGTCCCTGGCTTACTGCAAAGGAGTCAATTATATGTGGTTAATTCAAAAGGCTAGCATTAATAATATCACCTTCCCAGGTCTCAAAACACATAAGTTTATTTCTTCAATTCTCCATTATTAAAATCTTACGTATGAGCTTAAGTTACCTGATTATCCATTTGAGGCACATACTATATAGGTATAGATGCGTAACAAATACACTGTGTACAAAAGCTCTAAATCCATACCTAAGGATCTATTTGTCAGCATCAAACTTTTTGTGCTCATGGTACATAATTTAACAAAAAATTTATTGCACATAGACCTCTTAATATTAATCAGTGTTGTTATACTAAATCGTTGCAATAGTACAGAAAAGGTTGTGATGCAAAAGCCTTGCAACTTAGTTGTATTTGCTCATGAGAAGCACAATTAGAGCGCAACGGTCAAATGTTGATTCACAATGTACACCGGTTTCACCAAACTCATAAGGAGAAGCCAAAATATTTCTTTCTTTTGGGAGTGCAGAGAGAAGGAGAAAGAAAAGGTCAATACACAATGTGTTTTACAATTATTAGTTGTTGATGGTATTTTACCCAAGGGTCTGAAAATATTTCTTGACACGTGAAAAGCAAAAGGGAGGGGAAGGAAAGCAATACTGCTTGATCGTCGTAGTTTAGAGAGTAACGCCTACGACTTACATATGCTAAAAGCCTGAAATTAGTACACAATTCAATGTGTACTAACCTCGAGCTAACGCCTACGACTTATCTCGAGCTAGAGATTGTTGATAAAGGGGTATTTAATGTTTTGAACGCAAAAGCCACACAAAATTCTGAGATAGAAAATTTCATCTTCATCTACATGAAGAATAACCAGTATGATAATCTATATAAGCAACTCAATTCTGTCTTTGTGCAATTATTGTCATCCCTCTTTCCTATTCTCTTTTGTTCTTCCCAAGTCCAAAATCGTTTATCATTCTCCATTTTGTATAGCTTCTTGTTTCTGTTCAAATTTTATGTGTAGAAGAGTTGACGGGTATTTTTATAATTGAGGTTAGGTTTTCACTTTATTCAAAAAGAAAATCAACTTTTAAGTTTCAGAACTATGACAGAATGACTAAGAAAATGAAACAGTGGATACATGATATCCTTGTATTTGGATTTGTGTGGTTTATCAACTAAAATAATCTAAATGTGTTGCTACAGTTAAATGTTAATACGTGTTTCGTCTTCTATCATGAGTACTTATCAGATTTGCAATGGCGTGTGAGCTCATTGCATCGATGATGAATAGGGTTAAGGAATTCAACCTTAAATTAGTAGAGGTCCTATTAGGCCATCCATTGGAAAAGCTCACAAAGATTGACTTTGCTTTACTTTTCATATCACAAATCTTCCAGTGTTATATCACATAAGCATTTCATAAATTTTCCCAGTATAACTATAACGAGCTTTGCCTACGGTATTATCTGATATATTTTGATATTTAAGTCAACTCTTGTAAGTTTACAGTAATCCCAGACCCCACTTTACCAACCCCATATCCAATATATCTGCCAAAAATATCGGAATTTAGCTATCCGACAAATTGGTCCGGCGCGAAGTTTTGTTCTATGATAATAACCTTCCCGCTAAACAGGTCAATCACTAAATTCCTAACGTCTAACTCCACAAACATCCTCACATTCAGCATCACTTCTTCAGGAGTACTTTCATGTACAATAATCAAAACATAATAACAACCAAAAGTACCACAGTAATACTTCCATCGAATCAGGCAAGAAATATATAGGCTCCTCCCAATTAAATCTTTGACTCATTCGAATCATGAACCTGGAAGTGTCCAGTAGCTTGGCTGGGCAGGACCCCAGTGGTTGTGCCATGAGATCTGGGGTTAGGGGGGTTTCATTTCTTTAACACCTAGTTACTTGGGTTGTGTGCATCAACAACTACTATAAACAGGCTCAAAAATTAAAAGAAATCAAATGAAACAAAGAGGCAGACTGACCATTGAACTTCAAGAGAATAAACACTGAGCACCAGGGATTATGGATCCTTGACTAAGAAGTGCTTACTACTGTTTGACCATTAACCAGAGTGAGAAAATACTTTTCTACTAGCCCATTACATACTCTATAAAAGGGTTAAACTTACCTTGTGTGGACACAACCATGAGAATGCCTTTATATAGTAAATGCATTCTCTAACAGACCCAAGCTTCTCAGAAGAGATTCTTTAAGGTTCTCAAGCTTCACTGTAAGAGGCCTTTCCCCCACGCCACTTGTCCTCCCAAAAAAGAATCCTTCATCCACTACCAACTTTAAAAACTGATTTCAATCGACAGTAGTTCTCGACAATCCATAACTAACCCCCCACCCAACAATGTGTATCAGTAAAGAAACAACTTATTTACTTGTGTTTAGTTAAATGAGTAACAATGGGAGTTGTTTAATATACCACCCAGCCCCCTTGACACCATACTTGTCTTTGATAACTTCCATGCACAGGCCGGCCTAGTCGCCGCCAAATCTCCAAATTCATTTCCTAAGTGTAGTTTTGTTTACCACTTCCATACACCGAATCCCAAGACCGCCTAACTCTTTGCTCATAGTGGCATACACACTTTCCCAAGAAATTAGATGATACTAGTGTCACCAGTAGAACCTCATAGGGAGTGAGGCATGAGAATCCCTTTTTACACAAGAATCATACTCTTCGGCAAATGTCCTTTTACTTGCATAGTTGTGTCTCTTACTTTTATTCCAACCTCATTGTTTCCCAAATAGGAAAACGTGGAACCATTAAAAAAGACAGCATCTCTTCCCACTAGTTACTTTTCACTGCATCAATTTTACGACTTACAGCCAATGCCTAAAACTCACTTAAACTTCCGCCTAACTAGAAATCATAGAGAAAGCCCTTCTGAAGTCAACATGATCTCCTTGGTCGTCACATCAACTTAGGTATTCAAGACCTCCAGAATCAAAACACTGTTAGGTAATCATAATTCACCTTCTCTCTACTTCAATATGAATCGACCTATTCTACCCAAAGTGTTCCACCAATCATCTAGTCGCATTCACCTCCACACCCTACTTCTGGAGAGTTATATCATTCAGAGCTGCGTAACTAAAATCTATTAAACCAACTAGTCTGTGTAGATACTTTCAGGTGATTACTGTATCACGCCTAATTCGTCTATAAATCCCTAAAATTAAACTACATAAGTCTGATGACATAGTATTTGATTTGTAAAATAACAGCTAGTGCAAAATGAAACATACCCGTACATATCGGCAACAGTCCTCGAAATCCTCATCTTCTTAGTAGTACCGAAATAAAGATCCTCCAAACTACAAGGCAATCTATTCTCCATAATAGGTGCTTTCCTGAGAGCATCCCCAGTATTATTAGAAGTCCTAAAAAAGGCGTCCGCTCGGCGGCCACCAAAATCAGATCCAGTATTACCAAACAATTCATTATAAATATCATCAGCATTTCTAGGATTAAACCTATAAGATGAATTAGGATGGAGGCCAGAAGTAGTAGCAGTATTAGTATTATTGTTACGAAACGAGGAAGGGGGTGGTGGGACTTGACCAGATTTCAAAGCCTTCTTCACCAAACTGATCATAGATCTGCCTTTTAGTAGTGTCACTTAAAACATCATATGCTTCTGAAATAGTTTTGAATTTAGCTTCTGCTTCTTTTTTATTTGTTGGATTCTTATCTGGATGCCACCTCATTGCTAATCTTTTATATGCTTTTTTCAAGTCTTCTTCGTTTGCATTTCTGTTTACTTTCAATATATTGTAATAATCCACTCCCATTTTTGCTTCAAAAGGGTTTTCTGTTGTTTTTGATGGGGTTTGAAGCAGGCACGACGAGATTTTATGATATGAGCTTTTTTTATTTTGGGACAGAATCACGGGATATGGAATTTTTTTTATTGGACTCGGTATAGGCTGGAGTTTGGAATGGAAAGACCACGTGTCTCTGCCGACTAGGTCTTATGGCCTGCTCTACTTAGACTGATACAAGGGTTCTAAATTTGGACGGTGTGAAAAATGCAACTAAATTTGTGGCACTGTCTAGTTGCTGCCAAAATTAAGTTATCTAGCCGACTAGGTCTTAGGCCTGCTCTACTTAGACTGATACAAGGGTCGTAAATTTGGATGGTGTAAATTTGTGGCACTGTCTAGTAGGCTAGTAGCTGCCAAAATTAAGTTATGGAATACAAACCAATGTTTTGAAAACCGAACCGGTAATTGAACCGATTTTTTGTTAAAATGGTTCAACCAGGTTCAACTATGGTTCGACTCGGTCGGACCGATTTATGTTTATTTAGCAAATTTTTTAATAATTACAATAATAAAATGAATAAATACATGTTTTAATTCAATATTAATTAGTATTATATATCAAAATAAATTTCTTATACAAGAAATACATAGTAGTATGTTGGTTTGGAGTTTGGCTTATCTTGTTTAGGTGTTAGGTTCAACTCCCTACATTATCAATTTTTCAAAAAAAAAAATAAAAAATATATATATATATAAGGATGATCCGGTTTAGAACTGAACCGGTTCGCCGGTTCAACCACGGTTTAAATTTAGACCGAGAGTCTAACCATAAACTCAAATTTTAACTGAACCAAACCGAAAATTTACCGGTTCCGGTCGGACCCCGGTTCAACCACCGGTCCGGTCCGGTTTTCTAAACACTGATACAAACACAATTTCTACCGTCTGTGTTAATTTTCTCCAATGTAGGGACGACATAATATATATGCTGTCTATATGTGGCAGATGCCAATCCTTTTCCATGCAATACAACTTAACCAAATATTGATTTCCATTCATTCCTTAGTCTTTACTTGTAGTCTTTTGTACCGTCAAAACTATATAATTTATTTCACAAATTCTATTTCTTCAATCGTTTCCATTCATTCTACCAAGTCTATTTTTTGCTTTATTCACATTCATCCGTTCCACCAACTACGTTATTGTGTCAATACATTCATTCCACAAAAAATTTAATCTTTTTTTTTCACTCTGCACAAATTTCTCATCATCTTAATTTTGCTTCTTTTTCTTCTCACACCAGTGGCTTCTTCTTGTCGAATCAAGCTCCTCGTTCAAATATGAGAACATTGTCAATGATGATAGCATGTTGTTGCATATCTTTCCTATATTGCAAGATATGCACGAAACAGATCGTGATCATCGAGGCTCAGTCATGGGTATGAATGACATTTATCGTGAATGAATCGATACTCACAATCGGATTACAAGGGATTACTTCGAGCAAAATCTGAAGTATCCATTTGATATGTTTCGTAGGAAGCTTAGGATGCAAATCCATCTTTTCATCTGAATCTTCAAATCCATCACCGACTACGACGAGTATTTCACATTCAAGGTTGATGGTATTTTGATCACGATTACATGGGGAGGGATGGAGCCACAGGCATTGTAGCCACATTATAGGCACAGCTAATCCCATCCATCAGTCTATTTCCAATCCAACGGATCTGACTTAAAGTCAATTCATAATCTGATTTTGCGATAATGTGAAAATAAGGAGGAGTAAATTTGGGAAAACAATTTGACCAAAACCAAGAAACAAAACCTTCTTCTCCAAAATTAGATTGATCTTCACCAGTAAAACACTCTTCTCTTCTTCTCTTCTTCTCTCCAATTCGGTGACTATCGTGAGCGGGTTCTCTCTTTCGGTTTGTGTGTTTCTTTTGAGGTAAATTTCGAGCTAATAGTTCACTCTCTTAATTTCTCTATTTCTCGATCTTTAATCGACTTCTCTCTTTAATTATTAATATACTGTTTGTTCTCCCTTAAATCTTTTCAATGTTGGTCATCATTTTTATGGTTGTACATACTGTTCTATTTCCTACCCATTCTTAAATCTTAGTTATTAGTTGTTGTTGTTTTGCAGAAATAAATAGTTGTTGTTGTTGTTGTTTTGTGGAAATCAATTATTAGCTAAAATCAAGTTTGGATTTTACTCTCATATTCATTTGTGGTTATTAACTGTAATTAGTATATGGAAAGAAATCTTAGATGCAAACTGAATTTAGTATCTATTTTTCATTGTAGCTAAATGGATGTTTGCTTGTTTGGATTTTTGTTACTGTAGATGGAAAGAACTCTGTGCAATAGGTGTGGTGATAACACTCATTCATCAGAGAAATGTTATTGGTTGTCTACGCCTTGTTGCATTCGAAAATGCCGTAGAAGTAGGATCCTGAAACAGTCGATCCAAATCCGATCTCTTGGGGAAAAAAATTTGACTTGTCGCGCTTGCGGAGAATTCCAATGGTTGGAAGACGTGAGAGCACAGCCATTAGTACCTCTGGAGAAGCTAAGATGTAGATAGCTGAATTGTGTGGGGTTTAGAAAGGTTAACATAACAATGAAGAAAAATAAAAATGAAGGCAAAAAATTCTTGAATTGCACCGAGTGTGGGAAGGATTTCGAATGGTTGGATACGTTGTTAGCTTCGTTAAGGAGCACCGTTGAGTTGGCAGTGAGTTCAAGCTCTTCCACAGTCACCTCTTCCTCGTCTTCAAAAAAAGATAAAAAAGTCAAAATTATAGTTGAAATTGACGACGATGGTTTGTCGAAAGAATTCGAGCTTCGTTGTAAAATTAGATGAGTGGTTGATTTCAAGTTCTTTGTATTATGTTTTTTTGTTAACTTGTGGGGAATGTAATTATGTTGGTTACTATGACGAGAAGAAGTGCAAAAGTAATTGTGGAGAAGCATCCCAAAGATGGTAGAGAAAGCTTTCTTATTTCGGCAATAAATAGTGTATATAGTTAGGAATTTGTGAACTAATTGATTACTATGTAACAAGGGAGTTGTTGAATTTGACTATTGGATTCTTCTATGTAACAAGGCTTTGTATGCATTTTCATTTTGTCATGTTCTTTCAGCCAGATCAGTTTCAGTTTGCATAACAGTTTCAGTTCAGTTCAGTTTCAGTTATGAGAATATTGATAATCAGTTTCAGTTCTTTGTCAGTTTCGTTGGTGGCTTTGTATGCAGTTTCAATTATGAGAATACTGAAACAGTTTCAGTTCTTTGTCAGTACGCAGTACGTCTCCATGGAAAGAAGGCTTCTGAAATGGTAACAGCCAGGATATTGGGTTGAGAGAGTTTCAGGGATCCACCCAAAAGATAGAAATATCTTATTTCGTAGGATAGGGTTAAGGATGGCACGCAGTGAACTTGCATCATATCCTTTGCAATTGTAGGTAGTTACTACATGGTAGTCGACCATCTCATGTAATGTGAACACTGATGTATCTTTTTTGTAAGGCTATGAAATCATTTAGTATCTAATACTATCCTGGTTCCTGGAGAAATTGGTCAGACTATGAGCAATGACCAATTTAAGTGAGGTAAAATGTTTCAAGTATCTAATGTCCTTAACTCATAACTCGCAAGTGTTATGGGGAAGAGTTTTCACAGATTCGAGCTCAAGCAGAATGGCAAAAATGAGACCCTGACAAAAAAGTAGCTAGAGCGAAATATTGAGAGTTTGATATGAAAGATTATAACAAGTTCAACTATAGATTTTGATATTCACTTGATCAATCGTAGTCCTTGTAAACTACAATAAATTATTTCATATATCTATTAATCGCACTATGAGGTCCATTATGCACTTCGCAGTTCACATTTGATACTTTTCAAACCTTAAAATGAAAATTTTCAAAACACAAAAGAACCAAAATGAACTTCAAATTTAAACAAAGCCTTTTGACAAGTTCCAAAAGTTCTGACAGTTATGATAGGTTCCAAAAGTTAAACAAAGCCAAAAAAAATAAACAATCCAATGGACTTAACATAACTTGCTTAATCAGTTTGGCATTATCTGTGAACAACAACACATTAGCTTCTATTGATTCTCACCAAGTGAAGTTCTCACCAAGTCTTCGTCTTCGTTCTCGTCCTCGTCTTCGTCATCTAACTCGATATCTACTACTGTAAAGCAAAAAGAATGAAAAATGTCAAGTTTGAAAGGCAATTATGATAAGATAGGATAAGCTTAAGGAAACATTATACTTACTTGTGCCCTTCTTTCTGTTTGGATTCTCAGGACAATTTCGTCTGTCATTATTAGCACCAATTGATAAGCACCCAAAACTATAATATAAAACCTCGTAGAGACATAATATTTTGGTTAATTATGTGTTTAATAATCATTAATCAATTATATTTTCGTACTTTTGCAGGTTTGAGCAATCAACATAAAAATAAGGATAAAAACCAGTATTTAAGCAAGGAATAGTGTGTCTACATGAAGTTTTTTGTTTTCCAATTTAGCCAACGTAAAGCCCAAATAAAGCCCAGGGAAGCAAAAATAACAAATTCAAGTCAAAACAGGATGAATGTGCCGAAAAACATCAAACTCCAGAAGCCCATATCTTATGAACCTGGACTCCAATGGCGGCAAGTAAACCATCATAATGATCAGTGCGTCGAGCTCTACACATAGGTGAAACTTTGTAAAAAGTCAACTTTTGGACCCGCCACTAGTCGAAGCATGAGGACCCACAGAATCTGGTGATCAAGTTCACACGTCAAGCTTCAGCACAAGTCAAGTTGCATTGAAATGAATTAAAGACTTTTGTGCATAACTTTGGCACAAAGTCATCAAATGGGATTAGGTGGCACAATATTAATTAGGTGCATAAAGTCTTAATTGGTGGCATGATTAGGTGGCATAGTTTTGGAAACAAAATCTTGCTTGATTAGGTGGTATAAAGTCTTGATTAGAAAAAAAAATAAAGGTTTCTCATTTAAGGATGCAGTTGGATGGTAGAAATTCACGTGGATGCAAAGAAAATTAGAGTGATCTCTTGCTTTAAAAGAGAGACTTCAGTAGAAAGAAACAACTTTTGCTCCATTAGTTAGTTTAGTTCCGGAGTAAAAAGTTTCCATGTTTTTAGTTTTGGGTTTTGTAAGTTAAGCTTGTAATATGTTTTCTAATCTAAGTTGATAATAAAAATCATTTCTAAGTATAAAGTAAAATCTTTTTTTCTCTTAATATATTTCTCATTCTTGTCTCCTGATTAGTTGATTTAGGAACATGAGCTAAAACTCTCCACCTATATTTCTCTCTATTTCTCTCGTTAAGTTTAGTAACTTACATATCAAGTAATGTAGTAAAATAGGTTAAAATCAAAAATAAAAATCCTGCTCACATAATTCTCTTGACGAGAAATTTCCAGTTGGTTGTTAACTAGAGTTCTAGCATTTTGGTTTAGAGCAAAACTCTTGCTTGAAATAAATTGCAACGTTTACGTGAGCGAGGTATTTGAACGAGTGTACTCGAGTGTGTGTGAGAATCGGGTTTTTTACACGTGCAAAAGAACATTTATCAATTGGCGCTGCTAGCGGGAAAAGACTTCGAGGACACCCCCATTCCTACCATTTCATCTATTTCATTTTTCATTTTGCGTTTGGTTTATCGGATTGCGAGGGATTACTTCGTGCAAAATCTGAAGTATCCATTTGATATGTTTCGTAGGAGGCTTAGGATGCAACACCATCTCTTCATCTGAATCTTCAAATCCACCACCGACTACGACGAGTATTTCACATTCAAGGTTGATGGTATTTTGGTCACGATTACATAAAAGCTTGTTTTTTTAGCTAGTATCATGATAGCTGACAATTTTGGATTGTGGAAGCAGTGTACGAACTAGATCATTGTGGTGCACAACGTGATATGCAATGTTATGCCCTTGTTTACAACGTATTCATGATCATACCAAGCATAGTCTCCCATGCATAGTTTTTGCAGACACTGGCTTGTTTTTATGACACTAGTTAGGTTATTGTGATCTAAGTAAAGTCTTTGTTGTGCGAGGTGACACTAGTTTGGTGACCCTAGCTCGTTTTGCTGACACTAGTTAGGTTATCGTTAAAAAATTGATTATTTGTTTTTGTTATGGATTTTGTAATAAAATAGGGGTTAGAAGATAGGTCAATCTGTTGTCTCTGCGTGGCTCTCCACATGAGAAGTCATTTCCCAATTAAATTACACTATATATTCAATTACTTTATCAAAAACAAACAAACAAACAAAAAAAAAAAAATTCGGATTAAAATCACATTCAAGAACTTTTGCTCAAAAATGCACATTTCAATTTTACCCTTATGTCGTTTTGGTATGCACGTTGTCATGTGTGCATATGCGTACATTAGTTGTGCAGACCTAAACACTACACCATAATTGCTTATTCGTAACGGATATACATCCGTTACAAAAAATATTGGTAACGGTTATATTGTGTTGACACAAATGCGTGACAAAGGTTAGTAACAGTTATAAAGTGTTAGAAAATTTACTAACGGTTATCAAATGTTACTGAAATTAATTTCAGCAACACGTATCAACCGTTAGTAAATTATTAGCCATAGTTATTAATTTTGTTCTTAATTCATTTCCAACAAATAAAAGTGTTAGCAATTTTCCATTTCTAACGGATACATAACCGTTATTTATGCTTCAATTAGTAACGGATACGCAACCGTTGCAAAATTTGGAAGCATCTGAATAATACTTATGATTTAATTGTTTTAGACAAATAAGAATAATAAAGGGAGGACAGATGACACTGACACAAAATATATTCCGTTTGGATAGGCTCACAATATACTATATTAGAAATACTAAGATATTTATTCCATGAAGAGATAAACTCGAACCAAACTAAGATATATCAAATATCATTCTGAATCACTAGCTAGACATAAAATAAATTATTAGGAATACCCAAGAAGAAATTTTTTGGGCACCTTTTAGTCCTTCCCAGAATACCAAATTCAAAATACAATTCAAGCGGACAAAGAGAAACACATAACAGAACAAAATTCCACAACTGAGAGCCTCTAGCATGCAAAGCATTTTCAGGCTTTTAAACTACACATTACCCATTTCATTGGCCAAAAACCTTCCAACCGATCAATGTATTATGATCCAAGGGAAAGGTGTAATAAAAAAAAATCATATAGTTATTATTACACACAACAATTAAAAAAGAACTAAGAACATTTGTTACTTTTTCCGCCAACATTACAACGAGCGAACCTAACAAAATATCCTCATTGTCCTCCAAACTATATAAAACGTATACTTAGTCACTGGTCAAATATATTTCAAACACTGAAAAGTATAATAACAAATTTATAGTGAACTCATTGTAAGTTGACACGATCTCAACAGATAATAAATAAACAGTTATAAGGGTTAAACAACAACAAACAACTATCTAACATGAAACAACCCACTCTATTTTGATTGATTTTCAAATAATTAAAAACCCTAATTATCACAACAAGTAACCTTCAAAATCCCTATGAGATTGAGCAAAAAAATTCTTATTAGTCGCGAATTGAGCAAGATGGAGAAGAGGAAGAAATGGTTGGAAGTAGAAACGAGGAGGAAGATGAACACTTACATTGACAACAACATCGGCATTGACGGCAGCTGATAAGCACCCAAAACTGTAATATTAAACCCCATTAAGACATATAAATTTGGTTAATTATGTATTTAATAATCATGAAATAAGTATATTTTCGTACTTTTGCAGGCCTTTGTAGTAAACATGAAAATATTAGTTAAACCTGCGTTAAAGCACAGGGAACGATGTATATATGAATTCTTCCAAATCAACCATGTGAAGCTAAACAAAGACGGATCAAAGTCGGGGACTCAAACATGACAGAATCAAGTCAGAACGAGACTATGTAAATAAAAGCATAAACTTTCGGAGCTCATATCTCGTTAACCTGGACTTCGATTTTGGCAAGTAAGCTGCCCGGATGATCAGCACGCCTAGCTCTATCTTAGGCCAGAAATTGCATAAATTAACGTCCGGACCCACCAATGGACATAGCACATAGACCCATCTTTCGGGCCCACAAGAAGAGATGAGTCATCAATCATGGAGAATGTTAAGACAAAAGTGCCAAATTATTGGTGCAAAGTTGACACCTTGCATGTAATTAATAATATTAGGTGTTAATAGTGAAAAAAAACAAGGTGTCACTTTGTTTTAATGTGGTGGATAAAAATGAATTAAATGTGTGTGTGTGTGTGTGTGTGTGTGTGTGTGTGTGTGTGTGTGTGTGTTTCAATTGGGATGAGGGGGAGAATTCTAAAAGGAAGGAAAAAAAACAAAACAAGGAGGGATGCACTCCATTTACTCCCTTGACTTATTTTTCTTTATCATGCATTATTTTTTTTAGTTCCAAAGGAAGTTCTTAGTTTAGTTTTAGTTTTGAGTTTTTATAAAAAAAGCTTGTAATAGTTTTAATGGTAGAAACCTTTGTGTTCTTGTTCTAAATAAAATCTAAACTTCTTAATGCAAGTGAGTGCTTCTATTTTTCTTCTTCTTCTTTCTCTTTCTCATATACATATCTATTTGCATCTTTCATTTTTATCCCTAGGATCATGAGCTAAAACATTCCCTTTGTGGGGGATTAATGATGCTCATGTGAGAGATAATCTTTGTGATGTGATTTTAGTAAGTTGTTTAGGAAGAACAGCTAGACCTACATCATATCCCAAAATGGTAGTTGGTGTAGAGTCTAGTTAGAAATCAAGGTAATGATCTTAGAGATAAATCATTGCTTTGGTTCTACATGCTAACAATATGATCTTAGAGATGAGTCATAGTGTTAGGGATCAAGTTAATCTTTATTAAGACTTGTCTATGAGTTCTAGGAAGGTTAAGATGCAAGAACCTAAAATCATACAATAGAGGTTATCTTTACATGAGGAGAACTAACTCTGCACACTTATCTAGAAGTAAATTTTTATCTTTGTTTTAGTTGCATGTTTACGTAACTTAAAGTTTTCAGTTTTTGCATTAAAAGAAACCAAGTAGTTAGTATCAATTCAACCATAGCTTAAAACTTACTCACTAGTGTCCTAAAAGAGTAAAAACAAATTGTAAGTTGTCTTAGACTTAGGATGGTTTGAAATCCCTACTCGAAACTATGCACACGAATATCGTGAGTAAAGAAAAATCTTTGTATTCGCACTTTGTCAAATTAGAGAATCAAATCTCTAACATACGCAAAAGGTGAACATCAAAATGGCGCCGCTGTCGGGGAAACGAGAAGGTTAACACCTCTACCTACTTTAGTCACGAAAATTATGATGCGCTGGGGTTATCCAGTAATTTCTCCAGAGACACCCCTTTAAAGAGCAAATATTAGTGCACTCCACACAGACTACTTCATTGGTTATTGAACTCCTGATACTCTGGCAGATGAATAGAACGACCCAAGCTCAAACTCTGAACATTTCTTTTATAAACATGTCATGCTAAACATTTTTAATCCCATGGAAGGCATTCAATTTCTTAATCAAGGCATGCGGGAACTACACGCTCGTCAGGAAATAATCATTAAAACTCTTAAGGATTTCCAAGAACATCAAGCAATGCATGATGTTGAACAGGAGGAAATCTTGGAAAATCATTCTCAGTCCTTGCAAAGTCACGCTCTCCTAATGGAGAATCAAACTACACTATCTGCCAGCTAAGGGGACATTCAGATGCAGCTCAGCCAACAAATTGAGGAACTAAACAGTGTGGTGCACGATTTGCGTCTCCAGAATTATCATAATAATCCATGATTTTTTTATTGAATAAAAATAGAATAATAATACTAAGTCAATAAATAAATAATCGAATATATCATTATGTTTTTCGTCATATTATGAATTTTGTTGTTATCTTTGTGTCTTTTTTTGTAAGAAATGCCTACTAGAATTGTCATAATTCACATTGTGACAAGAACAATTTTAACATGTGATTTTCAATGTCATTACAGGAGGGTCTATTTTCTTCCATACTCATTTATTCATCCAGTTTGCCTTATCCTTACCCATTTCTTTACTTCATCAAACATTGCATCTTCATCAAACATGACACCTCCGAAACTCATTCCTGAGCAATCCTTCCAGTCTATGATGGATTCCAATACTTATGGTCATCTCTTCCGTGACTACATCACTAACATTGGGTGGTCTTCCCTAGTTCTTCAACCTGACCAAACATATTCACCAAGTTTGGCTGCATACTTTTATGCTAATATGGAAGACACACCAGCATTCAACCATGTGCATGACATTTTTTTAGACAGGTTCACAATCATAGTTGGTGGCACACGTCATATTTTTTCTAAACAACAGTTTGCCTTAACTTTGGATCTTCCCTATCACGATCCAGCAGAACCATGGTATTACAACTTCCATAATTCTCACATGTCCTTTCATTGGCCAGCCTTCCGCGCAGCATACGGTGATGGTCTTGAAATTAAACAAGTAGGAACTGGACCGATGCAATGGCGAGCCATCACCATTCCCTTAGCAAGCATGACCATGAACATGGGGACTGCGATGTTGTTTATACTCCTGAACATCATGGGAGATTGGCATTTTTCTACGGCCAATGAGGCTGCCTGCATAGTATTCAATGCACTTGCTCAGCGTCATTCACTATTTGATATTTATGGTCGTGTCATCTCCAATCTGAAGCAAGCTCACACTGTTCAGGATCAGTATATACTATTGCCAGTAACTGCTTGCCGAATTATGAGGACACATTTCCCGTAGTTTTCAGCTACATTTCATGGCTGGGTTAAGGTTGATTATATGTGCCCGACAAACAAAATAATTCGTTCATTAAGGTTTAGGCAATGGAAACGTCTTGCTAGGTACCTGAGGCATGTTCGTTGTTACACGAGCGACGAAAAATTGTTGGCACATTTGAACAACTCCGGAGAACAACGATGGGTAGAAATTTGGCAGCAAATTATCTTTTGGCGTGATGCTAAGAAAATGCATTTCATTCAAGAAGACGCCAGACCAGCAACTCCTACTGGATGGTGACTTTGTAGGACATTGTACATATATCTAGCTATAAATAGTTATGTTTCGTGTGCTATTGTTTTTCGTTGTTTCTTCCTAAATAATATATTATGTTCTCCAACCTTTCTGTTTCAGCAATCCAGCCCTAATTTTGCTCACGGTTCTCAGGTAATATTTTTCCTTATCTATTGATACTTCGATGACTAAGCATCATTCTGTTTGGGGGTGCTTTAAACCTGTAGCAAAAATTAGGCAAATTGTAGCATGTATATAGTTTTTATTTTCTTGTTAATAATTGTACTTAGTGACAAAGTCTTGTTTCCTTTTCAATGATGAAAATTGTCTAGAAATCTCATATTAGTATCCGAATTAGGATTGTTTTTAAGAAACTTAAGATAATACGTATGCAATAGTTTATACATCTTTTCATGAACATTCATGCACTGAGTATCATCAATTGTATATAGCAGTAAGTTTCTGGAAACCGTGGTTAGTTACTTAAAAGATCAATCCTGTGAGAATCTAACCAAAAAGCCTCGATATGTGTGATATGTAAGTAATGACATAGAAGAGTAATTTTTCTGAATAGAGAAAATCACGCGTCTACTTACTTGATCACCATCCGAATCTTAGGCGAGAATTTAGGCCATCTCTGGATCGACATAGCTAAAAATTCATACCTGTTAAAATTTTTACCGCTAGTCAATCTACTTAACCTTTCATCAAATCTTTCATTTTCACCAAAAATCCCTTACCCGTCTAGTAACCCTAAATAAATTAAACCTACCCAAATGAGGAGTATGAGAAATAGAATGAAATGTAGAAAAATAAAGAGAAAGACTTGTCCCAAATAAAAGTCTGTTACTTGCTTAAAAAAAAAAAAAAATCATCATCATCATCCGAAGCTTAAGAGCAAGGTTGGAAAACTCAGTTAGAAGCAGGAAAGAAAACAATGATTTCTCTAGTGTAAATATCTTGAAGACCCTATTCTCTCATACTCGTCAATTTTGATTATCCATTTCCATTTTCTTCAACACCATCACCTAAGCCCCACAATACCTAATAAAGACCTCTAACTCAATTAGGAGTAGAAAGGTGTGATAATAAGTAGTAGACGTCATTGATCGACCTCGGCTCCTCTAACTGTCATTCAAGTATGTGAGGAAATGTGTGCCCACTGCACACTGGAGTTAGCAAAACCTAAGTGGAAAAATTATGAGCAAATTTGTCTTTCGATACACACCTGTGAGAACCTATTTAAGTACGCTCTCCAAAGGATCCAGAAACGGCCCTGCTTGTACATTTCAATGAAGAGTTCACTGTATGCATGATCATATGTAGATGTTTTAATTATTGAATGCATATTAACTTGAGTTTCAAAGAAATCAATCCTCGTTCCCTGCTAAGGAGATGTATGGATATCTAAGATTAATTTAGGAAACGAGTTTTTGTCACTGAGTCGTTGTAGTATAAATGAAGTTTGTGAGTATCTTCTCTGGAAAACTCTCACGAGGCTATAACTCGTCCACTAGGGAATTCCTAGTGGTTTAAGGCCTTGTTGTATATGGTCAATGCAACCGCACTTTGCGAAACGAGAATTAGTTAGGACTACACATTTTTGGCCACTTATCTATTTTAGTGTCTCTTCTTTGCTTGAGGACAAGCAAACTGTTGTTTGGGGGTAGTGTGATAAGCACCCAAAAATGTAATATTAAACCCCATTGAGACATATAAATTTGGTTAATTATGTGTTTAATAATCATGAAATAAGTATATTTTCGTACTTTTGCAGGCCTTCGCAGTAAACATGAAAATATTAGTTAAACCTACGTTAAAGCACGGGGAACGATGTATATATGAATTCTTCCAAATCAGCCATGTGAAGCTAAACAAAGACGGATCAAAGCCGGGGACTCAAACATGACAGAATCGAGTCAGAACGGGACTATGTAAAGAAAAGCATAAACTTTCGGAGCTCATATGTCATTAACCTGGACTCCAATTTTGGCAAGTAAGCTGCCTAGATGATCAGCACGACTAGCTCTACCTTATGCCAGAAATTGCATAAATCAACGTCCGGACCCACCAATAGACATAAAATATGGACCCACCTTTCGGGCCCACAAGAAGAGATGAGTCATCAATCATGGAGCATGTCAAGACAAAAGTGCTAAATTATTGGTGCAAAGTTGACACCTTGCATGTAATTAATAATATTAGGTGTTAATAGTGAAAAAAAGCAAGGTGTCACTTTGTTTTAATGTGGTGGATAAAAGTAAATTAAATGTGTGTGTGTGTGTGTGTTTTCACGTGAGATGAGGGGGAGAATTCTAAAAGGAAGGAAAAAAACAAAACAAGGAGGGATGTACTCAATTTACTCCCTTGACTTCTTTTCCTTTATCATGCATTATTTTTTTTAGTTCCAAAGGAAGTTCTTAGTTTAGTTTTAGTTTTGAGTTTTTATAAAAAAGCTTGTAATAGTTTTAATGGTAGAAACCTTTGTGTTTTTGTTCTAAATAAAATCTAAACTTCTTAATGCAAGTGAGTGCTTCTATTTTTCTTCTTCTTCTTTCTCTTTCTCATATACATATCTATTTGCATCATTCATTTTTATCCCTAGGATCATGAGCTAAAACCTTCCCTTTGTGGGGGGTTAATGATGCTCATGTGAGGGATAACCTTTGTGATGTGATTTTAGTAAGTTGTTTAGGAAGAACAGCTAGACCTACATCCTATCCCAAAATGGTAGTTGGTGTAGAGTCTAGTTAGAAATCAAGGTGATGATCTTAAAGATAAGTCATTACTTTGGTTCTACATGCTTGCAATATGATCTTAGAGATGAGTCATAGTGTTAGGGATCAAGTTAATCTTTATTAGGACTTGTCTATGAGTTCTAGGAAGGTTAAGATGCAAGAACCTAAAATCATACAATAGAGGTTATCTTCACATGAGGAGAACTAACTCTCCACACCTATCTAGAAGTAAATTTTTATCTTTGTTTTAGTTGCATGTTTACGTAACTTAAAGTTTTCAGTTTTTGCATTAAAAGAAACCAAATATTTAGTATCAATTCAACCATAGCTTAAAACTTACTCACTAGTTTCCTAAAAAAGTAAAAACAAATTGTAAGTTGTCTTAGACTTAGGATGGTTCGAAATCCCTACTCGAAACTATGCACACGAATATTGTGAGTAAGGAAAAATCTTTGTATTCGCACTTTGTCAAATTAGAGAATCAAATCTCTAACATACGCAAAAGGTGAACATCAGCAGCAGCAATAACCAAATTTTAAATGCACACCAATTTTCCTCTTTTTGTTTACTCTTTTTTCACGTGAGGGGTAGTTGACCTAATGAGCGCGAAATGAAAACAATCCCACTGAACATTTCGTCGGTTTTTTGTTTTATTTTAATTAGTCCCAATTTTGCTATTTACTTCTTTTAACATTGGTACCACTTGTATATCCGTTAGTTAATATCTGATAGAGGTCACAAAATAATTTTGGTAATTTACTAACGATTACGCAATTTTGTAACGGAACTCTAATTGTCATTAATTTACTAACGGCTGAGTATGCGTTACAAACGAAAAATTCCAATTGTTAGAAAATCCCTATTGTGGTGTAGTGAAATATGAGTAAAATAAATAGTTACAATCATATATTGTATATCGTGCACTATATGCATAATCAAAATTTTCGTACATCTCGCCCTGCAGAAATAGAGACAAGTCATTTTCAGACGATGGAAAATGCATTTTTTATTTTTTCTACATAAACATCTCTACTAGTAGTATCTCTTACAAGAGCATCTCCAATGGAGTGTGTAAATCTACACCTCCACATAGGCTCCATGTAGGCGCCACTAGGATTTTACACCCTTATTTCTAAAGTAATAAATATACACCTCATGGCTCTTCCAATGGTGGTGTGGAAATAAAGAGTAAAACGACAAACGTTAACCGTTGCAAGTTTGCAAAAGGAAATTTTAAGTGCAGAATGCACATCACTTTAACTCTCGTCCGTATTCTAAAAATCTGGAAACAAGAGTAGCGACAGTCATGGGCCGTCGCAAATGAAATATTTTAAGTACCCACGTCTGTTGAAGTGACGTCCGAACTTTAAAAACCTACCAACGACATTTAAAGCTACGTCCGTACTTCTTATTAACTAATAACTAGGGAGGGGAATTTCCACCAAATTTTAACAACTAATTGCTATTGTATACGGTTTACACCCTCCATTGGAAAGGGTTTTTTCAAAGTGGGGGTGTAAATTTCACACATTATACGCTTTACACCCTCCATTGGAGATTCCTTAACTAACTTGGGCTCTTAAATTCATCCGGATATTTTTCTTACACATAATACCCCTAGATGAATAATTAACTCAAAACACCCAAATAATCGAGTGAGCGAAGTGAACGATTTTGGGAGAAGGGGGTATGCGAGACAAAAACCAACTTGGTTGGTTTCTGTCTGTCTGTCCTCATCTTCACTCTTATTTTTTTTTCGCCCAAATACCTTTCTCCTTCGCCCACCTCTCTCTCTCCCCCCACATCACCCAACTCTCTCCCTCCGCCGCAGCTCCGCTCACTCCCCACTGCCACGCAGTATACTAGTAATTAGAAAGACTACTTGGTCTTTCTAGCTTTTGTGAATTTCTAGTTCCCATAGTGTCCTTACATTAAAGTATTGCTCAGGGCAATTTAAGCAGGAGTAATTGGTTATTTTATGTGTTGGTGAATAAAAAAACAAACTCCAGGCATCATTTGAATTGTATGCCACCATTAATGGCCAACTTTAATTAGCTATTATGCAGTCCCTTCCTCTTCCCAATCTCTCTGTCTCCCCTTTCTCTCTCAAATCTCATTGCTCTCCAAATTCTCGCTGTGGTTTTATGCCCACCTTCTCACCTTCAACAAATCGTTTGATTACCAGAAAAAATTTCAACTTCTGCTTCCTCAATTAGTTTCAACTATACTAATAAATCAATTATCTTTTTCTTTTCTCTATTCAGGTTCGATACTAACCCACTTATTATCTGGGGGTTGTTAAATTTTAATAAATGATTATTGGTGCTTCATAATCTTAACTTTATAGCGCGTCATTAGTTAGTTCCATGTTGTTAATTTAACAGATATATGTGTTTCGGCAGTAAACTGCTTCAACACAACGAGAGCAATGGTAAAGAACGCACTAAGAAACAGAGAAATTTGATGTTGGGGGAGATGAAACTGAACCAAATAATGGCTGCCTACGTACCCAAGATCTATTCTCTAGGGATCAAGTTTCAACGTAGTTCCTTATGAAAAATAGTTTGGTATTTATATAGGTAGAGTAGAGAATCCTTGTAACTCAAGTAATCTTGTTGCTTGAGTAATTGTGATAGAATATAACTGTCAACTGATAATTATCTTTTTGATAATAAATGAATCTGGACATAAATCAATGTACATTAGTGGCAAGCCATGTAGCTAAGGTTCAGCCTTAGACACATGAGTTAATTGGCCTGTACATTGATCCATGATATTGCGAATTGGGCTTTAGCCCTGTTGATTAAATGAATAAAATAAAGACCCCTACTAATGGAAGTTTGCCACGTAGGTGGGGGTCAAAACACCACCCCCTCTTTGTCATGCGAACAAAGTTCACATGGCAAAGAAGAGAAGAAAAATCAATAAAAACTTGGAATAAGAAAAGACTAAGCGTAGTGTATAACGAAGTATCATGCGAAAGGAAATGATAGAAAAATGGAATGTCGAGAAAAATGCCTGAAATATTGTGTGTTAAATAATTTTAAACTAATTTATATGAGGCTACAATGTAATTAATTGATAGAGGGTGAAGCGAGAATTAAAATAGGTGACAAAAAATTGATAAAGAAAACCAATTTTTAATCAGGATATATCAACCTTAGCATTAATAGAAATATGCAAAAAGATAAAATCTATTCAAAATAGTGATGGGGCTATACTGGTAGACCCATTAGTTGGTGAGCGGAGTAAAAAAGGGTCGAGTCTCTAGTTTTCAAAGATTGTCAAAATTGGGTAACTAGGTCGGTCCAGTATGGAGAAACCGGGGTCACATTAGATTCACACGCACTACACCATAACAGGCTATTTGCAACGGCAAAAAAGCGTTGCTAATAATTTTCGCAACGCTTTTTAAGCGTTGCAAATATGGCGTCGGTAAAGTGTTGAAAATATTTGCAACGCTTAAAAAGCGTTGCAAACAGAAATTTCCAACGCTTAAAAAGCGTTGCAAACAAAAATTCAAAGCGTTGCAAATAGAAATTTCCAACGCTTAAAAAACGTTGCAAACAGAAATTTCCAACGCTTATTATAACTATTTCGTACACATATTTAAAACATTTGCAACGGTTTTTTATTTCACAAACGCTTTTTAAGCGTTGGTAATTTGTTAAATTTTTTACCAACGGTTTGTAACTGTTGCAAAATTGTTAGTTAATTTAAAAAAAATAATTTAAAATTCATTTGTAACGGTTATAAACCGTTGCTGATGGGTTGCTAATAAAAAAATAATAATTTCTCATATTTTGTAGCGAGACCAGCTAAACCTACAATAACCAATGAATACAAGAATCCAATGAATACAAGAATGGTTTAGACATATATATATATATATATATATATATATATATATATATATATAGCTACAAACTCACTCCAAACTGAAGCAAACAAAATTAAGGACAGAAAGCAAACTTCCCACGAAACAAACCACCCTTGCTTTCAAAATCTTCCCTTCACTCTAAGAAGTCCTTGGCATCTTCAAACCCAAAAAGCTCAACGCCTTCGCATTCCCTTTCCACGGCCACAGAAACCTGCCCCGCCACGCCCTCAACCCATCGCTCTAGCAGTAGCATCTCCTTGTGCACTCTCCGCCTGGATTATCAATACAATGAATAGCCATTAGAAAATAACAATACAAAGAAAAATTAAAAACACTGTGACTACCAAGGATGGCACAGTGGAATGAAAAAAAAGAAATAAATGTATACAACAACCTGAACTCTTGGGATATGAAGACACCAACTTTTGGCGCGAGTGTAACATGTTTGATAGATAACACTACAAACGCCATACAACTAGCCGAGAAAACCTTACCTTTGGGTTCTTCACGGTCTCGGCCCACACTTAGAATTAGGCAAGCTGCCTCTGTTGTCGCATTTATAGCATTTATCTGAGACATTTGCAATCACGACCAATGTAGGTAAAAAGAAACTGAACAAAGCAACATGGGAAAGAACATTGAATAACTTAACAACAGCAAGTTCCTATACAAAGTTGGCAAATGTATCTATGATTCCACCAGTGTTTATATCGACCCCGTAGCGGGCACTCTCACCTAATGACATGACATGTGATTAAAAAATCGGCACTTCAGCCTTTCATAAACAATTTAAACCGCAAACGAACAAAGACATACACAATTGAAACCATAACACAACTGGCAAGTGTCAACCAAGCTAGGATGTTAAAAAGTAAAGAAAATAGTGCAATAGTGCAAAGTCCATTCTAATAAAATCTATTTATCCAAAAAAAAATACGGACACATGGATAATTATCCGACCGCGGATTATTTTTTGAAATATAGCGTGTCCATGTAACATAGGATTAAACTATTCAAACAAGGTTTGTTCTTTGAACTGATTGATTTTCCACTTCTCTTATAGAAATAAATATATCCAACGAGTAGAATGATTTGATTTCACTATTCCCTACAAGATAGGCGAAACAAGAAGAGCACAAGGTCTTACAGAGGTATATATATAGATGATGCAAAGTATGGAAGGGTAAAAGCATTGCATACCCGCTCGATTTCAGTCCCGATATCTTCAACAAAGATGTCTAAGTTGTTCTCGCGATAACTTGATACATCCCACCGTGCTCCATCACTAGTAGGATGTTACGTCTCTACGATAATCAATATATAAATAAGCATTGAGTCTTGAGGATTAAGCATCACACCTAAAAACCAAACCTTTTTCTGTGAATAAACCGCTTTCAGTATCGTTCTCTCGATCCCATTTTATGAGCATGAGTATCCCGTGGTTCCTCATCGGTTTATGAGAAGAGTGACTCTGTAAAATTTATAAGTTAAATAATAATAATAATAATATTAATAAAAAAAATACAACATTATTCTTACCGAGTAGCCATCGTAGGACTTTGATAATTTTCTTTGTTGATGGTTGAGAGTAACACTTTTGACACTAGAGTTGTGAGTATGATGATCTATATCATCACTCGGCGTGATTAAGAAGAAATAGTTTAATATGTTGAAAACGAAACTAGTAAATAAACTATTTCATACCTCTGAATCACTAAAAGCAACTCTGTTTCATACCTCGATTCAAACTCATGTTTCATACCTCGATTTAAGCAACAGCCCAAGAACTCGAGCCTCACTTCTAGGACCAAAGCATCTTTCCTAGTCTCCCCATTTATATATAGTAACTCTGTGTTTCTAAAAGCAAAAGCTCAAAAAGACAAATCAAAGGAAAAAGGATCGAGGTATCCGGCTTTAATTAATTGAAAAATGGCATATACATGTGTTTCCGAGGCTTCACTAGTAATCAAGTAAAGGATGTGAAAGATAGGTATAAATACGATACATAAAGAGTGAAGGAGAAGGCACTTACGTTGATCAACCTGTTGCTTCATATACCCATTTTCGTAAAACAAACTTTGAGACCTCTTCTCAGAAATTTATCATTCTCCTCCATCAATAGCTTGTTCATGGCACTCGGCTTCACGTTCACCGTCGGAGATGAGAAGATTCTTTTCTGCTTGTCACGACATCTATAAAGAAGGGAGAAAGATAAAATATCGCTAAATGGCAGAAAAATAGTAACCACAAGCACTACAATTTATCATTGATAATAAAAGATACTTCGGTCTTTTCCTATAACAAGAGATAGCTATGAAGAATATCTACATTTAGTGTTATGAGCTATACATTATCCAAATGTAGACATAGTGGATGTGTTGGTTAACAACATTCTATCCGGGTCACCCCATGTAAATGAGTTAAAAGTATCATGAGTAGTAAGCAACTCTCAATATAATCGATAAAACGTAAGGAATATCCATGTTTTACTTCCGACACGGTCGATAAGTGTGTCCTTACCTTACCCCTATTTTTATTTTTTCAAGAATTGTTGTACATTCATGTCAGACAGACTGTGTTGGTGTTGGTGTCCTTGCTTCCTAGGTTTTCAGAAACGTACCACTTTCAAAATCTCACTAAATATAGCTCATTTCAAAATCTCGTAATTATTCCTTCCACTTTATTAGGGTAAATCTTAAATGCATATATTCTGATACATCCATCTGCATATATTAAACAAAATCAACTTCCATACGGGGAACTAAAGAGAACGAATATAAACATGTTTCCAAACAACTTTGGCACATGTAAAGTATGTAAAAGTATAAATGAAGAATTACATACCTCCATCGATCTGGGTTCCCAATCTTTAGGCCGCTTGAATGGCAATTCATATTCGGGAACAATGACAGTCCTAGGCAATGTTGGTTCTAAATGCACCTTTGCCATGTCAAACCAATCGAAATCCCATTGCCTTCCTGACTTTTCTACAGAGAACTCATCCTTGTCCAATAACAACAGCACACTGAATGTAAACAAGAATAAATGGGAAAAAAATAGGGAAGGATTCTCACACAGATCCATCTTCGTGAGTTTTATTAATAACACAAGTTTTCAGTATAAATAGCACAACAAATGCTAGAAAACTACAAGTCTAACTTAAACACATGCATCACTTGTGTAGAGCACAAGCACAACAGTTCTTTCCTATCTCTCACCGCAAATACAAGGAGTCCGGGTTTTTCCATCGTGGAACCATGTTGCATGCTTCTCGATCAATTCATTCAAGAAATCATCTAGCTTGTCAATGGTAATATTTGGCATGACCACAACATGGGCGATGTTTCCTGGCGGGAGCTAATTGCCACCGGCGAACAAACTCCTCGCCTTGTGGCCGCTCAAAAACAACTCGTGTCTTTGCTAAGCTCATTAAGCATGGCACCAATTCCTTCTTCTCAAGACGGTCTTTCAAGTAGTGAGCATTCCTAAGGCACTTCGGACTTCTTTACGAACCCCCGTGAACCTTTCCGGTTCCGGGGTATACGAAGAAAAATTGGTGCATGACCGCTACGGTACTGCCCATGATGGTGGCATCTCGCTGGCGAGGTACTCAACATTCCTTGAAAGGGCGTTGATGTGTTCTAGTCTTGTTATCTGAACACCACAAGGCATTGGGCAGCCAACAAAGTTGTGACCCGAGACACTCTCACACTTCCAATTGGCTTCTTAAATGAGACTTTTGGTGCATGTTAGACATTGAGACAAATCAACACAATATACAAACATGCATTCACATAGAACTACCACCAAAG
Source organism: Coptis chinensis (assembly GCF_015680905.1). Classification (NCBI taxonomy): domain Eukaryota; kingdom Viridiplantae; phylum Streptophyta; class Magnoliopsida; order Ranunculales; family Ranunculaceae; genus Coptis; species Coptis chinensis. The sequence continues at coordinate 62,397,444 of NC_141460.1, forward strand.
GATACAGATGGCTTAAGAAAGGAACAACTAAAGACATACACGTTTGACAAAAGGCATCATGAGCCCAAACAATGCCCCATCACAATGAATGTAGAATCACCATGCGAGAATCCCGTTTCTTCAAGAGTTTTATAACTAAATCAAGATCATCAATGCTCCTTTAACCGTTGTTCCCGCAAATACATAACTAAGGTTGAGCATGAGTTACCGTAAGAAAGATAGAAATTAGAAGGAACAACTCGACACACCTATGTTAACATTGATGATGGCTGGCTTCTCCTTATTCATTTGTAGTTTATCCTTGAAATCTGCATAACCAATCTCACCGAGACCGAGTGTTGACTTTTACACATCCATCCAATACATTAGTGCGCTTTGAAGACAGAATAGTGTGTATCTCGTGGACGATAGAGAATTCCATCGAAACACCCTCCCGCACATTGTCATATCGGTTTACTATTCTCAAGTAAATAATGGTCACGTTCCTACTCAAATAATAATAGTGACAAGAAAAAAAAAATTTACTAACCCGACAAGGATACCATGAAGGTTGCCTTCTATACCACAATTTGTAATATAACCCCAATATTCATCCTTCTCTAATTCCCAGAGGAGAGCAAACCAATCCAAAACACCCACTTCAAATTGCCTGGAATGGACACCATAGTTGCTCTCAATAAACGGATCACCAAGGTTATTAAACGGACACCATAGTTGTTTTCTTCTTCTTCTTCAGTTTCAACTTTCTGTTCTTCTTCTTCTAGGTATGGTATTGCTACTTCTTCTTCCCCTTGATTTTCATCTTCTATTATTATAGCAGCTATAATAATAGTTAAATAATAGTTAGGAGCAATTCCAAATTCCTTTGGTAACATTCCGGAATTGATTGTGATTAGATAACAAAATCAGAACATTAGTTCAAAGAATATTGATTTTCGCCAATTTTCGAACCCAATTTAATAAAAAAATGCACAAAAACAATTTGGGTTTTTGAAAAACGATATCATGCCAATTCACAAATGAAACAAAGAAGAACAAAAGAATAAGCAATTACCTGTAGCTGTTGTTAATTTCTGTTTTGCTTCTTTGGGGTTTGTTTGTTTGGATGTGTTGAGACGAAAAACCAACTAAGGACGAATTTTGTGGATCTGGAAGGTTTTTTTTTTGTTTTTGGATCTGTTGTACAACAACACCGCGATACCATATGGAGGAAATCAGTTGGATGTCTAAAGAATATTATGATTTCTGGGTCGAGGATGCATGTCAATAATCCATTTCTTGTTTTCTTTGATTGAGGAGTGCGAAAATTAGGGATCTTGAGATAATGCGGCGGTCTTGAGAGAGAGAGAGAGAAAAAAAAATTATGTTTTATATTTCGATATTTTTGGTTTCCCTCTGTTCGCGAAATTTTTAAGTTTGTAACACTTCTCCAACGCTTTTTAAGCATTAGCAATTAATTCCGGAAATTCACCCAAATAAAGCAACGTTTTACAACATTACCAACGCTTATTTAACGTTGGAAACTTACTAACGCTAAATAAGCGTTGCAAATCAAAAAAGGTGCGTGTTGCAAATATCCTATTATGGTGTAGTGACGAGTGACCAAAATAGTTGGGGTCACATGATGACAAAAAGAGATAATGATAGTTGGGTTCTCATTAGATTCATAATTTGACAAAAAGAGATTATACTCACATGGCATGAGGACCGATTGGATCCACATAAAGACAAATTCCTTGTCAAACAAAAATGTGCACACTGTGCACGTGATACGTGACGGAATTGAACACCAAAGATTTGAAAAGGAGACGGAGATAATATATTAAGAGCTGGAAACGTGTGATGGGAACTAATAACAAAATAAACTCAATCGAAAAACAGTAAGAGAGAAGTCCAGGCCTAGCACAAATCTTAGAGAAGAAACGAGAAAAAAGAAGTCACGATCTAGTACTGATAAACACGAAAACAAAAGTCCAGAACGCGTGCCTTCGTTGGTTTCAACGAAGCGGGTAGATGAAGCATTATCGTGTTTGCTGTTAAACCGATTCATGGCATTACCGTGTTCTCTTTTCCTTGTCAGATGAAGTAGAGCGTGGTTTTATAATGAAGTCTCTTGGAATCTCTCTTTATTACGAGATGTTGGTTATTTCAAATTGGATATGCAACTAAAGATTAACCTACATAATCTAGGTCAAGATTGATCAGTTTCAAATTGGATCTGCTAGGATATTAAGTTCAAATTGTTGGATTTCGATCAAAATTGAATTTGGGCTGCCGAAGAAGACGGAAAATGTCGAAGAAGACGGAGAAAAGACCGGAGAATATGAAAAAAGCGATGTCAAAGAGTTGTGACAGCATAAAACAGGTATGTTAGTATTTTTTTATCAGTTATCCTAAAATTTTGGTTAAGTCTAAAAGACTGACGAAAAGTTTAATTTTGTCGTAGCAGGTAGAAACGGCGGAATTACGAGCAAAAGATATTGACGAAAAATATCGAGCGGAAAGATTTCAATGCCTTAGAAAAAAATAAATAAGCTGAAGAAAGGTTTTGCTCAGGGTGACCACACCGCAATGCCGTAGAAGAAAATAAAAATAATAATAATAATAAAGAAGCTGAATAAAGTTTTCGCTTAGAAAGTTAACGTAATGCGAATTTTTGCCGCACGGAGAAACGACGGTTGTACGAGCCTCGAAAAGTTTCGCTCAGAAAGTTCGGCTTAATGCCTTAGAAAAAAAAATAATAAAAAAATAATGACGCTGACGAAAATTTTCGTTCGAAAAATTTATCGTAGAAATATCTGCAAAATGCCTTAGAAAAAATAACGACACTGACGAAAATTTTCGCTCGGAAATTTTTTCGTAGAAAGATCGGCACAATGCCTTAGAAAAAATAATGACTGCGGAAAATAGTTAACCGAAAGTGCTAAGCGAAGCGAACGCAGATTTCGAAGAAGAAAATGAAGATTTAATCGAACAACCGTAAGACAATTAACAAAGATAATTGATTAGGTAATTGTGTGAATGTAATACCATAGAGCTAAAACTTCTTTTGATGAAAAATAAAAATAAAGATTGGTTTGTTATTGAATATTGTTGTTGTGTCAGATAATATACCTGCGGAAAACTGACAATGTTGTAGATTTATGCAGTTGAAATGAAATAGAACGAGACGCCCCCAATTTGTACTTAACTTTGCAAAATTAGGCTAAGCGGGCATAAAAGCGTTCAAACTTAGGCTGACGAAGCTAAACGTGGTAACCTCGTCAGATTTTGTCGGAACAATAGTAATGGACTAAGCGAGCGTAAAAGCGTTCAAACTTAGACTAGCGAAGTTAAACGTAGTAACTTCGTCAGATTTTGTCGTAGCGATAGTAATGACTAAGAGAGCGTAAAAAGTGTTCACACTTAGACTGACAAAGCTAAATGTGGTAACTTCGTCAGATTTTTTCGTAATGATAGTAATAAACTAAGCGAGCGTAAAAGCGTTCAAACTTAGACTGACAAAGCTAAATGTGGTAACTTCATCAGAATTTTTCGTAATGATAGTAATGAACTAAGCGAGCGTAAAAGTGTTCAAACTTAAGCTGACGAAGCTAAATGTGGTAACTTCGTCAGATTTTTTCGTAATGATAGTAATGAACTAAGCGAGCGTAAAAGCATTCAAACTTAAACTGATGAAGCTAAATGTCATAACTTCGTCAAATTTTTTCGTAATGAGAATAACAAACTAAGCGAGCGTAAAAACGTTCAAACTTAGACTGATGAAAAGATGACTGCAAAAGTGATGTGTCTTGACCCTTTGCTTCTAACGGCGGTGGAGAGATAAGCCAATGAATCGGCATGACGTAAGTCAGGGGTCTTTGAGTGATAGAGATGCAATCAAATTGTCGAGCAAGACTATGTATCAAACTAAGATAAGCTGCCATACGCTCATCTTTTGCTTCAAAAGACCCACCAAACTGATTGGCAACAAGGCGAGAATCCGTGTATAACTGGAGCTTTCGCGCCCCCAGTGTCAAAGCTGTTCTCAAGGCACAAAGGGCAGCCTCATACTCGGCTTCGTTATTTGAAGCGGGCGGCCAAGTCGCATGATTTTCCCAATCTTTTCTCCGCCCGGGTTTAACAAAAATGCATCCAATTCCGGACCCGTTCTTACTATGGGAGCCATCTCGAGTAAACAATCCATAGGTCAATGGGATTAGGAATTGAGTTTTTCATGTTGGTCTTCGCCGCCCCCCCCGGTTATTGGCGGCGAATGTCTTCCATAGATTCTTCCCGGGCGCAAGAAATCGCCAATAGGAGAATCATCAATCATCAATCAGCTCTTACAAGAGTTAGAGATTTTAAAGCGGTACACACGCTTGAGTCCGACCGAGATTGTCTTTTTTTCAAGTGTAACCCGGCTTTATCCGGGTCGGTAGTTTGTCCGGGATTGTGGTCTTCCCTCTAGTTGTTTTACGGACACCTTCTCTCCCTGCCTAGTCGGACCTGTCTGGGATGGCAGTTTTTCTCAAATCTGCAAGGTTGGCCTTCCCTGTCAGGTCGGTCCAGTCTAGGATGAAGGTTTCTCTTATACTTTCTTCCATGACACCTTCTTTCCCTATCTGGTTGGACCTGTCTAGGATGGCGATTTTCCTCAAATCTGCGAGGTCGACCTTCCCCGTCGAGTCGATCCGATCCGGGATGAAGGTTTTCCTTATAATCGTCTTCCGTGGACGGCGCCTTTCCCCTCCGGGTCGGACTGCTCTAGGATGACGATTTTCCTCAAATCTGCGAGGTCGGCCTTCCTTGTCAGGTCGGTCCAGTCTGGGATGAAGGTTTTCCTTATACTGTCTTCCGTGACGCCTTCTTTCCCTGCCTGGTCGGACCTGTCTAGGATGACGATTTTCCTCAAATTTGCGAGGTCGGCCTTCCTTGTCAGGTCGGTCCAGTCTAGGATGAAGGTTTTCCTTATAATGTCTTCCGTGACGCCTTCTTTCGGAGGCGTTTGTACCGCCGTTTGCGGTAGCGTCGGCGGCAGTGCTGCTGCCTTCCGGAACCTAGTAACAAAAGTACGTAACTTTTCATCACGTATTTGCTTGATGTTCAGAAGTGAGTCGACATCCTTTGGCATCTTGCAATTGTGGTGGAAACGATTAACAAACTGATTTTCTAGTTCATTGAATTGGTGAATTGATCTTACACATGAGCGGATCATGACATGAGGATCATCTCCACCCCATAACACCAACTTAATGCTTAATGCTTCTCCCTTTAGAGTTGATAGAAAGAGCTTACACATGAGCGGATCATCTCCACCCCATAACACCAACTTATTTTTGAGCGATAGAACATGCAAGCCAGGATCTCCTTCCGACTCATTATAAAGTTCAAAATCGGTTTGTTTGAAGTCAGGATGGTGGTAAGCTTCTTGAATGTTGAGCGAAAACTTATCAAGTACGCCATCATTGATTGTCAAGTTTTTCATTCTTACATCCATTGACTCTCTATCGTTAAGTTCTTTTGCAATCAACTCTTTCAACTGTTGTTCTGTTAGAGTTAAAGTATTGGCTCGAACAACTGGACTCCCCGGTCGTGCCCATGTGGAGAAGGATACCTTCCATTATCTCTTATTGGAGTTAGAGATCTTTGGCGGTACGCACGATCGACTCAACCGGTGATTGTCTTTTGTCTATCCCTCAGAAACCGCTAGGCTTGGCGGTAGTCACCCTCGTGGCGGGTGGTGGTATATAATTATACCACTTTTCCATGTTTTGTTGTTTTGTCTAGGATGCCCGCCTTCCCGGTCATGTCGGACATATCTCGGATGGCGGTCTTTCCCGAAATTGCTTCTCGAGGTAAATCTTCCATTTGAGATCGGACATGTCTAGGGTAGTAGTTATCCCCGCCAATCCGATTCTCCCCATAAGGCACGGGTAATAGGGTCATTACTCTTAGAGTGTGCACTGGTTGATTGTGTTTGAGAAATAACACGTTGTTGAGGACGATGAAGTGGATCTTCAAGACGGTCCCATACACTGGAATGGCCTGCGTCCCTTCGTGGTCGCCTGATGTTGTTGAATTTGCAGCATCGTCCACCGGCCTTTGCCTCTTTGCCAGCTTCCTTCTCAAGTTTCTATTTAAATTTTTGACTCGTCGTAACTCACGCTGAACCGTATTAGGGGTGAATTGGCTGTTACTATCACCTTTTCCGTTAGTTGGTGTGAGAGTAATGTCCACGTCCATATCCATGTCAACTAAAGGATTGACATGGACAGACGGCGAACCGCATGGAGGATTACTGACTTGTCGGTTTTTTTGTTGCAAGACTGTTAGGGTTGGTGCCGGCGGTTGTCAGCGCCTTTTCGGTGGCGTGGCAGGCGGAGGGGTGGCGGTTCTTGCTACTTCTGATTGGATGTTGAGAATTAATCCTACCACTAGGAGCAACTTGATTGTTCAACGGTTCTTACATTGGCGATTTGAATTTTCGAGAGTTCGCGAGTCCTATTAGCAGGGAGGAATATGTCGACTATTTGGTCCGCTTCTTGTGCTTACCATCTTAATTGTTTCACGTGATAATGAATTCTAAATTCCCCACGCAGACGCCAATTATGTTTCGCAATAAAAACGTTTCAACACAACGAGAGCAATGGTAAAGAACGCACTAAGAAACAGAGAAATTTGATGTTGGGGGAGATGAAACTGAACCAAATAATGGCTGCCTACGTACCCAAGATCTATTCTCTAGGGATCAAGTTTCAACGTAGTTCCTTATGAAAAATAGTTTGGTATTTATATAGGTAGAGTAGAGAATCCTTGTAACTCAAGTAATCTTGTTGCTTGAGTAATTGTGATAGAATATAACTGTCAACTGATAATTATCTTTTTGATAAGAAATGAATCTGGACATAAATCAATGTACATTAGTGGCAAGCCATGTAGCTAAGGTTCAGCCTTAGACACATGAGTTAATGGGCTTGTACATTGATCCATGATATTGTGAATTGGGCTTTAGCCCTGTTGATTAAATGAATAAAATAGAGACCCCTACTAATGGACGTTTGACACGAAGGTGGGGGTCAAAACAATATTATCTCATTCCAGTGTCAAAGAAGAACCAAAATTATGAAGCAACCAGAATTCATTTTGAGAATCTCTTTGAGAGATATGGAAGCCCAATAATCATTTTGAATTTGATCAAGGTAGGTAGCTCTGTAAATTTGAGGAAATGTAATTTTTGAATGCATATTGTATGGAATAGTTACATATACTTGGGCATCCTATTTCAACAGTTTACTACCTCTACTTGGGATTTCCTACTTTATTTTTGTTTGTCATCATTGTTGGCTTATAACAGACACGAGAGAAGAAGCCTCAAGAATCTATACTACGTGCAGAGTTTGCTAATGCGATCAAATTTATCAATAATGATTTACCAGAAGCTAGCCGTATAAAATTCCTTCATTGGGATAATCATAAACATTGTAGAAGGTTTGTCGATATCGCTTATTTTCCGTTGATGCTTGGTCTTCCGGAGAGCATAATTTGTATTAAAAGATTATTATTTTTTGTTTTGCAGAAGAGATAAGAACGTGTTAGTTGTACTGGGCAAGTTGGCCTAGGTCTTGAGAATGGAATTTGCAATGTAAACCTGCAATTTGTGGAGATCGGTTTTTCCTCCCCGCAACGTTCAAGAACTTGGCGAGTCCGGAAGGTGTTTTTTTATATATATCTACAAGTAGGCATTTTTTTTTAAATAGCATTTTCTTCAGGTCTTACAAGTTTTTTTAATCGTTCTAGAAGAGGAGATGATTAAGAAGGCCTTACAATTTTGACAATGTTCTTTAAGAAATATGTATGTATCTCTAGAAAAAGAGTGGGATTAGGAATACCAAATGTATGCACCTTGGCCATATAATGTTACGTGTGTGGACTTTGAGATCAGCCTTTATCTAGAAAATCAGCAACTCAGTGTTATTCCTAATTTAAATGTCTATGATATTCTTGGTTTCAAAATGTTTAGCAATTAAAGCTACTGAATCAATCGTAATAAAACATTGCCATCGATAGAAATGGTGAAAAGATTTAGATATTGCTGATTCATTGGAGTTTATAGATGCTATTCCAACCCACTTCCTTTTAATTATAAGATATCTAATTTGTATCTTGATTATTATTATTATACAAGAAAAGTGAATGAGTAATCTCTATTGTTTCTTAAACATACTTATTTATGTGCCAGGGGGGCTGTGTGTCAAGGACTTTGACATAAGAAGGGAGGCTGGTGGTTCCGTAAACCGAGCAGTTCAAAGATTATACAAAGTTCGGGTATCTGAGAACTTCCTTGAGATTCATCTCTTCCTCATCGGAAAGGGTACCTACACCATACCCGTATCATTTAGGTTATTACAGACCATCCATTTCGGCTATCAGTGTTACACTTGGTAATTAGTGAACAGACTGCAAATGTTAATGGTGTCAATTACTTGTGCCACTACTCTGACTATTGAGCTACTAACAGATTTCAAACCAACTTTCGAACTGTCCACCTACGGGTTCGAAAACTTCAAATAATAGGACTGGCATGATTGTTGGTATCACAGTTTCCATTGGGCTTCTGAGCATTATATGCGATATCACTATCTTTTATTATAAAAGGAAAAGATCAATAAGCAAAGAAGACGATGGTAAGTACAATCGATAAACAGAGTAGGACATGTCATTTTGGAAAATAAAATTAATTATTTCTTCCTTTCTTTATGAAAGTATGTATTACAATATATACTTTGTGTTCTCATTGATTTCCAGAGTTTCTAGGGGCCATAGACAATAAGCCAAATATTTTCAGTTATCTTTGAAATGAGAACTCTACGAAAGACTTCAATCCAACAAATAAGTTAGGAGAGGGAGGATTTGGACCTGTTTATAAGGTAATATCGAAATATAGTTGGATTTTCAAACAAGAAATTATGCACCCGTAAACATACATGTGTGTGTGTGTATACTAGCGACTTATTAGCATTTATCATCCCACAGGGAATGCTGTCTGATGGTAGAGAGATAGCCATGAAGAAACTCTTAGTACCATCTCACTAAGGAAAAAGTCAATTTGTTGTAGAGATTTCCATCATTTCTTCTGTGCAACATCGCAACCTCGTAAAATTGTATGGATGTTGCATATATTGAAGCAGAGAACAGACTCCTTGTTTATGAATATCTTGAAAATAAAAGCCTTGATCAAGCACTCTTTGGTAAGCAATCTAAACTGTGTGCGCTTTTCGTTTAATTACATCTTCGGAGCTATTCTTAATATATGTTCATCGAACGGGTCTAACTGCCATGCTGGAAAGACTGTTTTACATCTAGATTGGCCAACACGCTACAACATATGTTTGCGAGCAGCAAAAGGTTTAGCTTATCTTCATGAGGAAGCAAAACACAGGATCGTGCACCACTTCTCTTATACTTTTTTTATGCATGAGGTTACAAATTATATCTAAAATATTTACATAATGAAATTCAATTTCTCTACAGTATTTTGCTTCACACAATTGTGCATAGGACGTATCAAAGTTAGTGTCCAGTTCATCATATTTAAACCATCGTACTTTTCGTTAGTTGAATTACATTAATGTGATGTGAATTAATTGTGTGGTGTTTTATTTTTCCATTTTCTCCCCTGTACAAGTCGCTAGATCGTAATTTATAATCGAATGATTGAGGATAGTGGCTATTTCATTCCCGTTAATAAACAAATTATAATGTCCTAGGTCGCACTGCCAAATTTACTTGAATTTCACTGAGTTTAGTCTACTTAACATGTCAAAGTTTAATTGCCAAATTTACTTGAATTTCACTGAGTTTAGTCTATTTAACATGTCAAAGTTGAATTGAGGTGGATTTTATGCTCATGATCTCTAAATTTTCCTTTCCAATAGGTCTACAGCATCGCCAAGCATTTGCCCCTAATCAAGAATGTCTCAAGAACTAGAGCAAATTGTGAGGTTGGATAACAAGGTAGAAGAATCAAATATACTATAACCTTCTTAAAAGTAGCATAGTGGTGAAAGAGTGTATATGATTTTTGATGAATTTTCAAGGTGTGTGGTGTGGTTGTTTGACCTAGGTAAGCATGGAACTGTCACCCTCTCTCTTGTAGGGGTGGAATTGGCTTATTTTATTTCCGTGTAGCACACCCATAGGCCTAAAGTACAGCTGATGTTTGTGACTGTCTATTCACAATGACTTGGGTTTTATGACTTAGTTGCGCTACTTTTTATAATAAGAATTGGCGGTGTTCTTTTTATCTTTATAATCATTATTATGGGAAGGACAAAATTTGGGCTATTTTCTGTTTCTTTCTTCATAATCAATGTACTCACTTTTATTTAATTTGCTTCATATATTGTTGCACTATCACTAACTGTTTCCCATGTACAATTTCATTGAAGACACTACGTCCTTTAAAATTCCTAGGACAAGGATGGAGAGGTGATCGAATTGTGGTAGTTGTTCAGGTATGTCTGTAGCTAAGATCAAATTTGATAAGCATATTACTTACACATTTCAAATTCATTCCACACACAAGCAGATGTCTTGATCTCCTATACAATATACATTGTTTGTCAAATTGCTTGAGCTATTTGATTGTTAACCGTTGCATTTAATGGTTCAAGTGCTTACTGTTATATGATCGTAATACTCTAATGTAGTTGCATAGGCTATATTATACGGTTGTTAAGGATTTTTTCCCAAAATGAGAAAGAATGTTTTAGTAGCTTATATAACATTACAATTTTGTGGTCTAGGATAATATGGAGGATATAACTTAACGTTACAATATCGTTATTCTTTCTAGATGGTTGCGTTTTAATTGTGACTTTTTAGGGGTTTGATTAAATGTGAACAAACCTTAGTGGTCTACAATAATATGGAGGATGGCAATGCACCCAAGCCTTGTAGGTATGGCAATGGATACTGTTCCTATGTCATTAGATGCAAATGGAAAGACTGTTGAATTGAAACTTGCATCAAGTTCCATTATTAAGGATATCTAAAAATGTGGGGGCTTTGGCCACTACACTGGAGATATGGTAGAACTAGGAACTAGGAACTAGGAACTGGAACTTGTGGTGACAAGCATTGCTTACAAACAAAATGCAAAATGGGCATCAAGAGGTGGATACAGCATGCTTTGACTTTAACCAACAAAACTACAAAAGATAAAGATGGAGATCAAGCTGCCCAAGTAGCTTTGTTGAAATGAATTTGGATAGGGCATCATTAGGTAACCCATGACCAGCTGATGCAGGGGTGATATACAGGAATGAGGGGTGGGTTATGCGAGCACCTACTTGCAGGTTGCCAAAGAGTACAAGTTACTTGGCTGAATGCTGGGCCATCCTTTCAGGGTATTTAGAGAGCAATGGAGCAAGGATCTCTTAAAATATGGATTGAATCTGAATCCACTCTAGTTGTACAAACTTTGGGCATTGAGGTGCAAAAGGACACGAGCTATGAAAATTTTGTAGAAGATACTATGGTTAAATATGGAGCAACTTAATGACATGGTAAATTATTAACAACATTTTCAAACAAAAGAGGTTTTAAAAGTTATGCCAAACTATCAGTTTTAATCGGAATAAGAAGTATTTGTCATACATATTAATTTTCCCCTTTTTTCGGATGAGTATTACAACTGTACATGTGTTCATATTCACGATCTCTCCAATAACATTTATTTGTTATTCATGTGCAAAGCACGTATTTTTGCTAGTAATCTCTACTAGTAGTATCTCCTATAACTATTATGGACCCTTAAATTCATCCGGGTATTTTTCTTACGCATAATACCCCTAAATGAATACTTAAATAAAAAACACTCATATAATATTTAGAAGGGCTGCTTCGTCTTTCTTGCCCTTTGCAAATTTAATGTATCTATTTTGCCCTTAAATTGAAGTATTGTTTAACACCTTTGAATAGGAGTAACTGGTCATTCCATGTGATGTTTAATTAAAATTTCAAATCCATGCCCTCTTATTTTGAATTGTACGCACAATAAATATAATTAATTAGCTATTTAATTAGCAAAAAATGAAAAGACTGTAGAGAGAGAGAAAGTACGTTCTGACTTCTCTCCTGGCCTTCTTTTCTCTCATCCACTCCTCTCTCTTAACTCTCCCCTCATTTTCTCTTTCCTAAAATCTACAAGCCAAAAAAAAATAGAAAAAAAAAACAACAGAGATCCTATTGTAATAAATCCCCGCCTCTCCATCTCTCTCACTTCATCTTCTCTCCATTTCTAATTGGAAATCCAACACAATTTGTTATAGGAATCCAAGCACACATATGATGATAAATCAGTCTCTTCTAATTGTTGTTGCTCCTTCTATTTTACTCTTATTCTTTAAATACAAACAAGAGGCACTCAACTTTTTCGTTTACAAGCTCATACGTTTTGGAGGAAAGCTGCAAAATAATTATCTTTTGTAGTTTCTAGTGATCAGGTATGTAGGTATTTTCAATTGTTCTTGGTTATATAGTTTGTTTTGGTAGCATGTTATTTCATTAATTAATTTATATTAATGTTGTCTAATATTGCCTCAGGAATTGTTGTTTCTCTTACTAACTTTTGACAATTTGGATATCCCTTTTACTCAACTAACACAATATTGAAGAAAAATGTTTTAATTCATCAATTGTTATGAAGATTTTTATTTTCACGTACTTTCCTTCGTTTTTGTTTTCTGCCTTCCTCTATGATTCTACAATGTTTTTACTTTCCTTCATTTTTGTTTTCTGCTTTCCTATATGATTCTACAATGTTTTTTTGGCAATGCGCATGACTTATATTTTGGACTAAGGTTCTTTTTTGCTTTTTAATGGAATCTATTATGCTGTTAAATTTCTTATATATTGTCCGGCATTTGTCTCGCAGGCGTAACTCGCGTACCATAGAATGTGTTGGAGTTTGACTTGAAGTTACATATAGGTCTCACCTCCCAATGGGTTGAAGAGGATGTTACTCAGTGTACTTACAATTGTGCACTCAATGCCAAGTTGAGTGACAGTTCTTGATCCTTTGTATTATTTCGCTTTTCTTATTACCATTTGAATCTTTCTTGAAAGTGATCTTTCTGTGTGTTATGACAATAATTTTTAAAGTTTTTGCTTCTTGATCAGTTCTTTCCTGCCTTCAAATATAATACCGTAATAGTATTGGCAGATGTCTTCCAATTTCCTCTTTGCATGTCTTAGGATCAATCCTGGTTTAGGCTTTATTAAAAAAAAAATTAATTTGTTGCACTGAAAGTCTTAGAAGCGAAGGAACGCATTCTAAACCCTTGCTTGCTCTCAGTCGAAAATAACACGTACTTTTCTTCATCTTACAAGATATCAAATTAAAATAGAGTTGATTTCCGAAATCAAACCAAGTAAGTTGTCTGAACGAATTCCTACTTCATTACAACTACAGTCGTTTTATTTTAAAAGTATTAGTAGTTTCTATTTGATAAAATGTTCAGAACACCTTTTTATTTTATTGTTTGCTACACGATATATCATATATTAGTATATTACACTTAACATAGTGACCATAATTGCGAATGTAATATTCTTTGCTCATGTGGGGTTTTCGAATTTTTAATACAGACATGTGCTTTACTGTCCAAACCTCAGAAGTTTCATTTTCGACTTGAAGATCCATACTCCCATCCTGCGTTTGGAGATTATCATTCCTGTAATAATCGTCTACTTAAGCTATCCAAGAAGAGTACCATTCAAGTTCAAGATGTTGTGATATATGAAACTCTAAAAGCCCGTCAAAGAGTTTGTTGAAAACATTGGAAAATTTGGGGTCTGTTGCTTGCGATTATGAAGCTTTGAGAAGTGGTCTGAAATGTCCAGCCCAAAGGATGCTCTTGATGCAAGTAACAATACTAGAGACGGAAATTGTACACTTATTTGCCGATTTTATCTCGAGTGTCTGAGGCCTATCATTTTAATGGTTAGCATCGACAGGTTAGCATTGACATGTTTGTGTATTACTTTCTATCAGATATGGAATATTTATGGTAGTTACAAATTCAGTTTTTAATTTACGTATTTCTATTTAGACTCCAGTTTTTTCGCACTTTCCGTTCATATAATTAAACGAAGACTTAAGTAACAGGCGGAAGAGAGCTAGAGCGGACCTTTTTTTGGATAAGTAGAGATAGGGCAGAATTAGAACTGTATTGTTATGAGTAGTATCTCAACTATTGATTAAGGTTTCAAAATATGATTATGTTGACGTATCTATGAATAGCAGTCGCTCAGAAATTTCTATTAATGAAGATGCAAGACAGGTAAACACACAACTGAGAAGCTGGTGATAACAAAGGTTGTTTCTACTACAATGAAGCCAATTCCCTCTCCACTGGATAGTGCATCATCGAAAGCGGCTTGCTCAAGATGCAAACAAGGATTCCTTTGCTCAGAACATGGTATAGAGAAAGTGTTAATCTTATTTTTATGCGCTTTGTTTATTTACTTTCTGCGAGCAATAGCGAGATGTTCAAAGGAGGTCCTTCTTGTGCTGTTGATGTGGTGATTTTTCATTAATGCGGTCTCAAAAAATTAAACAATTGACCGAGATTGGAAGACTTCATCCAAAATCACTCTTTTGAAAATTTCCCCACATTTTGACACTAGAATTTTATACAATCTATAATAGAAGGTCCAAAACCAATCTGTAGTGATTTTTTGAAAATTTTCCCTATATTCTGACATGAGAACTTCATGCATTTATATTATAAGGTATGATGGTAGGAAAGGTTATGACCCAAAGAAACAATGTAGCCTGTGTACCTAGAATGCCATGGAGAAAGCTCGACCCTTGCGTTGTGAGTAAATATCCTGATTTGGTTGTGGTTTTTGATTGATTAGATCTGATTCTTTTCATACATTGAATTGGTTCCCATCTTCAATGCTCCCATCTATACATCATGGGAAAGAGAATCTTTCCATCCGGCCAGATACTTTTTGTTATAACTTTGACTTTGCTTATTAAGGAATCTCATGAGTACCTTGAATCAAAGTTTCTTTAATGCTCTCTAGTTCATATTCTTGAGTCCCAAGCATATGCATTCTGTAAAGTCCTGAATTATTATTAAGGGTATTTTTGTAAATTTCATATCAAATCTAGGGTCGTTTATGTAAATTGGTCGTCGGGTTTATATTTCAAACGTACGTAACTTAATGAAACTTAACTCCGACTCATAAGTCATGTTAGGTAAGCGACCATATGCGAAATTGGACAAAATGCCGGTTAGCGGCTTTCTGCGTTCGAAGCGGGTACGAGTTAACAGCTTACACGCATGAGCGGGTTATCGTTATAGCTGCGGTGAGATAGAATGTAGGAGATTAAAAATTAGCGGGATGGGCCGGAAAAATAATCACGACGCGAAGTCAAATGAGTTAGTGGTTAGGAGTGAATTAGGACCTTAAGCCTAATTTGGTAATATTGGACTTGGGCCTTAACAAATTAAACAAGAAAAAAAAAAAAAAAAAAAACCGTATCGCACAAAAAAAGAACGAAATCGCGAAAACAGAAAAATCGCACCAAACAATCCCAAATCGCACCCATCTTTTCCCCAATTTCGCACCTCTTAAAACCCTAAGAGAGAGAGACTCAATTCTCCCCAATTTCAGTGATCCAAACCAAGAATTCGAACACCCAATCCCTTGGAAACCATAACCTCAATTGCAAGAGTTCGAATTTCCAGGAATTTCATCGCATCGCAGAGAAAGGTGAGTGTAATTTCGTTTTAATTAGATGTTTAAACTCGATTTCGATGTAGCTGATTGTATTGATGAAAGATAAGTGAATTGGGGGTTTTAATATTCAGCAGTAGCTTGTTGGAAGAGATAGAGTTGGACGAAAATTGGTGGAACCGAAAGCTAAGGAGATGTTCTACCGATTTGGTAAGGATTTTAGTATATTCCATCTATTTTAGAGAATTGATGTTGGTTCTACACTTGTTTAAGATCACGTTGAGTACCGAGTGAGTGAGAAAGAACACCCACTTAGTATTATTAACGTCGAGAAAGAATTACTACGCTATCTACAGTATTCAACGTTAGTATTATTAACGTTAGTATTATCAACGTTAGCATTATTATTAACGTTAGTAATATTCAACGTTAGTATTATTAACGTTAGTATTATTCAACCCACTTAGTAATATTCAACGTTAGTATTATTAACGTTGAGAAAGAATTTGGTTTTGATACAGAATTTGGTTTTGATACTATCTACAAAACCAAATTCTTAACGTCGAGATTCTTCTCGACTTTCGTAGATAAGAATTTCCTTGTTAGTTTGATAAACTCTAACGACCGACGTATACATCTGATGTTATAGGAGTGAATTCGAGTGGATTTGGTTAAGTGGACTTGATTCGGTTAAATGGGCTTGAGGAGAACGGAGCTTGCTAAGGTAGGAACCTACATATCAATATATAGCATGCTTATTTTCATACATGATTTGATTTGTTTAAATTGTTAAGAAATAGTTGGCGTATCAACCATACATGTATATATAGTATTCATATTTTGCATTTGTATTTTTCCGCGATATAAACTAAATATACGTATAGTTTTTGTGTGAAAAATGGTTTTTTGTGAAATCGGGGTAGCGGGGATTTATTTTCTTTGTTAAAAGAGCAAAACTGGTTTTGGGGAAGGGTTCGCGTCTCATGTCTCAGTAAGGGGACAGAGAGATGGATTTTGTATGCGGGTAAGGATTACCCGGTTGTTTGTAACTAGGTGGGAGGTTCTAGATTGTTCCCGGGATGGTGGTTGTTATTTACGATGATTCGCCGTTTGGGAATCATTGGTTGTTATTTACTATGACTGGCCCGTTTGGGAGTTATAGGTTGTTTTTACTCGATTGTGGAAAATCCAGGAACTCACACCTACAGAATCAACAGTTTAAAAGGAAAACTAAATATGTAATTATAGTATTTTGAAATAACCGATAATACGAGTATATATATATATATATATATATATATATATATATATATATATATATATATAATACTATGCTTATCAATTTAGGGATTTGGAAAAGAATTGGTGAATTCCTAAAAAGAACCGCTGTTGTCGCATTTCCGGAGACGGCAGTTCGCTCTAGGATTCCAACTGTGGTGTACACCTTTCGAGGTGGTGGGCCACCTTTAAAGGGATGCATCACAGGATGTAGTCCGGGAATTTCTTTTCTACTTTTCTAGATAACCATGTTTGTACGTGTCACGTTGTATAGTGATTAGCTTGTGTGAGGTTACATGCTACCTCGATGAGATTTAGACGCGAGGAGTGAGAGTTTAGTCCACTCCTGGATGTGTGTCAAGATCCTGAGCAGTCTGCAGTCGTCGAACGGTTGACTACCGTAAGTTAGGTGACAGCCCGTATGAGGGTCGTGGTCACAGGGCCCACCTGAGCCCTAAAAGCTTTGGGGATTTTGTGTGTACGAACACAACAACGGCATTTCAGCTCCCTACCGGTAAAATCAGGAAAACAACGGTGCATGGTTCACACTGGAAAGTACTGAACCGAGATTTGCCTGGATCGGGCGAGAGTACCGCATTCCTCACCATTCTAATAGGATGCAAATGCCACACAATAGTTGTATGATGATTGTGAAAACTATATTTTGAATATTAACGAAGCATGTCGAAATGATTTATGCTAGTTAGTGATGTATGTATATAGTCACGATATTTTGATTCGTATTATGGAAACCCTGCATGTTTTAAATGTTTTCTATAAGTAGACTATTTATTGGTTATGTGCGTTTCTACTGGGCATAGTTGTTTGCTCATCCTACTTAACATTTCGATTGTTAGCGATTCTGAGGGGGCTTTTCCTAACCCTAGCGATGATGGTTATGGGGATTTGGGAGGATTCCCTTATGCTTGACGATGACAGAGTCAAGTTCATATTTGGGTTGTATAGAGATAGTCTAGTTCATTCTTTTGTTGTATATATTGAGAGCTAGCTCATTTTGGATGTAATACCCGATGTATTGGAGTGTAGTTAATCTTAAACATTTTGGATATGTATATGGGCATCACAGTTGTGTATAGGGTGAAGATTTTGTATATATATGGTTGTTGGAAGGGTATTATGAAATGTCCAGGTTTATGACAGGTTTTAGGGTTTACGAATGTCGATTAAACAAAGGAAACTCTATCGAAATTTCGTTAGAATTGGGTGTCAGCCTCGAGATTCACTCCTCGTCCTCGGGATGTGTGTGTTGGGTCTCGAGGCGTCACACATTCCTGCGTCAAGGAAGTTTCATGCTGTCTTTAATGGATCGTTTTTCCAGGTACAAAATTTGATTTAAATAGGAATGATATTTTGATATAGAAATCTTTTTTGTTTAAAATGAGAACTCTGATTAATTGGCAAACAGATGGGGAATGAAATAATAAGTTGAGTCTTTCTTCCCCCCTAGGCTCACAACCTAAAGAACAAAACTCAAAACCTCTGAATGCTCCAGTTATACCTATGGATAACAATGTCGATGTTCCGAAACATGATCCCCGCTCCAAAGAAGAAGATAGTTGGTCCGAACGAGCCTCAGACTTGTAGAAACAAAGGATGTGGTAAAACCCTTAAAGAAAAGGACAGCCATGACACTGCGTGTAGTTACAATCCTGGACTTGCTATTTTTCACGATAAGATGAGAGAAGTAAGATCTTTTTGCCTTTATATATTTCCCCGAAAGCAATTTTTGGTCCCGAGGGACTTGCGGACTTGTTTCTTTCTAAAGTTGATGCGTCTTTCTTTGCCTATTCTTTTCAGTGGAAATGCTGTGACATTCATGTGAAGGAGTTTGATGAGTTTATAGATATACCTCCTTGTGCAAAGGGGTGGCACAATTCTGATCCAATGTCATAAGCAGCAATTGTTAGGAGGAAATACAGCAAGTTCATTTGTGACAATCTAATGTTTTTGTCAAATGCTGCTCAACATGTCCATGGATGTGTCTCTAAAACCTATTTTTGTACCCCTTCTTCAAGAGCTTCAAGAGCTGGGAGTCTAATTCTATTGTAGATCTTGTGTTTGAACTTTGAACTAACATCTAAAATACTTCATTGTGTGGATGAAAGGAGTTTTATCCCTTACAGTACAATGATAGATTTATTATTACCACCTAGATAAGTTGACAATGATCATGGAAGTAGAAGAAGAAATGTGATGATCAGTAACTTAACACATTCTCGATCTCCATGTTCAGTGTTACCAAATATATATAAAAGGCCAATAGCTTCCATTAATTATATGCAGATTAACAGCTATTGTAGAACCCAAAACCTCACGAGCTTAAAATATTCTAACCATATATAATGGCGCACTAACTTTAAACCAATCTTCTCCAATTTTTCCTCATATACCTCATATATCACCCTTCGCTTTAATCAAACGCTCACGGTCTTCATAGCAAAAATGAACAAAATGTAAAAAGGCAAACAGAGGAACAAACAAAGGGACCAACAAAGAGAAGAGAAAATGCACCAATAGGTATGGAGTGACGTGGGACTGGCAACACATGTATGTTTTTATAGTGTGAAGCTCCCCAGTCAGGAAAGAGGAAGGTGAAAATCAAGCAATACATCTCTGGGTGTGTACACTACTGTTCCATTTGGGACTGCAGGTTAATCTAATGGACTTAGCACAAGTGCTACTGTTATATATTATACCACCAAATGTTCCTGCAACTTCATCACATGACAAAGGAAGGACTTTATCTGTTTATTTTTTGAGCATGCTTTGTGTTTTGCATTCGTTGTTGTAAAATGATTGAAGAAAGCGTGGACGAACAAATATTTTGCTTTAAAATGGTGATTGTTTTTGTTCTATTTCACTATGTTTGGTTATAAAATTGGCAAAAGCGCATATGCATAGTGTTTATGCTTTTCTTTCTCAATGACTCCCTGTTGGCTTTCAAACAATCAAGTTTCTTAAAGGCTGATTTTATTTGCTCCCAAAGGGTGTGCGCATTTGTTATCTATATATAATATATTAGATATAGATAACTGTTAAAAAGCTTAAACTACTTATCAAAAAGTATCCACGTAATAACTAAACCATTTTTGTCAATTTGAAATTCTTATCAATGGTTCCCGTCAAATAAAGCACAATAAAAAATTTCTAACGCTAGAGAATTCAAACTTTAAATTTTTTACAACAAATGCCAATGTCAATGGTTACCGAGGTTTTTTTAAGGGTTTAGACTGGTTCTAATCCGTGTCTTCACGCTCAATATCATATTTACTTAAGTTTGTGTACCTGAACGTCTGTTACTCTATTATACTATTTAGTTGAGGTTACCACCCGCTTTTTTGCTTTTCTATTTTTCGGCTGCTACGTACTCTGATTCGAATAATATTTCATTTGATTTTTTAGATAATACAACTAAGGTCAGCCTAGGTTTACTGATGAAGTCCTGTTAATGTTATTAAGTAGCTGAGATGCAGGCCGGGTAGTTGGGTATAAGCATATTAGGATATGTGTCGAAGTCATAACTGAAGAACATCCCAACTCCTATGTTGTAATTATAGATGTTAAAATGTAACATGAAAATTTTGATTGGGTATTTGGGTGACTGAAAGAATACCCCAAGTCCTACTACAAGCAGACCTTGGTTTCTGTTTAGCTACCCTTACCATCTCATATAACATGATTTTACACTAAAATTTTGAGCAGATAGTAAACTTAATTGTTTTTAAATTGTAATGAGGTAGTCAATCATACCTCATGAAACCTTTCCACCAACAAGGGCGGTGTGTGCCAAGTAGGACTATCTAATGCAGGACTGATGATCCTTTAGAAATTGTGTGGGATCCAAAGTACACTAGCTTTTTACAGTAACCGCGAATAGATATTGGAAGATGTAATATGCTAATTTAGAATGTAATAGTGTGTTCAAACTATATTGAAGACGTCATACTAATTGTAAGATGTATGTTAATGATGGTGTGTTGTTATTCTTTATACCTTTTGGTTGTTGTATTGAAATGAATTGGATCTTGGAAAATGTTGCACAGATATACAAGTATACAACTTTTCAATCTTAGATAATGTGTTTATGCACATCAATGTGTTATTTATTTATTGTTTTGGTAAAGATATATTACATCAACGTGTTCTCATTTATAGGAGATGCAACAAAATAAGCAAATCTATAATGTGAGTTTCCAAGTATGTGTACATGATGTATAGACATCTACTATCCACCTAAAACTATTATATTTGTTGTGCTTCTTTTTTACTCTTCAATATTAACCACGTGCATAGCACGTGCATTTTGCTAGTAATAATAGTTTTGGTTAGTAGACAAAGAACACGATAATAGTTGTGATAATAGTTGCATTTAAATACTTGATTTACAGGAATTTTTTATATGTTTTTTTTTAATGTGGTCTTTGTTGTTTCTCTTCCACTAGATAAGATGATATCTTGTTTCAATGAAATGAATGCAAGACTTTTACTGATTTGAAACAAACACCATTCAATTCAATGATAGGAGGTTTAACGGTTCTCTTAGTTAATTTTCAAATTTTTATTTGATTTCATTTACTTAATAAAATCATGAAAATTAATGTTTCTAGAGTTTATCGAAGTGTGTTTAACCAAAACTCTCGAACAATATTTGAATAAAGGGTTAACTAATATTATCCCCCTACTAGATGAGCCAATTAGGATTTCCCCCAACTAGATGGGGAAATTAGGGTCACCCCCCTGAGTACACATAAAAAAAAAGTCAACTTGGGTTTACCGTGTTTTTTTTTTGTGTACTCAAGGGGGAGACCCTAATTTCCCCATCCAGTTGGGGGAAATCCTAATTGGCTCATCTAGTAGGGGGTAATACTAGTTAACCCTTGAATAAATGATTTCTCGACCAATTGTTGGTCATATAAATAATGATGACCATAATAAACCATGAAGCTTTCTCTTAGCTTGTGTGAAGACTACCCCAACCAAAACATATATAATATCGTTTGCCCTATAAGAAACTTGCCATATAATTGCATGACACATAGCAGCTCTTAGTCCAAGTTGACATGTAATCAATTTCCGTACAGAACTCTGTCTTAAATATTTATGACATAATTTAACCAAACAAACGAAACTCTTGCATCTAGTGATTAAAATCACCTTATGACATTGCCGAGCCATCGTCTTAACCTAAGCCCCCAAGAAATAACATAAGATTATCCAAAAAATACTTTCAAGTTACCAAAATAAATATCATAACTACTTCCAAAGTTTTATGAGATATCATGCCAATTTATGAAATTACAAAATTTATTCCCCTGACGGCCCAACCCGAGAAGCTCTGCTACGGCTGAAAGCAGTTTTCCCCCTCTTTCTCCAAACTTAAAATTTGAATTATATTCAAAATTCTCTCTAGCTGATCTCCTATATCTCTCTTCTTTTTATCCTGCTACTCTTGTAAAGCTTGTTTATTTGGGTTTTTTTAAAAAAAATATAAGAAAAAAAAAGGCTAACTATCAGGCTCTTTGGTAGAGAAAGGTTCTGTTCAGTGGGTTTCGCTGTTTCACAAACCACCGGTTCTCACCCCCACACACACCCCCATCCCTCTCTAAGACTTGTTGGTTTCATGGATCTAACAGAGGGAGACCACTCCAGTGAGATGGAGGCAAGAGACTCACCTAGGTCAAAGATTGAACAACTCCAATCGGAGATGCAGAAACTCTTCTGCTCTAAGGAAAAGAGAGTGGTTGATATTGGCTGTAAGAATGGGGCTGAAAGTTCAGAGGGCCACACCACCTTGCTGGGTAAGTTGTTTGGTAGTAAATCCTTGTCCTTACAAGAGCTAGCAGATGAGTTGCACCGATGTTGGCAAATGAGAGGCAGTATAAAGATTGATGCTATATCGAAAGGCTTCTATAAGATGGTTTTTGAGAGTACGGTGGAATATGACCATGTCTAAAAAAATGGTCCTTGGATGGTTCAAGGTTTTATCCTATCGGTGAAAAAGTGGGAATCCACCAAGTTACTCTATGAGGAAAGGAAGTTTGATTTGGTAGATTTTTGGGTTCAGATCTATGGGCTTCCAAGCAATAGGAGTAATGAAGAGAATGTAAAAAAAAGTGGGACAAAGTCTGGGAAAAGTTAGGGCTGTCGACCTCCAATGTTCAACGGAGTTTAAAAAGTCGGTGGCAAGGGTTAGAATTAAGATGGACATAAAAGAAAGGTTGCTCAAAGGGATAGACTTGCGAATGGAATTGGGGGAAGTTATCCCAGTAACTTTTAAGTATGAAAAGTTGGATATTTTATATTATTTCTGCGGCTGTATTGGACATGACATTCATTACTGCTATCAACGAGATAAGTATAGCATGGATATAAGGAAGTATGGAAGGTCTCCGAGAGATATAAAGAACAACTTCTCCTTTTTGTTGCGAGCAAATGTGTTCTTCAATGGAGCTGCTAGCTCATGCCCTACGTCTGTTACGTTCTCAGGTACACCCCAAAAACCTAGGTATGATCAGATACCAGCTAGGAACAGAGGCTCTCCGGCGAAAAGGAACTAGAATGGGGCGGGGAATCTAGCAACACCACTAAAAAGTGTGCATGTGGTAAATTTGGTTGATGTCAGGATAGTAGGTACAGAAAATAGTGATAGCAATGGGGGCGAGGTCAGAACAGCACTCTCTGGCAACATGGCATCTGGGTCAGTGACCGTTACTGGTTCAAAAGTGGGGGGCTCAAACTACTCTGCTAATACCCATGGGCCAGTGCTACAGAAGCAAGCCCAAGAGGGACAAAGGGATGGACCTTTAAAAAACTTTGGATTACAAGATAGGGCCTTGGTTGTTTGGGACCCCCAAAAGAACTGCTTGGGTATGGAGGTGGATGTGGACTTGGATAGGAAAATTTTGGGCCAGATATGGATTTGGGTAGGGCCTTGGGAGCCTTTGGTTCTGTGATAGTCCAAGATTCTGATCCAGGTTCTGGAAGGACTGAGGCTATACAAGCGATGGGTTGTGGTGCTGTGGATACAGGAGACCTAGTCTCGAAGAGTGTTAGCTTAGGAACTGGAAAATAGCTAGGCGGTGATTATGCCTCGCCGAAAAACAGTTCCTCTCACCTTTCCAAGACAATTATTTCTTTCATTGAGAACATCAAACCAGATGGGACTAAGCATGCTCATACTCCGTCTGGAGTTAGTATGCCAAGCTTTCGATTCATTAGTATACCTACACATGGGAGGGGGTACAAAACACTGGCTTCCCGAGGTTCAAAAAGGAGTGGATTTTCCAGAAGTTGTAGAAATGATCTTTTAAAGGTTTGTGTGAGCAACAAAAGAAAATCAGTAAACAAACTTGGAATAGTAAGTGAAGGAGCACAAATGGGTGATAATGGGTGGGGAAGGATCAGCCTAAGGTTGTTTGAACAGAAGTCAAAGAGGGCTAAGCTTGAAGCTAATGATCTGAGGGCTAGGGGGTTGGGGCACTTGCTAATTCCGGAAGATGCTCCCATCATCTCTGTCTCTAGTGATACGATGGAATCCAGTGAACCATCCAACTCCGATCATTCTCTGGATTCTAGTGTGCCCTCAGAAGTTTCTGGACAAGACATTCCTAAAGAGGAAGAAGAAGATGATCCATCAGTGGAGGATGCACACAATATGGTGGTGTACAATGATCAACAGCAAGATGAAGTCTCTGTGGTGAATGCGCCCCTAGATTTGGTCCAAGGCAGTCAAGATGGGATGGGTTATGAGTCTGAGGACATTATTTCTCAACCTCAGCCTCTTGCTATGGATGGCTCAACAGTGAAGAAGCATCTCAACATCACTTTCAAGCAGAAGAACAGAGGTGAAGGCTCCAAAGGCTCTAGGGGAACTACTAGTGGGTATGGTGGTGATGTCAGTTCAAGTTATGTCAGTGATGGTTCGAGTAGCAGTGGAGGTCTGTGTGGTCCTCCTCCAGGGTTCGCGGCAGCTGTCCCCAAACAGTTGCCTCTTCAGAAATGATACACGCCTGGAATTGCCGGGGAATAGGTTCCTCTACGGTAATTCAAAATCTAAAGGATCTTGTGAAGCAACACCAACCTGATATTATTTGCTTGTCTGAAACTAAAGTAGGAGAAAATAGGATCAATATGTTAAGTAAGGTGGTTAAGTATGAAAACTCTTTTTGTGTTCCGACTTTTGGGCTCCAAGGTGGTCTAGCTATTCTTTGGAAAACGGGAGTCAATCTGGAAGTGATAAGAGCAGCGACAAACCAAATAACAGGTAAACTTTCTGGTTATAACAGTTCTACTTCTTGGTTTTTTGGTTTCGTGTATGGTGAACCTAATGCTAATCTTAGACATATATTTTGGATTGAGCTAAAGGAAACTATGCCTAACATACCTAGTCCTTGGCTCATTTTTGGAGATTTTAATGCCATTATATCTCTAGATGAAAAAGTAGAGGGAAGGTCTATTTTTACTAATTGCATGCTTGAGTTCAACTCTATGATTAATGAGTTGGGTCTGTTTGACCTGGTTGTAAAGGCCCTAAATTTACCTAGAATAATAATCGAAAGGCAAAAGATAACATCCTTGAGAGGCTTGATCGAGCCTTTGCTAATGCTGACTGGATTGATCTTTTTCCAAGTATGGTTGTAAAAAATGTGGTTAATGCCACATTTGATCACCTATCTTTTATGATTCATCTTAAGCCTAAGGTGGAACATGCAGATAGACCTTTCAGATTCTTTGACATGTGGCTGAAGGATGAGTCCTGTAAGCCTGTGATTGATAAGGCTTGGAATGAGGTAACTCATGACCTGCCTGACTGGAAAGTTATTCACAAGCTGCATAATACTCAGAAATGTCTAAAAACTTGGAACAAAAAAGTGTTTGGCAATATTTTCCATAACATCAAGAAAATCCAAAAAGATCTTGATAGGGTGCTTCAGAAAGCTTTCAATCCTATAAATCATGAGAAAGCTAAGAAGTTAAAAGCTAGCATGTTTGATTGGTATGAAAAGGAGGAAGGCTTCTGGAAACAGAAATCCAGTTAGCACTGGATTAAAGAGGGGGGGAAGAAATACTAAGTTCTTTCACCTTTCTACTGTTTACAGAAGAAAGAAGAATAATATATATAAGATTAAAGATAATGAGAGAAATTGGAAGGAGGGGAGACAGGAAGTGGGTATAGCTGTTAAAGATTATTTTGATGATATTTATGCTTCTGATAATCCTGCTGTCAATAATAATATTTTTAATCTGTTTTCTCCCTGTATTACTGTTAGAGAGAATGAGATTCTTACTGCCTGCCCCACTGGGGAAGATATCTGGAATGTTGTAAAAAAGATGGGGGGCCCTGAAAAGCCCTGGTCCTGATGGGTTCCAAGGTATCTTCTATCAGCAGTGTTGGGATGTTATTGGCTCCTCTATTATTGACTGTGTTAAGGATTTCTTCAACAAAGGTTGCATGAACCCTAGTTTTAATGAAACTTTTATTGCTTTAATTCCAAAAATCTCTAATCCTGATCACATATCTAAGTTTAGACCAATCAACTTATGTAATTTCTGCTATAAGATTATTGCTAAAATTTTGGCCAATAGAATCAAGGCTCATATTAATAAGATTGTCTCACCTTTTCAAGGAGCTTTCATAAAAGGCAGAAGCATAGGGGACAATATTGGCCTAGCTAGTGAGATTTTTCATAATATGAAACACATGAAAACTAAGAAAGGTTTTATGGCCCTTAAGATGGATATGGCCAAAGCTTATGATAGAGTAGAGTGGTCCTTCATTGATAACATTTTTCAAAGATTGGGTTTTATGATAAGTGGAGACTTCTCATCTCCCAATGCCTTTCTACTGTGTCTTATAGAATACTGTTGAATGGTTCTCCCCTGGAGAAATTCACTCCAGACAGGGGTCTTAGATAGGGAGATCCTCTCTCCCTTTACCTTTTTATTCTAGTGTCCTTATCCAGAATGATTGCAAAGGCTGAGAGCAATGAAGATATTCATGGCATTAAGATCAGAAGAAATGCCCCCATTACTCACCTCCTTTATGCGGATGATCTTATCTTGTTCATAAAAGCTAATCTAGCTGAAAGTGGGAAGCTTAAGAACATCCTTGAGGATTATTGTGCTGCTTCTGGACAAAAGATAAATTTTGGTAAGTCTAGTATTTTTTGTAGTAAAAATGTTCATAAAATGCATAGTAAGATTTTAAAAAGGTTTTGGAAAATGAGATTTTTTGAAAGAAGAGAGAAGTATCTGGGGGTTCCCACTGTCCTTTCCCATAAGAAGAATTAGGACTTTGATTACCTAGTAGATAGAGTGCATAGTAAGATAAAAGGTTGGAGGGCAAAAGTATTTATCCAAGCTGGGAAAACTACTCTCATATAGGCTGTGGCTCAGGTCACCCCCCTTTTTGCCATGGCCACATACAAGCTCCTTCAATCTACTTGTCAGAAGATTGATAAAGCTTGTAGAGATTTCTGGTGGCATGGTCAGAAAGATAGCAACAACATCCACACTATTAGGTGGGATGAGATATGCAAACCCAAAGCCTTGGGAAGCCTAGGGCTAAGAAAAGTTGGTGCTATGAACAAGGCTATGCTTGCATAGTTGGCCTAGAAAGCTATTAATGATAAGACTTCTATATGGGCAAAGACTTTCCTTGCTGCCTATAGAAAGAACTGGTTTGATATAAAGGTTGAACCCACCACCTAGGGCCTCTTGGTTCTGGAAAGGAGTTCATTGTACTGCCAGGGATATTCTCCCTGGGATAATTTGGAGCATTGGAAAGGGGGATAAGGTAAATGTAGTCAAGCAACCTTGGATCCTCCTTAATGATGCTCCCATTACCTTGGGAGAGGTGTTACCTGGCAGAGCAGACCTTGAGGACCTCAATGTGAGGGATCTGATGCTAGGGGATGAATCTGGGTGGGACTATCACAAGATAGAAAAGTTGTTCCCATCTGAGATAACAACCCTAATAAGGCAAGTGGTGATTAGACCCTCCACTCTGGCAATTGACACAGTCCCGGATAGATGGGGGGGGGGGGTTTGGTACCAGGAATGGCAGACTTTCTGTTAAGTCAGCCTACCAGTTCTTCAATAAGTTGGGATGGCAAGGGGGTAACTTCTTTTTTAATCTTAAGAGCATTAAGACTCTATGGGGAACTAAGTTGTTAGCTAGCAACTAGCTTTTTCTATGGAAGTTGTATATGCACATCCTCCCTACAGGAGATGTGTTTATCAGACGCAACTTAAAAAGGGACTTCTACTCTTGTCCTCTGTGTTGGACTGAACTAGAAGACCCACTTCACTTGTTTTTCCAATGTGAGTGGGTTAAACTGGTTTGGTTTGCATCTAAACTGGTAGCAAGGGTGGAGGCTAGGGCAGACTTGACCATCAGGGACTGGTTGGATGAGTTCCTGGAATAGAACAAGGCTAAAGATCCTGGGTATGCTGAAAAGGGACTACTAGCAGTTATACTCTTGAATGAGATATGGGAGATGAGGAACAGAGATAAGTTTGAGGGAAAAGTACCAAACAAAGAGAGCCTACTGAGGAGGGCTTATGCTAAGAGGAATAAATGCATCCAAGCTTTTACTGATACTCAGGGAGTGACTTCAAATAACTCATCACCCTATGATCAATGCCATGAAGTGAATTATTTATCAATATTTCCATTGATTGAAAAAAAAAAAACATTGGTAATTAGGTTTGATGTTGCTTATTGCAGGGAAACAAAAGCTGCAGCTGCTGGAGCCTTGGCATGGGATGGGGAAGGCAAGCTGGTGGGCGCGGCTACTTAGAGGTTTGACGCTGGCAGTGCTGAGGAGGCAGAGATGGTTGTTATGGAAGTGGCAGCTAAGTTAGCCAGGAGCACAGGGGGAACATCTTTTCTTTTTGAAGGAGATTGTAAACAAGTTATTAGGATCTTACATAACTCTCTAGACCAGGCTTCTCTGAACTGGAAACTATAACCCATTAGGTGTATGGTTATGGACTTATGTCAACCTTCTTCTTTTTGTAAGTTTAACTGGATTAGCAGATGTTCCAATTTAGAAGCTCACGATTTGGCTAAGTGGGCTTCAAAAGATCAGGACGTAAGCCTGCTGCCTGGACATCTGATAGAATGTAGCATTGTACCTTTGATGCTATAAGAGCATCTTTAGGAGAGACACTTTCTTGTATCAAACACCAAATTTCCAACAATTTGGTGTTTTTTCAACTTCAGGAGAGTCACATGTTGATGAAAACACCAAACCAAACACCAAATCGGCCAATATTTGGTTCCAGCTTTGGTGCTGTACCAAATCTCTCATGCGATTTTGACAAAATCGCATGGGCTTGGGCTGCTAATTGTGCTTCTATGGCGCGGCTTTGACAAAACCGCGTGCTCTTAATGAAGAAATGGGCAAAAAACGGCTATATCTTTCTAACACTATAAATTGAAACGCTCACACAATAGTTTTACACTCACTTCTTTTCTCTACTCTCTACTCTACTCTCTACTCTCTACTCTCTACTCTTAAAACAACAATGGCTACAACAATGGTTAGTGAATAACCAAAAGCAAAATCTAGAGGGGCTTCATGGATACAAGAAGAAGATGTTGCTCTCACCAATAGTTGGCTACAAGTTAGTTAAGATGGTGTAGTAGGAAATGAGCAAAAGTCAAACGATTTTTAGAGTAGGATTCTAAATGCATTTCATGCAAATTTAGGAAGAATGACCGAACGCAACTTGATGGGTATGAAACACCGTTGGACTCTCATTCAAGCTAATATCAACAAGTTTCATGCTATTCTTTCTAAGATTCAATCATCTCCTCCAAGTGGCTATAATGACAATATGATTGTAAGTATTTACTTTTTATTTGTTGTTTTGATTCACAAATACATTTTTCAATTCTAATTTAGTTTTTTCTTAATTGGTAGGTTGAGGAAGCAATAAGTGCATATGGGATGCATAATGGGGTTTGGAAGTGGATGCAATGCTATAATATGGTGAAAGACTCACCCAAATGGAAGAGGCTACAGTTGAGAAATGATTTGTGACCCACCAAAAAGTCGAAGTCAAACAGTGGGGAAGGAGGTTCATTAGTTCCAATATCAACTGCGACAACTCAACCAATGGATTATGATCCACACCAAGTTGATGGGCTTGAGGATAGGCCTCTTGGAAAGAAAGAAGAAAAGAGAATAAGGCAAAAAGAGAAAGAAGAAGGTGATTCTAAAGTGGAGCAATCTGCTAAGAAACTTGATGATTTTTTGGTGGAACTTTCTAAAACCACCAAAAAAAAGATATGAATTGGAAGCTCAAAGACAATTGAAGAAAGATGAGATGGATTTGGAAAAACTTCAATTAAAAAAAGTGGCGAGGGATTGGAAGCTCCAAATCCAAAAAGAAAAACTTCAGTTGAAGAAAGATGCGCTCCGAGTTCGAGAAGATGAAAATGATGCGAAAATACTAGGAATGAAATTAGAAGGATTACCCGAAGATGAGCGCGAAATTTGGCAACTCAAAAAGGCAGAAATTTTACAAAAAATGAAAAATCGACTTGGCAATATCACTGGCAGTAGTCAAAATAGTGCATAGTCTAAATTTGAGTTTGTATGTCTTTTAATTTGAGTATTTTAATTTATGACGTACTTTAATTTGAGTTTGTATTTTGATGTTAATTAGAATGTACTTTAATTGAATATTTTCTTTTAATTTGATACTTTTTATCATTCTAAAAAAAATCGGCAGAGTTTACTTTGTATTTTCAAAATTCTCATATACACAAATCATTTCATAAAACCACAAATACATAGAAATAAACTTGGAACACAAATACATAGAAATTGAAACGATAAATAAACACAAAGTCCAAATGAAGTGCAAATAGAAATATAAATCAAGTCTGACCACGCCGCCCATGCCTACTCCACAAATGCTCGACCAAGTCATTCTTCAATCTATCATGAACAACTTTTGAACGAACCCTCTCGACACCAAATGCCCAATGAGATAGAACAAAGTGGCGTTGATCTTCAGATGCACCTTCTCTACATGACATTTCATACTCAGGAATATACTGCGGGATATCCGTTTCGCGTTCATCTTCCACAATCATATTATGTAAAATGATGCAAGCCCTCATAACAGTAGTCATGGTCTCCAAATACCATAACCTGCACGGATTTGCTAAAATAGCCCAACGCGACTTCAATATACCAAACGCCCGCTCTATGTCTTTTCTAGCAGCTTCTTGCTTCTTTGCAAAATATTTGTCTTGTGCAACAGTCGGTTTAGCAATCGTTTGAATCAAAGTGGCATAATTAGGATAAATACCGTCAGCCAAGTAATAGCCCATATCATAATAATGGTCATTCACAGTGTAGTTATAAGGAATAGCTTCATCATTGACTATATCATCAAATATTGGTGAGCGGTCAAGCACATTAAGATCATTGTGAGAACCCGCCATGCCAAATCTACGTGTCACGAGAAGCAATCGCCTCCAAAATCACTGTTGGTTTATGCACATGGCCAGTGTGAGACCCTTGCCATGTGGATGGGCAATTCTTCCATTGCCAGTGCATGCAATCAATGTTTCCTAGCATTCCAGGCCATCCGCATTCCTCCGACTCTTCAAGCAAACGCTGAATATCTGCAGCATTTGGTTTGTGCAAGTATTCACCTCCAAAAATTCTAATAATTCCATCACAGAAATAGCGCATGCATTCATGAACAGTTGGCTCAGCAACATATATGTAACATGTCATCTACTAGATCAGCTGCAGACCCATAAGCAAGCATTCGTATAGCAGCAATTACTTTGATTTTTGGGTTAATCCCAAACTTACCCGCACTATTAACTTTTTGTTGAAAATATGGTACATTATGATTAAGATGATTGAAAAATATGAGTAAATAATGACTGACCCACGAAATCGGCGTCGAAAGTCGTGGTCACAAAATATAGGATTTGCGCTGAAGTAGTTAGCATTTACACGAGCCAGTGTTGCCTCGTACTGACGATTCTTGCATTTTCTTCCTTTCTTTGAACCACCATGTGGTTTATAAGAAGACTCTGCTTCTTGCTAATGCAATAAACTCAGACGATGTCGAGCCAAAGGTAGAACAATAGCCACTAATTTACGAGTTTTAATTGCAGTGTTATCATTTGAAGAGCTCGAGCTCGAGCTCGATGAAGAATCATAAGAAGATGAATAATCCATTGAAAAATCGTCAAGAGTTTTGGTAGTTTTTTTTTTTTTTGCTCAAGGAGATGAGTTTAGATTAGAAGGAACATGAAAAGTGAAGATAACCTCGCAGGATCAAGAGGGTTAAATGATTATAGCGCACGGTTTTGGGAAAACCGCGTGGGCTTGGGCCTGTCAGATGGGTTTTAGTGGAGCAGTTTTAGGAAAACCGTGTGGGCTATATGGCGCGGTTTATCCAAAACCGCGTCATTTGATGTCGAAAATTTGATGTTGCTCCTAAAGATGGTTGGTGTTTTTTTTGTTGCTCTCCTAAATCCAAGGAATATATGACATGTTTTTATCGGGAAAAAAAAAGACAGCCCAACCCCAAAAGGAACCTAGCCCGATACACACCCGTATTAGCCCTGTGTGGTTCAACTTGAATTAGTCCAGCCCAAATAAAGCTAGAGCCCAGCCCAATCCAGTAATAATAACATTAAAGATATAGAACGCAGCTGGTTTTTGCTATTCTTCCATTCTGAAAAAGGTTAGAGAGATCGAGATCGAAATCGAAATCGAGATGGGATTTATAATGGAATTTGCCGAGAATTTGATACTGAGAATGATGGAAGATCCAAAAGAAAGGGACAGGAAATTTAGAGAGCATGTATACGCAGTGAAAGAGCAGTGTAAAAAGACAAAAGAAATGTGGAGTTTACCAATGCGTCCTTATGGGTATTGGACTTTTGAACAGCATAATTCTCAGCTAGCTTGGGATGCTCAGATTACTAATGTTGTAGGCCGTCGTGATCCTTATGACGAAGCCCTTCGAAATCTAAACAAATAGAAATTTAAAGGTAATTTTTTTGCTTATATTTTAATCTTTTTATTAATATGAATTCTAATTTTTTTTTTTTATACATATGACACGTTCCATCTCCTAATTTAATGCATTCTTTTAGTCATTGGATGGAATTGATTGTTTATTTACTTTGTATTTAGATAGCTCATCCAGGAGCATAGACACTTCTCGCGCTAGGCTGCTTAAACCCAATCACTGTTGGTCTGTCACATGAGTGCTTTGCTAATCACTGCTTTACCAGTACATATTGTCTATTGACTACAAAACAATTTGAATACATAGTTATTAAAAGTTCCAGGGGGATAAACACTTTGAACGGGGGCATATCTTCTTTTTTGGCTAGTGATATTTTAAGTTTTAATTTGAGTGGAGGATAATAGGGGTAGGATAATGAGTCAATAGAGAGTGTGGGGAGGAGGTACATAAAATTTGCAAGGAAGCCTTACTCAATTTCTGTCCTTTTTGTTTGAGAGATGGTGAGTTAGTGAATCATTTACTCATCCAGTGTCCTTATTCTTGGCGAACTTGGTGCTTTCTTGTTCAGGGGTATCCTTTGGGCTAGTCCAGGTTCAGTGAAAGGTATGTTTGCCTCTTGGTCATGGAATTTTCTTTCTCAAAGTGGAAGACGCATATGGACTATAATACCCATTGCATTTTTGTGGGGCTTATGGCTGGAAAAATAAAATAAAAGGCATTTTGAGGGGATTGTGGCTTCTTTGGAGGAAGTGATCATATCCATTAAAGGCCTCGTTTTCTTTTGGACAAAGGTTCGTGAGGATTCAAGTAACATTCCTTTTGAACAAAATTTTCATCATTAATGTCATCCTACCTCCATCAGAGAAAAACGTTCATTGTCAATATAATCTGTTATATGGATTTTAAGTTATTAACAAAATGATACCAAGCATTTTGCTCCAGTAGGCTGCAAAAGGGTAGATCCAAAAAGCGGAAAGGAAGTGAACACCTTTACTCCATAGCCAAAGCAAGTTCCCCAAGTTCTGCACCTTTCCCACCTCTTTGGGAGATGTTTAATGTAGATTAGCCATTGCACTTACTCCATGATCAATCGAATGAAATAAGCATCATCTTATGCGGATGAATGATACTTGTACTAATTGCACATCGCCAATGCCTAAAATCTTAAAACAGATCAAGTTTGTTGCTCTACTCACAATGTGATGTCGTGTACCATGATCATGTGACAGGCATGTGGTTAGGGTGTTCCCTCATGATACGTGTCCCCATATATTTTGGGCTATATTTTACTTATTATTTTATTATAATTTTATTTTACTTTTATTTTATTCATTTAGTTCAATTGCTTGCACTTATAAATAAACTCTTATAGCCAGAAACTCTTTAGTGAATTGAGTTTGGAAGTTTAAATCTAAAACTTAAAAACTATGTTCCCAGTTTTTTATATAGAGGTCATCTCAACTTCTGCTTGTTGAGTTTTCGGCACACACTTACTCAGAACTTTCATTTGTTTAATGAAGAAAATAGGACAGAGTGATCAGCTCCCCTTAATCCTTCGTGTGATTTTGAAGGATTTTATAAAGAGAATTGGTTTACGCGGTCCATGTTTTGATATTTTATTGTTACCATCATTCTTGGCTCGACGAGTATATATTCATCCGATATTGTCTATGTAGACTTGAATGTCTGTGTGAATTTATAATGGGAATAGCAATTGTGCACCAAACTTGGCATCCATCACATTGTCTGTCCTCATAGGGAGTTGATTTACTACTATCTTCTCCTTGTATAGATTGTGTTTACATGGTCCAGGGAATGAGAAACCTTTTTTATTATTTGTTACGACCTGCCTTAGTGCCTTTTTAAGAAAGTAGGAGCCGTAATGAGAAATGATGAGCTGGCTAAAGGGTGCAGATCCAGTTGGGGTGTCTTAGAATCCCTGCTGATGCCTATAGACCCTCTCTTCGATGCAATGCTATCTGGTTTCTGTTTTAGAGGAGTTTCAAATTACATAAAAAGGGGGAAATAACACTTGTGAAATACTCAACCTGTGATACTGCCTAATTGGGACTGCTCTCTCTCTTTTCATATATATATATATATATATATATTTTTAAATCAGTTTGCGTATAACATTTTCCCTTTAGTGTTTGTTTCTCATTTGTATGCATGCCACTTTGTGGATAATACTTCTCCTTAAAAGTTAGTTTCTCTTTGGTATCGGCTTATAACTGGTTTGTACTCTCTATTGGTTTCATGCAGGAGGTGAGGTTGGATAAGGAGCTATATGTAGGGTGTAAGCTTGTTTTTTAAGCTATCGTACGTGAACTGAATGTTGTGCTCAGGAGTATAACCTAATGTTTGTAATAATTTTCTGTGTCGCATCCAGTGGACCAAAGACAAACTTTGCAGAATATTGTCAATTATTCCCCTTTTCCCGACTTACTTTCTCTCGTTGAGTGATGGAATTTCAAATTGTTTCAACTATTCTGAATATGGAATTTGTTATTTTTAATGTACTTGTATTGCTGTTAAGCAGATTAGACAGGAGAAAGTTATATTTGCTAGTTATTCTCCTCCACAGAGATTACCTCATAGACAATATCTTTCGCCTGTTCAACCGATTACCTAGTTTTAAGTAAAAGTAGGCTGGGCATTTGAAGTTCCAGCCTAGTATGTTGCCCGCTTTCCCAAATTTATGGAAACCCTTTCCATACCAAATATTGAATTTTGTGAATTTCTAGTTTGAGAAGAAGTAGAAACTGTTGGACACTGTTACTATAACTTACTTTTTCAATCTTTTCGATTAGTTCTACTTCAATTTAATTTAATTACTATATTAATTCGAAAACTTCAACTTATTTGAAGACGGATTTAAGGTTTCGTAGTTGGGCTGCTGGCTGTTGCTGCGCTGAAGCATATTTAGGAAAGCCGTAATAGTGAAAACAGACACCCCCTAATCTTTCTCCTCACTTTTGGTTTCATATTGTTTTCTTTTCCCGCCAAAAAAAAGATGCTAGACATAAACCTCTTCAGACAAGATAAGGGATACAATCCTGAAACCGTACGAGAATCTGTTCGTCGTAGGTTTAAAGACGTTTCCATAGTTGACGAAATCATCACTCTCTCTATAGAGAATGGCGTGATCTCAAACTTGAACTCGGTGATTCACGTAAAGATTTCCGTATAGTCAACAAAGAAGTTGCCCAGCTCAAACTCGTCAATTTCCTTCCTCCTTTTATAACTATAATATTTTTACTTTTTATTTTTTTTTTTTCTTTGTTTTATATGAATATAGATATTTTGAGCTGTTGTTAGGAAACGATACTGCTGTTAGGATTTATTTATATTAAGAAACATTTGTTTTTAAATTGTTTTGCTTAATTTAGGAAGTATCAAGTATGTTGAAATATAGTTAATTGCTCTCCTATTGTACCTCCTTCAAGTCGACGCCTTCTCCACCACCTCCCTAGCTGCATTGCATATATCGTTATCATGCGTTTTCCCAGCAAATTGGCTCTGCAGTAATTCTAGCCTTACTTTTGAAATGAAACGGTTCGCTTCCATCTCTGCCTTAATCAGAGACATAGGGATACCCATAGCACGATGTAGGAGATTCTCCGATTGTTCACTACTCAACTCTGTGTTCCATTGCACTGCTCTTCCTCTAACCGCGACTCCTAAAATTTGGGAGACATCGTCCAAAGTGATAGTCATCTCCCCAAACGGCATATGTAAGGTGTTGGTCTCCAGATGTCACCTCTCCACAAACGCAAAGACCAACGGTGGATCGTGATACTCGTAATAACCAAACACAAGATTATAGAACCCAACATTCTAAGCTCATTTTCAAATCTGGGAGAGTTTTTGAATTCATTAATGAAATCCCATTAGCTTAATTTGGATAGGTGTGGAACACACTTCAACGCTCCGCGATCTGGCTTAAACAAAAAATACTCAATGAGGAGAAGTAAAAGGTTTTGTAAGGAAAAATCAATGTACTAAGTGTATGATATTATCTTATTCTCCCAAACATTCGCGAGCCACATGCACCGCATAGTTATACAAAAGCTGACTCATAAGGGCTACTTCCATATACATGTTGTGTGTACTCCAAATCATCCTTAGATTTTCTCACAAAATCTCCCACTGGAGGGGCTTCGACTTTCACCGGTGCTTCGGCTTCCACCACTTCTTCCAAATCATCATCATCATCGTCGTCATCATCCTCTTCATCACTCTCCTCATCACCTGACTCTTTCTCGGCCATCAACACCCTCCTCACTTGACTCTTCCTTATCATCACCTTCTTCATCTTCACCATCCCCATCACCACTCTCTTGCTTCTTCTTCACCATCCCCGTCATCACTCTCTTTCAACTGTACTTTTCGCACGATCCATATCTATATCTACATCTTGGTCTTGATCTACATTTAAATCTACATTAGTATCACCATCACCTACATTAGAATCACGCTCAGTATCACTATCACTATCACCTACATTACTCGGAACATCAGCAACTTCTTTGTGGTCCCCTCTACGCACTAATGTCGAGGTGCTTGTCAAAAATGCTTGAATGAATATTTATGATCATCTTTATTGATATATCAAGGGGGTATATATACAAGAAGGATTCTATGAATACACAAGATCTCCCATTATTATAGGAATGATTGTAGAAGATCTACGTACATATCTAGGAAAAGATTACGATACACTTGCTAATATTACAATATACTTGCTAAATATACTACATACCGTAATAGATTGTCTCTCAACCAACCTCCCCTCAAGTTGGTGCGTGGATATCACACATGCCCAACTTGACAAGAAAGTCCATAAACACCTTGCTAGCCACTACTTTAGTAAAGGCATCTGCTAGTTGGTCTTCAGACTTTACAAATGGAAAAGTAATAGTTCTAGCTTCAAGTTTTTCTTTGATAAAATGTCTGTCAATCTCCACATGCTTCGTCCAATCATGTTGAACAAGATTATGAGCTGTCTCTATAGCTGACGTATTGTTACAATATAGATTCATTTCCTCTTTTGGTTTAAAACCCAAGTCCTTCAACAAACCACAACAACTCACATACCCCATATGTCATACCTCTATATTCAGCTTCAGCACTTGATCTTGATACTACTGGCTGTTTTTTACTCCTCCAAGTCACAAGGTTTCCACCTACAAAGGTGAAGTATCCTGAGGTAGACCTTTTGTTGTCGGTTGAACCTGCCCAATCAGCGTCAGTGTAGCCTTCTACTTTTAGGTGATCATGATTCGAGAACAGCAAGCCTTTACCTAGAGCAGATTTCAAATATCTTAATATGCACTCCACAACATCCATATGAGGTTTACATGGGTCATGCATGAATTGACTCACGACACTAATTGCATACACAATATCTGGCCTGGTATGAGATAAATATATCAGTTTTCCTACAAGCCTCTGGTATCTCCCCTTATCAGTTGGAGTTGCATTCAAACACATAAACAACTTGTGGTTCTACTCAATGGGAGTATCAACTGGCTTACATCCGAATATTCCTGTCTCAGATAATAAATCAAGAATATATTTCTGCTGGTATAAGAAAATACCATGCTTTGATTGGGCTACCTCAATCCCAAGGAAATATTTAAGGTCTCCGAGCTGTTTCTAGTTTACATGGTTTGTAAACTAGAAATCTCCTCATGATCATCACCTGTCAGCACCATATCATCAACATAGATAATCAAAGCAGTGATTTTACCTCTTCTGTGTTTTAAAAACAAAGTGTGATCTAAGTTGCTTTGTTTGTAGCTGAACTTCTTCATAGACTTGGTGAACCTGCCAAACCACGCTCTTGGGGACTGTTTCAACCCATGCAATGCCTTCTTTAGTTTACAAACCATTGTTGTATCCAAGTATTCTGGTATACCTGGGGGAGGATCCATATATACTTTTTCAGTAAGATCTCCATGCAAGAAAACATTTTTCACATCAAACTGAAGAAGAGGCCAATCTTTATTAGCTGCTAGTGACAAAAGTACTCTCACAGTATTGAGTTTGGCAACCGGTGCAAAAGTTTCTTGATAATCTACACCATAAGATTATGTATACCCTTTTGCAACCAGCCGAGCTTTAATTTGTATCTCTCAATAGTCCCATCTACTTTGAGCTTGACTGTAAATACCCATCTACACCCCCACGGTCTTTTTTCCCTTCGGTAGGATTACAAGTTCCCAAGTGGCATTCTTTTTTAGTGCTGCCATTTCTTCTGCCATAGCTTTGGTCCATCTAGAATCTGTTAAAGCTTCCTGCATTTTACTAGGAATAGAGACAGATGATAACTGGAATACATAAGATGCATATGACTTGGACAACTTGTGAGATGACACATGGTTGCTTATGGGATATTTCACTTTATCTTTAGGATCAGGTTCATATTTAATTGGTGGTTGGCCACGGTTAGATCAAGGTGGAAGATGATATTGAACTAGTTCAGAATCAAGACTAGGTATATTAACAACATCATGAATATTAGAATCATCAACATTATGAATATTGGAATCATCAATAATAGAGTTAGGCGATACCTCTAATGGGTCCTCTGGAGAAGGTTGGATCAGTGGATCCGTTGTAGGAGGCAATGTACTATCATGGGTTTGATCTTCACATCCTTCACCTAAGCACTCAGTGGAGGTTGCATCGACTTCTTCTATTGAGTTTTTATCATTCGGTGACCTTGGTCTCGATAAATAAAAGACAATTATATCATCATGATGATTATGCATTTCATTTCTATTCTCCCCCCGAAGTGAAGAATCAGTGATCTTTGTTGTATAAAAAAGTTTGTGTTCATGGAAAATGACATCCATGGAGACATAAATTTTTTTAGAAGATGGATGATAACACCTATAACCTTTCTGAGTTGAGTCATACCCAACAAATACACACTTCAACGCACGTGGGTCAAGTTTGGTGCGTTGTTGTGTATGTAAGTGAACATACACCACACACCCGAAGATATGAGGTGCTAAATGAACAATGGGAGGAAGCATACAGTGGTCAGAAAGCACATCTAAGGGTCTCTGAAATTTTACAACACTAGAAGGTGTACGATTAATCAAGTAAACAACATAGTTCAAAGCTTTGTCCCATAAGTGAGATGGGACATGACCACCAATTAATAGAGACCAAGTTATCTCCAAAAGGTGTCTGTTTTTTCGTTCTACAACCCCATTATGTTGGGGTGAATAAGAGCAAGAGGTTTGATGTAGAATACCAGCCGAATGCATAAATCCAGTCAATTCTTTCTTGAAATACTCACCCCTATTATTAGAGCGAACAACCTTTACAGAGATACCAAACTGTGTGAGCATCATCTTATGGAAAGGGGAAAAATTGTACATACATCACTTTTATGCCTCAAAAAATATACCCAGGTCATCTGGGTGCAATCATCGACAAATGTAATGAACCATTTCATTCCGTTATGTGTAGGACGTGGGGCAGGGCCTCAAACATCTGAATAAACTAAAGAAAAAGGAGCATCAACTTTATTATCACTCGAATAGAAAACAGTACGATGGCTTTTCGCCATTACACAAGTTTCACAAGCGAAATCAAAAAGACTACAACCATTAAATAATGATGGAAATAATCTCCTAAGATAACCAAATGAGGGATATCCTAGTCGTCTATGCCATAGCCAAATCTCTCTTTTATTATTTTTAACCTTGTCGTCATCACTCATAACATGAGCTAGTACTCCTCGATTGGACCGTTGAAAACCATCCTCCATATAGTACAATCCTCCACTCTGTTTACCACCGCCAATCCTCTCCTTGGTATGGATGTTCTAAAAAATACAATGAGTTGGAATAAACAAGGCAACACAATTATTAGACTTGGTTAACTGGCTAACAGAGAGAAGGTTACAGTTTAGTGATGGGACAAATAAAACATCATGGATAAATAAAGTAGGGGACAAAGGTACAATGCCAACACCAATAACTGGAGATGACACACCATTAGCATTAGTAATGACTGATTTTGAATAACTAGAAGAGAAATGGCTATATCTATAGCGATCACAAGTCATATGATCAGTAGCACCCGTGTCAATTATCCAATCACTATTTCTAGTAAAAGCATCAAGACTAAGAGCAGAGTTAGACATACCTGACTGGGCAACAAATTAAAAGAAAGCGATTAAATGACTCTTCGAATTTGAAATAGAATCCAATGGCTCTCTATCCCTTTAAAAAGTAGTGTTGAAGTCAATGAAATAGAGTTAAATGACTCTTAGCCTTTTTTAGACTTTTTAGCACCCTACTTTATTGACTTTAACACTACTTTTAAAGGGATAGAGAGCCATTGACTTCAAGAGTTAGAAAACATTGGGGACGCCATCTTACCCTTTGGATGCCAATCTGGATAGCCATGGAGCTTAAAACAGGTATCAACTACATGGTTATCACCATTACAATGGATACACTTACGAACACCTTTCTTTGACTTAGGACGAGCAAAAGGTTTTCGAGCCGCCATAGCAGTCCCTTCATTGGATGTCCCACCAAGCATGGCATCTTGACGATTCGCCTTAGCACAAACCATGGCATAAACAGACTGTATGTCTAGAAGTGGTTTAATAGCAAAAACACGACCATGAAATCCAAATGAGAATCAAGAACGGCCAAGAAAACATACACACGTTGAAAATTAACCTTTGTGGTATATTTCTTAATGTCATTGGCACACTCCGTAGTGCAATCTTCAATAGCGTCAAATTCCTGCCATAATTTTTGTAGTTTTCAAAAATAAGGAATAATAGAACCTCCATGTTGGCGGACAGAAAT
Source organism: Coptis chinensis (assembly GCF_015680905.1). Taxonomy (NCBI): domain Eukaryota; kingdom Viridiplantae; phylum Streptophyta; class Magnoliopsida; order Ranunculales; family Ranunculaceae; genus Coptis; species Coptis chinensis. The sequence continues at coordinate 62,439,341 of NC_141460.1, forward strand.
TTCCTCACAATATAACTGATAACCCTTTGATGTATCTTGGCTGACAGAGTAAGTTTTTTGGCAGTTTCCCAGATTTCCTTGGCCGTAGACAAGCAAAGGAAAGTTGACCTGATGTCCTTGGTCATTGCATCAAGAAGCCAATAGTTGACCAGACAGTTCTCGTCCTCCCAAGCTTCATATTCCTCAGAATTGTTGTCTGTTGGAGTAACCTTAGTACCAGAAATAAAGCCCCAACGCTTTTTGCCCTGATCTTGTTCTGCATTCAAGGACCACTCAATGTAGTTAGTACCATCATGTCGTTCTAGAGTAATTAGTGAGGACATTTCTTTCATATAAAGAGCAGGCATAACAACGGAATCATTATTGGAATGCACGACAGTGGAATTATTATTGGAATTTAATTCAGCCATTATGATATAGAACACAAACAATGAACTAGATCAATAGAAAACAACGATAAATAAGAAAGGGGTAATAAATACAATCTGATATAATATAACAAATTGTATTATATGACCAGAAAAATAAACCAAACACAAAAAAAAAAAAAAAAAAGGCTCTGGTTCCTATAATAATGGAGTAATGGAAAGGAAATCAGAGTTGCCTCTGATACCATGTCAAAGATGTTTGAATGAATATTTCTGATCATCTTTATTGATATATCAAGGGGGTATATATACAAGAAGGATTCTATGAATACATAAGATCTCCCATTATTATAGGAATGATTATAGGAGATCTACATATCTAGGAAAAGATTATGATATACTTGCTAAGATTACAATATACTTGCTAAATATACTACATACCGTAACAAATTGTTACTCCAACAGTGCCCACTCCCCTTCTTATTTTTTTTCTCTCCTAAATCTACATTACCTACATTAGTGGTATTGGCATCATCCACTTTTCTCTCGCCTCTACAGATTGAAGCCGACGTATTTGACCCCCTAACTCTCTTTTTCTCAGGTGCGTCACTGCTACCTGAAGAGGAACTACCGCCACCAAACAACTTCTACACACCCTTGAATGCAGTTTTTGCTACATTCTTGACATTATTTGAATTGATTGAGGAGTCATTGCAACAAAGAAAAAAAAAGTATTAGTAACCATAATAAGTTTAATCAAATTGGACAATTCGTATCGGAATTTTTTCAAGATATGGCGTGTCCATGTAACCTAGCTTCAAACACTCAACATAACTCTTAAATCATTCAAAACGATCTTTTCATGCCCAATTAAAGTAACTCAAAATCTTGTATTAACTTATACAACTAATGTACAAAGAATATTCCAAAAAAAAAAACATTCAAACGACTTCACAGAGTCGTTTCAGCATCGTTTGGGCCATTTTCAAAACGATCTCACTGAGTCTTTTGAGGTATCTTCAAAACGATCTCACAGAGTCTTTTGAGGTCGTTTGGGGTTTTTTCAAACAATATAATACTTCGTTTTGGTACTTCCAAACAACCTTGCATTGTATTTAAGGCAATGAAATAGTAATCAAAACTATTATTCACAATCTAAATGCAATCTATTCATAAACATTCTAAATGAAATTGAATAAAATGAATTAAAACAAATAGAATAGATATAAACAACCCTATAGTGATTCGGTTCTTCACAATGAGAACTTTGGGGAGTGATTAACTTATTTCGCAATGAGAATGGTTCGCTTTCTTAACAATGGTGTGTTGGCGAGAGATGAGAGCAAGAGAGAAAACTTCATTTTCTTAACAATGGTGGTTGCCCAAACTCAAATTAGATGAGAGCAAACAACAATGGCAGTTGCCCAAACTAAAATAAAAAATAGAAAATTGGTTTTTTTTGTTGAGACGCGAGAGAGATGATACTGGTTAGAATAGGTGTAACTAGTATGCGTTTGGGGGGGGGGCTATTTCTATTAGACTTAGTTGTTAGGCTTGGGCTGGAGGCTGCCCAATGCAATTTGGTGAGTGTAGGAAGCAGGGACCCTATTTTTATTCACAAGAACAATATGTCATTTGTTATTCTCAGTTGTTGAATGATAAAAGCGGGTTTTTTGTACTAACCCCCCATTGTATAGTCGCGTTTGTGAAAAAACCCCCAAAGTAACAATCGTTATAAAAGATCTCCCCATACCCCTTATGCGGGAAGACATTGGATTTCCCCAAAAACAATAAGGGACTAATAATTTGTGTAAGCCCCTAATTTTTTGCCCTAACTATAGTGGAATCAAGATGAATAGGTCTCCCTTCCGTCCTCCCCATAGCCATAAGAGTCCTGGGTTCCCAAAATTTCAAGCTTAAGCTTGGGAATCTAACCCAAACTAGTGCATTAGATTGTGAAACCTTCTCTATCGAGAAGTTTGGCTTCCACTTCGAAAGCCTGAGCACCTCGTTCTCAATCATCTAGGACCCTTGGTTCCAAACATTAGTGTAAGGGAGTGATATCCTCCTTCAGGAATATCAGGCGCGTACTCAGCATGATGGAAATACCATACCGACCTGTGGAACCAGATCGCGTCTACAAGCTAAGAGAACGCTCCAGCACGCAAACCAGACTATAACGTGACTCAGCTTATCTTCTAGAAGCAATCATGAACAGAAATGCATATGCACAAATCACTGCCACCAGCTACTGACCATTGCCGCAAGCTATTTGCCCAGACTACTAATCCCCATCATCACAGCAGACCTATAAAGACAGTTCTCGCATGCCTCCTTAATCTAGACCCCACATTTGTGATACACTTTACACGTTGTGGGCGAGGATTCACTCTCAACATCTATAAATACCCCTCCTATGAACTACGCCAGACTTGATTCTTCTCTCCCCTCAGAATCGAGAGCAAGATACGTAGGCAGTTCGCTCCTAAACCGAACTCGGTCCCTACAATAATCCATTCTAGTTCCCATTCAACTGTGTACGTAAAGGAAAGCTGAATCACGCCTTTACAATTAGCAAAATCTTATTGTAAAGAAAAGTTGAACATTAAATATCCTCTACCGAGAGGAATAACTTTGCACTCACCTAGCTTTAAGATTCCATAAGCAAGTCACTATTGTTCGAACTGTTTCTAACTTGATTATTTGCAAATCCAGTTTTCCAACAAGTGCAAATTTGTAGCGTTCGATACCCATATCTATATATGCTTTTGGAAATTTAATTGTTGGATACCCTCTTTGTACGCCTAGGATTGGAAGCTAGTGTTGAGGTATCAACATCCTGACCAGCTTATTTCTTGGTGGCCGCTTGAGCATAAAATTGAACTTGATTACTCTTATCCCGTGTTGTCATGGTCTTGTCATTATTGGATCTCGCAACCACCTGTTTCTCCGCAACCAAGGCTGTGTTTGATAGGAGCTGTGGCAAATACAAATTTTGTCACCATTTGCCACTGACAAATTTGCTATGTGACAATTGCAAATAATTTGTGGCAAATTTAAATTTGTCACTGTTTGATGATACTGTGGTAAATATCATTTGTCCTGATTTGCAACCATTTGCTGCTGTTTGATTGTCCAAATTTATTGCGGCAAATATTTCATTTTTTTCATTTTTTATGCTTTTAAAATATTTAAAATTTAAAAATTATAGTCACTCACCTAACTTGACCAAATTCAAATCTCATGTGTTGTAAATGAGTTGAACTTTCGAGTTGAGGGTGCTATGGTTACAAGGATGCACGGGAAGAGAAGTTTTCCTGTTTGAGAAATTATTATTTGAGAGTCTAGAGGAATTTCTACGTCTTGAAGCAAAACATCTTTGCCTTGAGAACCTTAAGCTTGAAATACAACTGGAGACTGAAGCATCAGGTTCAAAAGTTATTACTCTAATATCTATTGCATTTCAGGTTTTTTCTATAGATATGGGACGTCTCCTTGTGGGTACAAATTATCGTGGAGACTTTGAGGAAAGGTTAATGGGCATTGTGGATGAAGTCAGAGAAAGCAATGGCGCTATAATCCTATTCATAGAGGAGGTTCACACTTTAATTGGAGCAGGGGGTTATAATGCAAGTAGTGCAGCAAATATATTCTGATACATCTCAAGAGCATCAACTTTTAAAAAAAAGACTGCTATATGGGCAACACATTCAAGTCCAGGTCTATTCTGATACATAGAATCCATACGCTTATTAATAGTCTTTGGAATAGCAGTAATAGGAGATAAGAAGAGATATATACTCAATCGAACATAAGAAGAGATATATACTCAATTCTTGCCATACTATCTGTTCACATCCACCTAGAACTCACCCTAACATACAAATCATAACTTTGCTAGCTTGTTTTGTTTCTTTGGAAAGTTGTTTAATGAATGTCATATAAATCCCAGCGGATGATAAAATGTTGCCATGATAACTGTCTTTTGTCTCTGCAATTTGAAGTCGCTTAACCTCAAATGAGACACAAAACTGAACCGTATTCATGGGGACATACTCAAATGTGCGTTCACTGAAACAAGCTCATTCCTAGAACATAATACTTTTAATTAGGACAAGCTGAACATGAAAGAACTGCTACTGAGTCTGACATTTTCGGTATTTATTTTCAAAATCAGTATGACAGTCTAAAAAAAGTAAGAAGATACATAGCCCTCACATCAATGAAAGAAGAAAAAACTCAGTTTTCGGCTCAAGAGTCAAAAGAACCATTATAGTTCAGCTATGCAGGAAAAAACTGAAACACAGAAAACAAAATAAAACTGTCGGGGAAGGTGTAACATGACTACCACTAGCCTAATAGTGCAAAGTTGTGTGCACTATGAACATCCACACCAATTTGAGCTTCACTTTCTCTAAATCGAGTTGGTTTGAGCTCAACTTTTGGTTGAATTCCGCCCGATCCTTTCCCGAACCCGGCTTGCATCAATTTGGTCAAGTGGCACCGCCTCAACAATAGGACTCAATCAATTATTTGATTTTACGGAGCTCACCAAATTAAGCCACCCACGTATTATATGAAGGCTGCATTATAACCCAACCAGGAAGGGGGTTTTAGATGTGAAATTTGTGGCCTCTAAAACATCTCTTTTTTTTTCGCGAAATGAGATCGATCTTCTAGTCCGCGGACTCGTGGGATGCAAACAACTATCGGTGTCAATCACAATAACACAATTCCTTTTAAAAGAAATGTGATTGATGGATCATAAAAGCACAAGATCGGGAAATATAATTACCAAGCTCATTTCGTTGCTTCAAGCAAACCGTTGAACCCTCTTTAGCATTCTTATCAAACATCAAGTGACTTTTATTCACTTGTTCATTTCGCGTTTTTTCATTACCATCATACACCTTCCTACTTTTCCCAAGCAGGATTATCGTAGCCGTTGTGTTTCTCCACAGACTGCTTGGTCTCTTAGATGGAGATAAATTCCTTTTTCTCTGTTTGTTATATCCGAAGGCGAGAATCGAAAATTTTCTCGCCTCTTTTCAGCTGCGATGGAGTGAAGTGAACAATGCAGTTTCAATCCTTTAGTACGATGTTTGCCCTTCTTCTTCGGTCCTCACCACACTCTATTAGCCGTTTCTGTCATAAAAACGTGGATCAACTTCTTATTCCTTGTCGATTATGTTGTCCCTATTCCAAGATTCCTCGTCAACCCATTCGGGGCGTGAACTTCGGCAAGATATGTGTGCAATGACAACCGTGAACTGGGCAAACCAACTTTATCATCAACTTCTCCATTTTCAATCATGCGCCATTCTTTTTCTTAGAGTCAAATAGGCTTCTTTTCTTTCCGGCATCATCATTTTGCTTCCCTCTGTTTGTAACAAGAGAGCTAGACTTGCAGCTTTTGACTTTTTGAGTCACCTGAAATTCTTTTTACTCGTTTGGGATTCCGAGATACTCAATCAATAAAACTTTTAGAATCTTATGTGTCTTGTCAACAAGCTCAAAGATGCATTTATCGTCTTCTTCCAAGTGATTATCTAAAACAAATTCCTTACAGCCCTTGATTAGCCTACTTCCGTATTCTTTGGAGGAGGACACGGCGCCACGTCCCCCCATCCGAAGTTTCAATTGTGAGATGCTTGATATGTCTTGGCAAAGTCATTTGGCGGTATTTGCACATGAAGATAGAAATACAACATATAAATAACTACAAGAAGTCGCGACCGAGAGGAGGTGTCTTGAAAGATACTCTCAACCAAATTTCCGTTGTCTCCCCGACTTCTACAATTATCCGGTAAACTATGACAAAAAACAAATTAAGCCCAAGTGTTAGATATAGTACATACTCATCAATATCATAGAAGAGAATATTATCCGGTAGTGAGGGGTAGGGGAACTACTTTATTCCTTTTTAACCGATAAGGTCGGGGTTTATATATGTGTTCATATACTAGGTAGGATGCACAAGCCTAGAGATGAGGATAACCCTTCACTCCACCTAGAACTCACCTTAACATACAAAGATTACAAACCATAACCCTTCACTTTTTTTTTCCTCAATATATCTTTGCCAACAAGGCAACAAGTTTTCTATTCATAACTTATTAAAAGTCCGACGAGTCCTTCACTAGCTAAGTAACTAATCGATCCATATAATATATATATCAATCAGAAACAGAGGCCCAACACTAGAAACTAACAAGACTTTACAAAAAATTAACAATTTATGACAAAGAACTATATACAACATTTACCTTCATTGGGTACACGGTGTTCATTATTGTATTGCCTTCGTTTTTCCCCATCTATAAGTAACTCATAAGCAGCTTGAATTTTAATAAATTGCTTCACCCATTACTTCAAGATTGAAATTCTCAAATGATGATAGACCACATGGCACAGAGAAATTGAGTGATAATATAGCAAGCAAAGAAATTTATATCAATTGTTTTACCTCGTTGGAAGCAGCGAGAAAATCTTTGAAAGGCCAAAGAGAGAGTAAGGTTTGTCATCCAGTAGCAGCAGCACTCACTGACAAATTTGAGTTATCTTTGAATTGTACAAGTAGAAGAAAACCCACTACTGCTGATATTTTCACTTCTGCAGCACTCACTGACAAATTAAAACCAAAGGCAGAAACCTACAATGGTTTCAGCTTAAAAAGTCAACAAATTGGATAATCCCTAACCCTAAACATATCAAATTTTGAAAAGGGGTGATGTTAAACTTGGACACAATGAAACCCCACTCTTACTTTTAATTATTATTATAAAATTATATACAAGAAGAGATGAGAAGAAATCGAGGCACGAACCTGTTAAAGGAGACGAGGAGATTTCCTCATTGTGAGAGAATTGCAACTCAATGGTTTGATGTTGAAGGCGAAGGTGGGTTGGGTTTTGGAAATATGTTATCGGGCTCTTTTTGGTTTTCTTTTTTTTTGTTGGTGGCAAATTTGTGTGTTGTTTTGGCGTGGCAAATTTTGACCAAGTAAAAAAAGTATCAAACAGCGGCAAATGGGTCAAATGGCGCTATCAAACACAGCCCAAGCTTCCCAAGAAATTCCATGGACAAAAAATCTCATCTACTGTTTCTCCATTTCAACTGAAAAAATGGAAACTTGTCCATGTTTTGGTTGGTCAGATGTGGTCAAACATTACTTTGACCGGTCAACAATGTTCTCTCTAAATCTTATCTACTGTTTTTAACTTTGAAGTTTTTTAATTTTTTAATAAGGGTAACTTTGGTATTTTGAAAAATCAAACGGTCTGTTATCAGTTTTGTGATGATTTTTACTTTGGGTGGCTTTTCACAAATGCGACCATACTACAAATTGTTATAGCTGTGCAATAAGCAGATGAATCAACATCTAGTCCGTGAGCTTATTAGCGAACTCTTGAGGTCGCTTTTCTAAAGTCACCCAAAAAACCACTTGCTTCGTGTCACTCTCTCCTTTGTCTGTCCGTATCCCCAAATAACCCTTACTTTGTGTCTGACCGTACCCCTCCCCCTCTTCTCTCATTTTCTTCGCCTCCAACCTCTCCCAATCTCTCCTCCATCCTACCGCTACAAACCTGTTCTCACAATCTGCTGCTTTACACAACCACATCCGACCTCGTTGGATCTAACTCTCCCGATCCTCTCTTTATTCTCGCTCTCATATTCGCTCTTTGATTATTTAAGGGAAGGTTGTTCCACTAGATTCTTCTTCAATTTCTACGACTCCCCATAGTCAAGACAAGAGATGCAGTTTCATCACAGTCAATTCAGGTATGAAGAATGTCGACTACTAATTTGTTTACCAAATTGTGTTTGACATAACTTGTGGAGTTCTTTGGTTTCGCACAAATCTTTGCTTCTCCCTCAAAACCCTTTTGCCTCGAAGAAGACGAACTAGAGAAGAGGTATTTTTTTTTCATCTTCTTATTGCTTTACTTGTTTGTGTTAATATATAAACAATGGGATTGTATAAAGGGTTTTGAGGAGATCCTCATTCTTGATTTTGACAATTGGTGAGGTCGTGGTTTTGTGTTTTTTTTTTGTTTTAAGTCATGAATTGTTTATATCATATCTTGTAGAATTCGTATGTTGTTGTGAATGGTGTATTGTTGATACTTGGTATTAGAGCCATGATTGGACTTGGTGATCATAAGATTCTTTTGTTTGTCAACCTTGTTCTAGGGAATCCATGGCATCAAAGTTACATCAATTGCAAACTAAAGCAGTTTAGGCCTCGGGATTTGTGGCCAAGCGCGGGAGTGCCTATTACAAGCAGTTGTTGGAGCAGAACAAGCAGTACATTCAGGAGCCTCCCACTGTGGAGAAGTGCAATTTATTGTCAAAGCAGTTGTTTTATACCCGCCTTGCAAGGTACTTCTGTTGATATCCATTTTCCACTTGCTAGATCTTAAAATGATGAATCGTATAAAGATAGGAGTAACTGTTTGATATGTTATTTTTGTGAACTTGTAGTCATGTTCCATCATTTGTGCATATACTTGGACTGTTTTCCTTGTGCATTGTCTTTCTATAGACATATATTGGTCTTTCTTCTAAATTGCATTTTTACGCATAATCCCTGGACGTGCGGAGGCATTCAGGAAGGAAATTGATTATGTGAAGCATATGTGGAGGAACAAGCAGGACCTGAAGGTTGAGGATACTTCTAATGCTGCTCTATTTGGCCTGGAGTGCTTTTGTTGGTTTTGTGTTGGTGAGATCGTGGGAAGAAGATTCACATTCACCGGTTTAATGGTTCGAGCAACCGCTTCGAGGAAAAGGAAAGTAAGAAGATCAACAAGACTGTGGGTTTGCATTTATAACCATTTTTTTCTCCAAACCAAATTTTACATGGAAATTTTGTTGTTGCTTCAAAACATTATAAGATGTTTAGTAGTCTGCAGGATAAGTTGGTTAGCCAGCTAATTACCAATATTCTATCCTCATACTAGGTTCTCATAATTTGAAATATTCACATTACAATTGATGCTTTCTCCCCTCTACCGGGTTTTTGAAATATTCGCATTATCACAGAACTTCTTTACGTTAATGTCGGACGATCGATTAGAGCATAGTGCATATTGGATTCAAACTGCCCCGTTGAGGATGAATATCTGCATGAAGTAAAAAGCTTCTATATATAAGAGAAGGGCTTTCTTGTTCTTCACTCCCGTTCGTGTGTGTTTGTGCGTGGATGTCTTGCAGACTAAAATGGAAGCGGACATCTTACATCTTGGGAAGATTGAGGAAGAGATCGATATCACTGTTAAAAATTTGAATGAGAAAGAGGAACTGATTTTGCTAAAGGAAAAAAAGACAAACAAAGTCGGGATGTGAAAGACTACGCTTAGTTTACGCATCGCAATGGCCGAGAGATCGGCGCCCTCGAAGTTAGGTGACCTTGAAGAAGCTAACACTTTTCTTCAGAGGCGGCGCGAGACTCGAGGCAAAACAACTTCAACAAGCCCATGATTTGAAAGAGGAAGAATTTGAAAATACAGACTAAACAATTCATCTCAATCGAACTTATTGCCAATCTGGGACGCAGACGATTAGCTTAAATGGCCGCATCCATTTCTGTCTCTGCGGTGTGAGAATTGCGTTATCAACATCCGGAAGGATCGGTGGAGTTAAATGTTGTTGAACTACAATTACCCTTGCATGTCGCTATCCAGTCCAAAGGAGGAAGTGGAGAAGCCTGAAATAATTATTTTTATGGCTGAATGCCTACTGATATAATCAATTCTAGGGCGGCAGTTGGACCTTGGCTGGGAGCGACATACCAAATGTACAAAATGCTTCTATGGTTTTCATAGTTTTTCCAATTTTGCAGCTTTGCCTATTCTGTTTTCGACTTTTCATGATTGAAGTATGTATGCGTGCTTTTTTACCCTTGTCACACTTCTCGAGTTTGTGTAATGTAAATGCGATGAGGGCTTATATCATTTGCCAAAAGTTTATGGCCGAGTTACTGTAATAAATTATCATGCAAAGTTGCAGTGCAATTTGTTTCGTTTGTTCAGTACTTGAATAGGTAAAGCTCAATAAAAACGATTAAGTTGTTATCAAATTCTTTAAGTCTGTTTTCTTCCAGTTAGGATTTTCCTTTTACATGTCTAAAGCATGAGAATGGCTGAATGTGCCATGGAAAGAATGTAAGCTTTGATTGACTTGATTGGGATAGATTTGAATTCGGGGAGCTACTTGGTGCTATGTGTTACGGATATCTTGGAACTTCTTTCAAGAATTCAAGCCTTTTCTTTAGGCATAGAATGTCAAGTAATTTTTTCATGTGTTTTTTATTGCATAGAATGTTTATGACTTCTTTAGGTTTGAAAAGAGGTTTGCTGAATTGGGGTTTGATTAAAAGAAGAAGATTTTAGTCCTGTGCTTTTAGAATTTGAGGAGATCTAATGAGATCATTTGGAAATGGGATTATTTGGTTTCGGTTTCATTGTTTGGTTTCGGATATTATGTGACTTAGCTCCAAACATAAAAGGGCTCCATTGGGTGCCCATCATAATGCATGACTACTTAACAGGGGAAATTGCAAATACTAGCTTCTTTTATTGTTGGGATAATGGTCTACTTCTTTACATTTACCGTACACGTAATTATTGATAGATAATTCTGTGTACGTGCTAAAGTGTTACACATGTTAATACACGACTGTTGGTTCAAGTACGCAATAAAATAATCGTAGCAAAAAATTCAATCAATATTGTTAAACTTGAGTAAACTACACAATAATATAGTCTATTTTTCTTAATTTATTTGTCTAATTATCAAAAAATTAATCAAGTCGTGGAAATAAATAAATAAATATAATATATATAAAAAATGTGAGCCAAATAAATGATATACTATGCTCACGCACCACCTACAATGCAGTATACTAGTGTAGTATAGAAGGCAAGCCCTAGTAAACAAAAACGGACCATAACGAGTAAAGCCCAACCCAAGTTTGAGTAGCCGATATACCAAAACCTATATAAATAATCCTCAAAATCACAATCATAAAAAACCCTAGCAGAAAAAATGACAGTCCTCGAAGTTGAAAAACCAGGTCTAGCAGTAGAAAACAGTCATCAAGAAGAGGAAGAGGAAGAAGAAGTGTCATGGTCTTCAGATTCAGAAATAGGTGAAGCTTTAGATTGGTTAGACTCAAAAGAAGACGATGATGGTTTAGACAGCTTTTCATCTGGAAGAAGACCAAATGCACATGGTGGTCTACTTTCACGTCCACTTCAACCTGTTTCTAATCGTAACCAGAAATTCACTTGTCGTATACGTCTCTCGCCTCTCCAAGGGAACAGAGTTGTTGGGATGTCGAATACTGTGTCCACTGAGATTCGTGAAAGCGAAAGGTTTGTTCAGACTGGTAAAACTAAAAAAACTGAGAGGGCTGATCGCGCTACCGTTGAACAGGTTAACATTATTATTATTATTTTATATATGTTGTCATAGTTTTAATTGTGTTTTTTTTTTCCAGGCTATTGATCCTACAACGAGGAGGCTTATATTTGGAATGATGAATCGTGGCGTGTTTGATGAAATCAATGGCTGCATTTCGACTGGGAAAGAAGTATGCAACTGCTTTGCTTTATTTTATTATTATCTACTTATTACGATTTAATTGATATTTTTGTGGCAGGCAAATGTTTATCATGCCAAAAAGTCTGACGATAAGGAATTAGCTATCAAGGTTTACAAAACTTCTGTTCTTGTATTTAAGTAAGCACTTATCCCTTTGTATTTTTTTTTAATTGCTTATACTTTGTTGATTGTTCACACTTTTTCACTACTGTCTACCAGTTTTTTATTTTCTGCACCATTTCCCAATTTCTTTACCTTTTATTTTGATAAAGAAAACTTCTATAGATTTCATACGTACTTGACTACTGGTGGTATGAGGAAAGAATAGGGTGTTGTCTGGAAATTGGAGTATATTGTTAAACCCCTAATGAATTTAAAATCTGCTACCTTCGTTGCTATTCTAAATGAAAGTTCAGTCGCCGTAATGAAAATGACTAAAATCACATCCCATTTTTCTCAACCTTATTTCTAGCCTCTATGTTGAATTTTCTGGTTCGGGTAAATTTTCTTCACTGTTTTTGAAGTTGGTCTTTACTTGTATATGCAGAACAATGATTTGATTAAGCCAATTTGTTTTTGTACTCCATTTCAGGGACAGAAATCGGTATGTACAAGGTGATTATCGTTTCAGACATGGATACTGCAGGCATAATCCAAGGAAAATGGTGAAGACTTGGGCAGAGAAAGAAATGAGGAATCTTGCGAGGTGAAAAACATAATCTTTCGTCATGTAAATGGGTGCATTTTAGTTTGTTATGTATATTTTTTTGGAGAATATTTTAAGTTGACATGTTGTTTGTCTTTAAATATTTCCATTCCGTCTTCTACCTTAAACATCAACTTTTCTTTTATATTTGTTGGTTGTAAATTGATGGTGTAAGTTCACTAACTTGCAATTCTAATATCTCAAAACCATGTCACTTGTGATTTTTGTTAAGGTTTTTTATCTGCTAAAATATGTCCAAACGTTTTTCAAACTCTCAAACATTGTGTACTTCTGTACTTGATCAATAAGGCTGTCTTGATCTCTCATATTGTTGCTAGTGGACCACCTTTTGAGCATCCTAGTAAAACAAAGTATTTTGCTGTACTAATCAAGGTATCGAATTGAGTCGCTGGTTGAAGATTGACCTGATTGGACATTCATATACAATTATGTTGCACCACACCCTTCTTGTTTTTTTAATACAACTGCACTGTCATATCATGTTTTTTATTTTTATTTTATTTTATAATTGTGCTCAGCTGAATTATCATATAATCACTGTAGATTACTGTTCTGAACTTGTAGGGAACTCTTTCAGTTAACTATCCATCACTTGAACCAAAACTTCCATGTTTTAATGTGGAAGTTACTCTGCTTCTATTGGGTCACCACCATCACACCATGATCTTTTTTTAGACAAACCTTAGCACTAAACATAGGTCTAACATAGTTTGAGGGTGTCTAATGGAGTTTATTCTTTGATAAAGGTCTTCTCTCTCTCTCTCTCTCTGTGTGATCACACCATGATCTTTTTTTAGACAAACCCTTAGCACTAAACACAGGTCTAACATAGTTTTGGGGGTGTCTAATGGAGTTTGTTCTTTGATAAAGGTCTTTTTGTGTGTGTGTGTGTGTGTGAGATTTCATGTTTCTTTTAATTTTGCACCTCTATGTTTAAATACGTCTTGTCTTGCTCCCGCACTTGCTCCATCTTTGTGCATCTTTAAGATCCTCGTATTAGCATATCCATGAAACATTGTAATTTCCCAATTTCCCGTAAAAGTTGAAAAACTATATAGGTCATGCAAGATATCATCAGTATTACCTTGAAAAATAATGCTAAATCTATTTTTAATAACATAAATATTTGAGAAGTAGTTTCGAAGTGTCCTAATTAATGGTCATAACATTAGGTGATCTCTCATAAGTATCATAATAGCATTACAATTATTATTTAGAAACTTGATTCCTTTACTGCATGCATTGATGCATGTGTGTGTGTGTCTTTTTGTTTTAATATAATATATAAATTTGATCTATTGAATTTTGATACTTTGAGCTACAGGCTAGACGCAGCAGGAATCAGGTGCCCGAAAACAATTCTTTTGAGGGATCACGTTTTGGTCATGGAATTTATAGGTGCGTAGTAATGTTCCTCTCTCTTATTTTTGTTTCCATGTATTCAGAAGTCGACCTTGCTTTGGTTTCACACTCTTGATGCCTAGATTTGTTGGATGTTGTGATATGGACTGTAGTCTGAGTTGATTCCTGGTGTAGGTAGAGAGGGATCAGTTTTGCGTAGGCAGCATATTGAAAATATACGCTGCAAAAGCAGGGTGAAACTGTGTATGTTATCCAAGGAACACATGAAAAAGTTGAGAAAATGCATATATACCTGAATTTTATCTTCATACAAAGTTTAAATTAGAGAATGCTTCTCACTGATTGTTGCCTTTTAATACCACATTCCTACCATTGCGATCGCCTTGCTTGACTAGTTAGAGGTTCAAGTTTTTTCATCTTCTTGTACAAGACTCTATTTCTTTGCATCTGGATATACTATGAACTTATACCCCCCAAAAAAAAACAAAATAAATAAAATAAAGTAATAATAATAAAAATAAAAATAACGATATTAAAGAACTCACCAGAAAACATTTTTAATTATGATGGTAAAGTTGGTGTGAGATATCATCAAATACCTGGGTTTGAAAACTTCCCAGAACCCGAGTAAATTATCTATCTAGAAATAAATGAAATTTGGTTGAATTGGATTTTTCGTTTTGTCATCTGGAGTTTTTGAAACAACAGTTGCAGTGACTTTTGCAGATTTTGAGTAACGTGTGTGTGTTTTGGTTACAGGTAGAGCTGGTTGGGCTGCACCTCGTCTTAAAGATGCTGATTTGTCTGAAGACAAGTCACGTGAAATGTATGTGGAGGTGCGTCAGCTTTCGTGAACCAATTTTAACTTTCAAAATTAACTTAATAATATCAGTATCATCTATTATTTATTTATTAGAGCTAGGAAATTCTCTTGTAAAGCATTGGTTGATTTAAGTTTCTATCAGCTGTATACTCAGTCTTGGACGTGGCAAAACTTGTTTTCTCGTTTTTTTCCCCTTGTTAATCTTCTTTAATTTTAGTTTATATTTTATTTATTTGTTTATTGAGTTTGAAATCTGTCATTGGAAGACTCGAGCCTTGAAATGTCATCCGACCTGTTGACTGTTGCAGTCTTATTATGGGTTTTTTCCTCGGCCATTTGCCATCCTTGAATTTGATTTAATGATTTTTAAAAGATGGCAAAGTTCAGATGGTTAAAGATTGTACTTCAGTCCAATATTTCCTTACAAAGTTTGTCTCATTTTGGGTGTGATGTGGAGTTGGACAATGATGACGAATAATTTAAGGAAAAGAGGGAAGATGATATTTAGTAGGTGTGTTTTTTGTACCCAACAAGCGGAGAGTATAGAAGACTTGTTCTTAGTATGTTCATTCTGTTGTAGCTTTGGTATAAACGTGGAGAAGATATGATTAATATGGTTATGGTTATAGTTGTTATGCTACTGCTAATATTTGTATATGGTGATACTATCTAACTTAATTTACTTTTTCATATTTCCTGTCGAGTAGATAATTGTAGTGATGCGAACATTATATCGGAAGTGCAAACTAGTGCATGGCGACTTAAGCGAATACAATATTCTATATTTTGAGGTGAGCTTGAATGTCTTTAGACAATGAACCATTTGTACTTCTTGATTCAGATCTCCCCTCATGAGTTTCTTGAAATCTGTAGGGTCATTTACACATTATTGACGTTTCTCAATCTGTCGATCTTGATCACCCTCATGCCTTAGATTTCCTTCGTGAGGATTGTGTTCATGTTTCTGTAAGTATGTTCCACAGAATTGTTTGACAAATAACACAAAACCTTAATGCACGAATCAAAGCTTGTATATTTGGTTTGCAGAGTTTCTTTAGGAAACGTGGTGTGGCAGTTATGACAATTCGGGAGCTATTTGATTTCATTGTTGATCCATCCATTTCTGATGAAAATGTCGACAGCTACTTGGAAGAGGTTTGCTGCTGCAGTTTATGATACATTATTTACTGTTCTTGAGCCTTTCAACTTTCATCATCATTGCTTTATTAATATCAGGTTCAGCAAAGGATATTGGCAAGAGGAGATTTGATGTCTGCAGAGGACGAGGTTGCAGATTCTGTATTTCTTCAGGTAGTATACTGTAGTTACATATATGTTTGTCATCTTTGCATGCCTTTTTGCCTAGTTCATTTTAAACAAAATTTTGTGTAATTTCGTCGAGGGCATTTTTAAAATAAAGATGATTTGTTAACTTTGCGAACTCTTTGGAAATATACTCATCACACCAGCTCTGTTATCGAGAATTAATATTTCTTTTTCAATGTGAAATATTACGGTAGGACTTGGCTTACAGAGTAGTGGACTACCCCGTTGCCACATCCTGTCCATTGTTTTCAACATCAGTATCTTCTATATAGTATAACTTTGTATTATGCATTTTTATTTCAGTCGTACATTCCAAGGACAATGGAAGACGTATCCAATGTTGAAGAGGAGGTGAGACGAGTTACAAGTGGTGAGGACGCGGTAAATATTATATACCGGACAACGATTGGGATTCCAAGTCTTCAAGAAGTTCCAGCTGAAGAGGATTCAGAGGAAGATGAAGCGGATGTAATCAATGTTTCAGCATGCACTATTGTGAGTGACGTGGATTCAGGATCAGAGGAAGATGAAGACGATTGGAGCGACTCTGAAACGGATGGGTTTGAATCTGGAAAAGATGAGCCAACCGAGTTAACAGCTGATAAAAGAGCTGCACGGAAAGAGAACAAGAAGAAAGTAAAGGAAGAGAAGAGAGAGGCTCGTAAGACCAAAGTGCCCAAGGCTCAGAAGAAAAGAAAGAAGAAGCTGGCCAAAGCAACCAAGACCAGGTAATTTCAAGTTTTCGTATTTACTATGTATACAAGACAATGATTTGTTAGAAAACAGCAGTTGTTTTACTTTATAGTTAAGAATGATTCATATCACCAAAATTTGAGATTATTATTATTATTATTATTTTTTGCCGTATGCTTATCCGATGAGTGAACTTTACAATCTAATATATTTATTCTGGGTGATCCTAAAGTTCCAGCAAGGTTGGATTGCAATGTCAGTCTATACTTTGATGAATGGTTTGAATATCGAATCAATAGGTTTGATGGAGTGGTTTGTATCTCTTAGGTTTTAATGTTTTATGGAAGTGATTGCACTGTCAATTACAATTTGTTCAAGCCAATGTCTATTAACATTGCCTTTATTACTCACTAATATAACTAATTAACTACCGAGTATATTTAACTGTTTATTGTTTCTTCATTTGTTTTCCAACTGGAACAATTTGAACATTACTGATTGTTGCTCTAGCTTAACAATTGCTACTGCACGTACTGCTAGTAATTTAACTGGAAACTACAAGACTATGGGAATCTGCTTCAAGTGCTATATCAAGAAAATGAGCACATGCTAAATGTGCCAAAGAATTCCATCTCTAAACCATCCTTTCTAGATACATTTGTAATGATGAATTTTTAGTTATTGTTTGCGTCTTTTGTTGGACTGGAAGTGGTATTTTCACGAGTGCGGAAGAACTTGCTACTGTTTGTAGGTGTTATTAATGAAACTCGTTCAGACTCCCTAACAGAACTACTTCCAGGCAGACTCCCATTTTCCATATTAGAAAGTGAACATTATTTTAGGATTGCCAGTATCTTCCTAAACATGGATCTTCAAGTCATTCGATCCTACAGTAATTGTTGTATGTGTTACATTTACTTGTTTCTGATTCTGGTTCCTTGACTGTCTCTAGTGCTGGAAGTCAGCAAATCTCGCATAACTCTGAAAATTTGTGGCCAATTTTGTACCATGGCAAGCGTTGGATCAGCATGAGTAACCTGCATGTAATGCAAAGAAGGAAAAGGGAAAGGGAAAAAAAAAAGGAAGCCTGGCGAAATAGAAAACTAGGCAAGCCTCAAGCGTTCCCAAATCCATTTAGTTCCTTGAGGGGATCTTCTGTCAAACACTAACTTCTAGTGTTATCTTTTGTCAAACACTAACTTCTAGTGTTCACGTCTGTTTAGTTGGAGAAAAAGTGTATTTATTTCTCATAAACACAAAGGTGTTAGAATTAAATAGACTTAGGATACGTTTGGCAACCCTGAGAATTCTCACGTTAACTTATTTTCGTGGGTATTACCATTCTCACGGGCTGTTTGGTAAAAATAACGGCGTGAATTAGAATTCACGTGAGAATAGGACTACCACATTCAGCGTTACTCAAAGTCGCACCTATTTGCGTGAGAAACGAGAATAAGATTTGGGGGGAATTCTCTCAAAGTTAGTTGTGGGGTTGTTACGTTCATATAAAACCACAACTCAACTCGTCTTCTTCATATCAACTCATCATCGTCATCACTATTCAATCACTCGTGGGTAACCATTCTCATAAAAATTTATGCTTTTCTTGGCCAATTTTAACCATGTCTTCTTCACTTCACTTCTTCTTTTAACATCTTCTTCTTCAAAATTGTTGAAGGTGACCAACTAACCAAGTTCGAAGGATTCCGGCAGTCTCTGTTTCAGGTGCTATATTGTTATTAGATTGCATGGATTCATGTGTTTTTGGTTGTATATAATGAACTCTACAACCCCTCCTGCTACAATCATTAAACAGGTTTGTTTTTTTTTTTTTTTTTTTTAAGTCTCTATGTATATCTGTATTTTTGTGTTAAAAGAATGAATTTTTATCACATTTTGTTTGTTTTAATCATTTTGGTGATCAAATGAAGAGGAGTGATAAATAATTCATGAACGAATCCGGTTTTGATACCATCGGTGTTATTGTTTTTTTCTATGACAGATTTGTTTTGGCTTGAAACTAAAACTTCTTTCACAATACCGAATCTAAAATCTCCATATTGTGCAAATTTTGAGGTGATTTCATTTTAGCAAACAGTTAAGTAGTTGACAGCATTCTTGCTCAAATGTCTCTTTCGATTTTCTTCTGCCGTTCTGCGAAGAAAGTTATCACTCCGCACTTGTATAAGGGTTGATTAGTATAAACATTTCTCTTTGCGTCATCCTCTTATCTCATTTAAGATCTAAAGATAAGATCATGAAGTAAAATTTAGACAAGCTTAACTAAATACTACTTGAGTTAACATAATCTGATCATAACATCTGATGGATCAAGGAGTTTGCTAGTGTTGTAGAAATAATCAAATGAAAAAGATTAATTGTTCCTATAAAGAGCTATAACAGAGAGTGAGGTAGCTATATCCTTCCATCACAATTTACATACCTTACAGAAATATAGATAATGTGTTCAAGAAACTCCTTTTTTTCTTCTTTAGAATTGATTGCAGCTACAAACATGCTTGACTATATCATACATCATATATTAGATGTTAGTGTGGCTGAGACCTTGATGATAACTTCCACTTAATTGTAAATGACATATTTGCAAAAGGAAATTTGAGGTATGATATCCTTCACTGAATGCCTCATTTTTGGTATCAAACATGACAAAGAAATTTGAAAAGGGTCAGTTTTGATCACAGAAGGAGTTGCTTTTGAAGCAATCAGGCAACCCATCATTGCTACCAGTTTCATATTGATACAACTGGTGCTAGTGATACTTTTACTGTTGCTTTTGCTGTTGCACTAGTAGAGGGCAAGTAAAGAGGAATTTTTGCTGGTACTACACTGCTTTTCTGTTCAGTTTCATTCTTTTTGTTTTTGATCTTATTTGTGTTTTCACAAAATTTTGTAATGGTTGTGCTGTTATTGCAGCTGCTGCAGTTAAAAAAAATTCCAAAAATCATTTAACAAACACAGTACTGGATGCTCTCCAGTCTCTTTAACAATTCCATTGTCAAGCTAAGTTCTTCGAACTGCTAGGCCTTGAATCATGGATAAACTAGTCAGATATGTTACTGAAGAATGAATGTGTTGTTGAGGAAAAATATTTGTAATGGTCCTATAGGCTCAATGGTGGGCATTCATATAAGCCCACAGATTTCTTAACAAAAAGATTGTAGTATCCCTCCCAAAAATGTATTTTTTTTACTTTAAAAAGAACTTGCATGAATTTTGTGATGTATGAAATTTGATCTTCACATGCAATGGACTAAAATTTTAATTGAAAAAAATTAACAAAAAAGTGGTATAGGAAAACAAACTAACTTTGACAATTGAAAATTTAATTTGTTTCCAGACTAAAAAAGCCTACGTCGAAAAGAGTCCGTTTGGTAGTATGGTTTGGGTAGCCTGTATAATGAATAAGAGCATTGATATTGGATTTATTGTTTGGTCCATAAACAAACTAACTTCAATTGAAAATTTAATTTGTTTCCAGCTAAAAATGTCAGTAAAGAGTCCGTTTGGTAGTATGGTTTGGGTAGCCTGTATAATAAATAAGAGCATTGATATTGGATTTATTGTTTGGTCCATCATTTTAAGTGGATAGCTAACTGAACTTGATTTATAAAGAAACTAAATAATGGGCTTTAACCGGGCTTGTGGTATCCATTGGGAGAGCTACAATTTCATTCTACTTGCTTATAAATAAGGAAAGATCTAGAATCTGAGAGAAACAAAAGAACGAAAAAAATAAATACTATAAGAGCATTTGCAATGCAGGTGAATAAGGGGGATTTGTGACTATAGTCACAAACTAACTTTTGTTTAATTTGTTTCCAGAAAATGGATCCGCTTTGGTAATGGTTTGGGTAGCCTGAAAAAGCATTGGTGATTTTAGTCCCATTTTAAGTTGATTTCAAGGTGAAATCTTTCACCATTGAGATAGTGGTCGACTTGTTAATTTAAGAGCATTTGCGGGATGTTGGATTCCGGCTTTGTTGTGGATTTTTTTTTTTTTTGAAATCTTTCACCCGAAATGTTTCATTCCGTCGTGTGTTTTTTTTTTTTTCGGACGGAATGTTTCATTCAGTTTTTTTTTTAACTTCAGACAAAATACCGGACGGGATGCTACATTCCGTATGGATCAAAAAGCCTCCAGACGGAATCTAACATTCCGTCCGAGATATTTTATTCACATTTGCATTGCACAGCTTCACCTTATTTTTCACTAAAATGGTGAAAAGAGAGTGAATAAGTACTGAGGTGGCGGTGATAAGAGGGGGATTATTTTCACTTGCATTGGGAATGCTCTAAATACTACTTTTTCTTTACCCTTTCCCCACCTCCATCCAAGATCTCCATTACCCTTCTGCCACCACCATCGACCACCACAAATAGCAATTTCTCTATTGTGAAAGTTCTAACCCCCACCATCTTCTCTTTAAACCTTTATCTTGCTTGAAAAAAATAAAAAACAAAGCATTACTAACTAGCACAATCTACCATTTCCACCACAAAATCTGTAGAATTTGGATATTCAAAATAGGTAGCGCTTCATGTACTTTGGGTATTGAAAGTAACGGGTAGTGCTTTCTATATGTTGAAGAGTTGGTAAAAAAAAACAAAGAAGATGAACTACACTACGATAGAAACCGTTGGACCAAACAATCTCTAGAATAATCACTTTTGGAGTATCCACCACTAATTTTGCATACCCTAAACATGGTCAAGTACTACAGAAAATTAGATGGCCAAACATAAAATTGCCAACTACATCTAGTCCTGATTTTGTTGAAAAGTTCACTCCTCATCGGACCACGTTTCACCCGCGATGTTTCCTAACAATATGTATATTAGCTCAAAAAAAAAAAAAAAGCTAGATCATTTTAATGTGATTGCCACAAACTATCTCTACTACTTATAAAAGGGGTGTGGTAGTGGCGGAGCTAGGTCAAAATTTTATTTCAGGGTGGGCAAATTATAACATGCAACTTATTAGAAAAGCGACTCAAAATTCATTACACAAAAAATTGAAAATGTCATACATGTGTAAATTCATTATCCAAAAAAAAAATCCAAAAGCTTGAAATCAAGGAAAAAATTACAAGTGTCCACGACGAGCATCCATTTTTTGAAAGCATTTTCAGAATCAATGCTTTTAAATATCTTCTTCTCAGTGTGGGTTCTAAGCAATCATTCAACCACTTATCTCCTACTTAAGTTGAAGATTTCCGAATTAGGGATGAAAAATATTAATTATTAATTAAAATTTATGAATTTATAAATTTAGAGATTGTGGAAATAATATAAATTGTAGAAAGAAGACGAGAGATTAGAGCTTTTCAATGATTAATTACACAAGCCACTTTTGACTGAAGAATTTTTTAACAAGGATTTTACAAAATAAAAATGAAAAAACTGACTCCAGTAGAAGAGGGAGATTTCTTTGGTTTCTAATTAGAAGTTCTGATTAGGAGCCCTCAATTTAGTTAAAACCCAGCCCAATATGTCAATCTTTAATAAAACAAGTGATTGAAAAACATCACACTTTTAAGACATTTGGCATTTGGGGTAGCATAGCCACCATAGCAAAGTTTTACACCTTAGGAAAACAAAATACCCAACGACCAAACTGCAATTTTTTTGTGGAAGTTTTAAGGTGTGCAATTGCCCACCCTTGGCTCCGCCACTGGGCGTGGGCGAGCTAGCCAAATTGATGTCTCTCGGTTCTAACAGCCTATTAGATGGTTTTACTTCTCGATTTCATAGAAAAACCCGAGAGCCAACTCTCAAATGACAATGGAAGACCGCTTGCGTGTACATTGCAATAACATGATGATATCGTTCGAGTCCGTACACTCAAACTATATGAGAGACCGTTTGAGTGTACACTCAAAATGACTCGGGAGTTTCAACATGACAAGACTGGTTGAATTAGCTGTTGGGGCTGTGCTTAATACCAAACATTTTTTTATGGTAAATTTGTAATATGTATATTTTTTTGGGTTGCCCTATGCAATTTGATGAGAGCGATTAAACTACCTAAAAAATATATAAAAATATAAAAAAATATATATATATATATGAATGTACAACTTGAGTGAACCTATGAGTCAAATTATAAGTCCCCCAACGTCTTATGTGATGGGCCTTTGGGCTCGGTGAGAGTGGGTGCGGGTCGATGAGCTTTTCGGGCAATGTAAGCCTTCGGGATAGGGGTAATATTTCAAAAAAGATAAAGATAATACATGCATCACGCATCAGTTTCCACAGCAAGACCATTTGGTAGTTGGGAGTTGGGAGTGAGCTCAACAAGTCTCAAGTCTCAACGTAAGTGCAGCAAAGGCAAAGATACGATGGCATGCAGTCAAGAAGTAGTCAAGTATGGAATTATTGGAGTGGGGATGATGGGAAGAGAACACCTAATCAACTTATACCATCTTCAAGACCAAGGTGTTTCTGTTGTTTGCATTGCAGACCCTCATATTCCTTCTCAACAACTTTCCATTGATTTAGCTCAATCCTTTAACTGGTCTCTAAAGGTATGCATCTATATGTTCATCCAGCAATCACTATCATTCACTCTGTTTATCTTAATTATGGATGATAAAGTTTTTCATGTTGACTTTCTTAGTTCACTGTAATATGGATAAGACATACTAGTTATGACTGTTTCAACTTGCAAGGCTTTGTATTCTCTGAAGAATTACTGTTAGTTCAGCTGTTAGCTTAAGTGTTTGTAACCGCAAAAAATAAATTAAGTGAATGTTTGGGTGACTTATCAAATATTGAAATGAGTAAGTTGTTAGCTACGAAATTGAATTGAAGTTCAGACTTCAGAACGATTTCGATCAAAAAGTTAATGAACGGTTCGTTTAGAATTTTAATTTAGTTCAGCATTCAGATCTTCATTTTAGCCATTTAGTCTCTATTGACTGCATCTTATAATTCATGAATATGCACGAATACTCCAATTTTCATTTCTTGACGACTTAAGTCACTGTAGACACAAACCAATTATTGCTTCCAACAAATGTAAGCCTGGTTGTACATGAATTCTGATGATACACCAGAATTAAAAAATGGTTAACAACCAAAAAATACAACATACTTTTTTTTAATTCAAAAAATGCAATGTACTTTGATTTTGTTTCAATTGATACATGCCATCCAATTTCTCTAACGGCATGCTTACGTGGACTGTTAGTTTCATCCCCAAATTTGAAATGTTTACATGTCATCACATTTGAAATTTTCAATGTTGACATGTCATCACATTTGTTTTGGTTTTTTAATTTTTCTGATTTTTTGGTTTTCAATTTTTTCGATTTTATAGTCCATATCACGATGTTTTGGTTGATATTGACCACGTCATGGTTTTGTAGGTTGGCCACATGCCCACATAGACATTTCAAATTTGGGGTGAAACTAAAGCTCCACATAAGCATGTCGTTAAAGAAATTGGACTTGTATCAATTGAAACCAAATCAAAGTACGTTGTATTTTTTAAAACAATTTGTTGTATTTTTTGGTCGTTATCTCATTAAAAAATAATACATATTAAACAAACATGATTTCACACCGTTAAAAAGGTATGAGTTTACTTTATTTCATCGAGTCCCCTGGTACATTATAAGTGTTTTGTAAAGTGTCTCTTTTTTTCGTTTGCATTTTTTGTATCAGTAATTAAGTATATGACCTTGGGAATTTATGTAGGTTTTCTCAGGACACAAGGAATTACTCGACAGTGGGCTATGTGATGTTGTTGTTGTGTCAACTCCAAACATGACTCATTATCAAATTCTAATGGATGTCATCAACCATCCAAAACCACATCACATACTTGTGGAGAAGCCATTGTGCACCACTGTCACTGATTGCAAAAAGGTCAGGTGAAGTACTTTATGATTATTATAAAAAGAGCATATATGAAGATAATTTGTTGTCACGTTATGCATTTTCATTCTTTCAGAAGTGGTAACGCTATAGCTAGATCCCGAGTTGTGCCTATAATGCCTCTGATAGTGGTGTGAAATCTTCTAATATTGTGGCGAAATCTTCATTAGCTAAGCCAACTGTTAAAGCAGTATGCTGTGAACTTTCCTTCAATCATTATTGTTGTTGGAAATTTTGATTCTGTGGTTAGACTTTTAGTGTATTGTTCTTGGATTGCTACTGGGAATAATTTTGTTCCCGGCTTTCAGCCATGATATAATTGGTAATGGAGCAAATCTCCTTGTACTGATGTGATGAAACACAAAACAGAAGCACCTTATCATGTGGAATCAACATAAGAAAAACCCCTATTTTGTTTATCTTGACGTTTTGGTTGGAACATGGACTACTCTTCTAGGTCATAGATGCTGCTAGAAGGAGACCAGAGATACTAGTGCAAGTTGGTCTGGAATACAGATACATGCCACCGGTTGCTAAGTTGATAGAAATAGTCAAGGGTGGAAAAATTGGACAGGTCAAAATGGTGGCTATCCGGGAACATCGTTTTCCTTTTCTGGTTAAGGTATATTCATGTACATGTATTGCATTTTATTTCACATGTATGGCTTTTGCCAAGTTGAATAGTGATGATTTGTTACATGTCATACCAGGTTGAGAATTGGAATCGGTTCAATTGTAACTCTGGAGGAACTCTGGTGGAGAAGTGCTGCCACTTTTTTGATCTAATGAGGCTCTTTGTAGGTGCAGATCCTGTTCGGGTTATGGCTTCGGGATCTATTGATGTCAATCACAAGGATGAAGTATACAATGGAAAGGTAACTCTTAAGTATTTGTCCAACACTTTATGTTATTTAAGATACATTATCCAAAATATCTAGTTGGAGTCGTATATAAACGGAAAAATATTTTCATGCACCTTTTTCATTGATATTACTTGACCTCATTAAACAGCTTTTGTTTCCAATTTGTTTCATGTTTTGTAATGTCAGCTTAGCAATTAGATGACTGTGGTTCACTTGGTCTGGGCTTATAAAGGATTTCACTGAGCTGTATATATATTTAATCGTACTGACACTTCACCCCTGCTCCCAAGTCCCAACCCCTGCCAAAACTTTTGAATGTTTTGATAATATTGAAAGATAATCTGTATAAAAGTTTTCTCAGATGTTATTATTAAATGATTGAAGTACTAGAAATAGTGATGACAACAACAACAACAACAAAAATGCCAAATCTGCTTCCTGCTGCAAAATTGTTATAGTAATCTGATTTAATCTTTGTTTCGAGGAACTAATGATCACCATATTCAAAGAATGCCTGTTTGAATCTGTATTAGTCTCTTCCGTGGTACAGAATGAGTTTTTGGGGTAAAATACCTGCACAAGTAGCTAAAACACCAGTATACAGGAAATTTCTTGACAATTTGGATAGGTTTCAAATTCCTACAGATATCCCAAAATTTTACTATCTGGCAGCATCTCCAACATCTATAAATTACTTAGTTTTAGACGCTCTTCATATCATGTTCCTTGGGATTCTCCTAGGTATGATATCCTACATCTTGCCATGTGTGCATTTAGGTTAGTATCGTGTTTGTCCATACTGTTGATCGTCTCGTCGTATACTAGATTTTAACTTCTGCAACTTTTTTTTATATTTTTTCCACAACTGAATTCTTTCCCTTGTTATTCGTGAATGATGTTCTCTCTGAACCTGAAGTTGCTGTTGCATTTTATTTCCTACCTTACATTATTCGGAAATTTAATTTTTTTGTTGTCAAGGGAAATGGAAGTTATTCTTAATCTCAAGGCCAATCAATGTGGCATTTAGTCACTATATATTTCAGCCAGTACGGATCCCTCCGTTGAGTATTTTGGTTTGATTATTATTTGAAAGCAAAATACCTAAGTTTACCGCATCCTAGGCTGGATATCTAACACTAATGCTGTCACAGGTACCAGATATCATCGATAACTCATTTGTGATTGTAGAATTCAGTAATGGTTCTCGGGGAATGCTTGACCTTTGCATGTTTGCTGAAGGAAGCAAAAATGAGCAAGAAATCTCTGTTGTTGGTGACATTGGTAAAGTAAGCCATAGCTTTTATTAAAGTCTTGCATTAGGTGGTTATATGGGAAACACGCCCACGGCCCACCTATGCTGACTTCTTCCAGTTCCTTCATCTCATCTCTATTTATATTTTGGTGCTCACTGAGAATATATAACAGGGTGAGGCCTTCGTTCCTGAAGGTATAGTTCGAGTGGGCACTCGAGCAGAGGGAAGAGATGGGGTCCACACTCTAAAAGCCGAAGATAAGAGAATCAAGTACGCTAGTTTCAGACTTTCAGTAATAATGCTTTCACTGTGGTGCTCATACAAAATCAATCTAATCTCTGCACCTTTTATGTTCCAAAGTATTACACTTTACTGTTATGTTTTGTAAGTTCCAAAGTTAAGAATGCATTCTTTATTAATGGAAACCCAGTGATGCGCTAAAATCAGAAATGTGTATTCAGGTATGATGGACTACATCATGGATCAAGTTATTTGGAACATCTCAACTTCTTGTCTGCTGTTAGAGTTCAGGGTGCCAGAACCCCTGCTGTGGACTTGCAGGATGGCTTATTCTCAGTCGCCATGGGAGTTGCTGGACAACTTTCAATTGAAAGGGGCCAATTTGTTACAATTGAAGAAGTCGTGGGTGGAGGAACATAATGACTCTGAGTCCCTTGGATCATTTACTTACTCAGTTATTGTAAAAGTAGTGGATCTCATCTACTGAGTTATCTACCTCTCTGTATCCTCAATAAACCATCTTATTTTCGTCAGATATATCAATTGCAATTAATATATGCATAAAAAATAACAAAAAGAGAAGAGGAAAGAAACTCGAGTATATGAGACTGCTGATGAGTTTTACTGTCTGTTTGTGCTGGTAAGCGGTGTGGTAATAACTTGCATATAAACCAGGGGCGGACCCAACTCTTCCCGGGTTAAAAGCCTAAAAGATGATAGCCATGCCATTGTGTAAAAGGATGTAATTATTGACAGAACGACCGAGTTAAGAAAATGGAACACATGCCATTGTGTTTGCTATAGAACTGTTACTTATGATTATGAGGGAGAAAGAGGCATAGGTTCATGACTGTTCCTTAGCAAAACATATCTCTAGTATAATTCCCATAAAAACAAATCATAACCAATAAGAAGAAAATACTTGAAGTCTTAGACAGTTGCATCAAAGCAACTTATGAGCTAGATAAGCAACTACTCTAGAAAAGGAGAAAATGAAGTTGATTAAGCACAACACTTATTTATTCAAAGCAGAATGAAGTTGATTAAGCACAACACTTATTTATTCAAAGCAGATCTCAAGAGCAACAACAGGAAGTAACAATTACCATTAAACAAAACAAATTCAAAACTAAAATATATAAGGTAAGTAACATGAAACTAGAATCTTAGTACAAAAGTCATTTGTTCTTTATTTGAAACATCTTGTTACTCATCAACAGGAATACAAACTTAACATCTCCAACTGCCTCACGAATCTTTCCCCCCACATGATCACTAATAATGTTCAAAAGCTTTTTCAGAATCTTCGGAGAAGTATAATTGGTTTTTTTGGAAGAATTATCAAAGACAACAACATCAATATTAGGATCCAATTCAGCTAAGAACTCAATAAATTTAATAAAGTTTCAACAATTACTTGACTAGATTGATTCACCATGTCCTTTAAGTGCACAACCTTGTAATACAAGCCATTGGAGAGTCCGTAATATTGTTTTCAACATAAACCTATTCTTCACTACTTCCTATTTGTATTGGACATTTAAAAGATTACCAATATACCGAGATTAATTCACTAGATCTTCACAAGTAGCGACACCATACATATAAGCGAAACAAGGGTTTCCAACATGTTGCAAAAATACACATTTTACTCCACAGTTAACTCTCTTCGAACCTCTAAATCCATCAACAACAAAATTAGAACGACTATAACCAAAGACAAAACAAGAAAAACAATAAACACTATCTTTTTCTTCATAATCCTTGAGAGTTGGGACGAACTTGTTCAATTGGTTCAACTCTTTGGAACTTTGAATGACCTTGGTTATCATTTTCAATAGTACTAGCAATATTTGATGTCTCAATTTCTTTTGGTTTAAATAATGAATCTATTTTTGTACTCCCTTCGGCGTGACATTGATTATGAAACATTAATAATAATTAATATATATAAAAAAATACATGTGGAAATAAGTAATACCAAAAGTCCAAAACCCTTCCTAAAAAAATCCAAACCAAATACATTATAATTTAATAATTTATACATACATTGACACACAATCACAAAATCATTAACTAAGTAATGAACAAGTAACAAACAACAATTAAATTGAAAAAAAAAAAAAAAAAAAAACTAGACAAATACAAAAAATAAAAGTAAATTATAGGAAGAATGAAAGAGGAACATGTTGAGGACTTGAGGAGCGTTAAGTATTCAAATTCATTCAACTGAGAGAGAGAGAGGGTGTTAATTATAGGGAGAACTGAGAGAGAGCGCCAGCCCAGCTAAGAAAATAAGGAAATAAGGAATACTTAATACTTTGATAACAAACCACCTTTATTATCACGTTTAATTGTTAGCAGCAAATACTTTTGACTTTTTAGGCTGTTAATCCTTCAATCCCAATTTCTAAGTATGTGGACAAACTTTTTTGCCTTGGGTAATTGGGCTTTAAATAAAAAATATAGTGTATTTTTTTTTTTGCAATAAAAAGACCCCGGGCTGAAACTTGGTCCAGCCCTCTCTTAGGTCCGCCCCTGACCGTGAGTTTATAAACAACTCAAAATGACTGCAAATAACAGAACGTTGTGAATGTTCGGACTTTAGTTTCTAGTTTGGGTTGGAGTAGGTTGAGGACTGGCAGAGTGGCAGGTAGGGGTGGCAATGGGTGGCATTGGGTTGAGTTTGTGTCGTGTCATATTTGGGTCGCATGCTAGGAGAGCAAACCCAAATTCGATCCAATTACTAATTGTGTCGAGTTTGTCAAACCTAAACCCAACCCCGCCTATATAACGGGTGACCCGTTAAGCCACCGAGTCAATTTCAGATCAGTTTCGGATCTGATTCACATATAACATGTATGGAAAATATTTAGTATTTAATATACGGGCCGGCTACGTCGACATACTATTCTAACATACTATCTTGACATACCTAAACAACCGTTAGATCTTCCAAAATCTAATATCTAGATATGCGTCTAAAAAACCAAACAAAGATTAAAAAAACGGAAGGCAAAAATGACATTTATGTTTTTCTCATAAACCTTTTCTTCTCTTCATTTACGTTTGCGCTCATTGCTGAAAAATTCTCAAGTCGTCAGTCGTCACTATACCAAAAAATAAAATGAGCAAAATACGATTTCTTTTTTCAATTTCTACTAGTTTTGTTTCAGGCAATCGTTGTAAGAGGAATCCATATTGAAGATGAGCGCGTATCCCTTCCTCCCTCAGAAGTTTTACATGGAGGAGATGAAGATTAGAATTGATGTTCCCTTTTTTGTTGAAGAAAAAAACTGAAATCTAGATTTATTGAAGTCGAAAATCGTCATTTCTGATCATTTGCTTCTATTTTGTGGAGAATCCCATTGAAGGAGGGTCGAATTTTTCAATTTTTTAACTATTTTTTTTTTTTTTTTGTAAAAGATGTTTTTCAATTGTAAAAGTTAATTTCTTATTTAAAGTTTTTTACATTTTCTATTGTCATTCTTGATGCATTTGGGGATGATTATGCTTGAACCAGTTACCCATTAAAAAAATGAAGAAACGGTTATCATTATGATTATCCTTCAGGAGTTTCTTCATGGTGTTGAAACGACTTTTATAACAACTTTAGATTGAGATTTCACCCACCATGTCTCTTAACAAGGAATCAGTTTTTAAATGTTGAAGCAATTGCTCTTTGTACATATCTACGAGGGGCTTACTTCCTGTTTGATGGCTTCTCATCCAAATATCGATATAATTAAAGGTATGAATACGGCACTAGTGCTTACATCATGAGCCAAGGGAGCAAATATCTTGATAACCTCAAAATATAGCATCTGCTGTTGGAGTGTTGGTATCTTGGAAGGTAATCAAGGTGTCTCATTGCTTGAGAGCAAGTTCTAGTGTCACAACTCTAATATCATAGTATGGTTGTCATCATGAAACCAGAGAAGAGGACCAAACTACAATAACACAGAAGTTGATATTCACGTTGCTTCGACATCGCCCAAAAGAATTCCGCCGTTATCATTATACTAGGGGAAAAAAAAATATGGTAGAGCATGGTATTATGAGTTAATGACTGATCATATTTTGATTAAGCATCGTATAAAATATTCATTGACCAAAATTTAAAATTTGCTTCTTCGTATGCTAAGTGCTAACAAGATATGAGGTTATGTCATGAGTAAACAGGCATGATACAAATGACAGGTGGATATCAAGACAGGAAGTAAAAACGTAGACAACTCAAGAGCATATGAAAGTTAAAAACCAGCTCTTTCTTTAATTCAGAAGGTATATTAATTTAAGGAGCTCTAACTGGTAACATGTAAATTCGAACTGCCATGGATTAGGTTCTTTTTTGTGTTTGGATTGTTTCTTAGATCTCTTCCATGTTGATACTGATACACACCTCGCACAGTTGCACTTATATATGCGAACTAACAATTTCTCGATAGTAACAACACCACCAACTTAGCTTGCAATCCTATAAATAGAACAGATCAATATAATTTTCTTATTTAAGTTGGCTGGAAAGAGCCGCTTCCAAACATTATTCTTTTTTGAATCATCAACCAGTGTATTCATCCTCAACTTTTGAATTTAAGAGTCAAAGCAGGGAGAGTACAGGTTAGAAAATTGGAATAGTTTAATCGCCTTCCCATTCTTCCCTGTCCCTAGGAACAGCTCCAAAATGCTTAGCCAAGATGTCCACCACAAGTGGAATCATGTCCGTACAAGTAAACTCTTCTTATAAACATGTCCGAGATGAGAGGGCGAAAACCTATCCCTAAAAAGTGGCTCCTTGAGAAAGGCGTCAAGTTTTGATTTCTCAACAATATAGATAATAATATTTTGTTCCACAGTCAGATGAAGCTCGCCGGAACCATACCGGCTATTCGGCCTACTTCATCCTCGTTTATACGTGAATGAAGAAGAAGAAGAAAAGGGTTTTTCTTTTGTGGAGAAAAATGAAATGTCAATTTTGCCCCTCCTATTTAATTGTGTGATTTGTTAATTAGAAACGCATATCTAGACGTTAGATTTTAGAAGACTAACGGTTGTCTGGATATGTCAAGATAGTATGTTAGAATAGTATGTCGACGTAGCCGGCCCGATATATATATATATATATATATATATATATATATATATATATAAAATTTTTAAAAACTATCTATAATTCAATTACATATCAATAAAATTTGAATAATGAAACATATAATTATCGAATGAATCAACACGACGACTAATCATTTTCCTTTTAGTTATTTATTTTGGGTAGTTGGGATGAGATTTTAAAAAATAAGAAAACTTATCTTAAAACAGGCTATACAAGTTATGGGTTGATGACCCTACCCATTAGACTCGAAAACTAATCGGGTTTACTAGCGGGTTAACATATGTAACTCTAACCCAACCCAGTGATATGACGGGTTAGACATGTCAACTCTTAAATAACCCAAATTTTTTGTTTCCAACCCGAACTCGCTACTTTCATGTCGGGTTAGCGGGTCGTGCACACGTTTGTGCTGAATTATGGCTTGGCTGCTCATCAGCTTTGTTGTATCACTTTGGGCGTTATTTTTGTGGGTCCAATTCCCAAACGAGTCGATAATCACTTCTCTACAACTCGACTACAAGTGTGCAAGCCTTTCAGTGGTGAATGGCCCAGATAGGCTACGGCCCACCCACCATCACGTGTTAAATCGGGGGCAAAATGACGAAATTAGTCAATTAAATAAAAGTACATTCCCCAAAACCCCCCCTCATCAAATATAAAAAAAGAGCATATATGCAGGTCGTCGGTAGGTAAATCTGTCGAGAGAGAGAGGAAGAGAAATAAACTCTCTTTCCTATATTTCCGGTATCTCAGGCTTTGATTTTTGTGGCTGTAAGTGTCCCCAATTCTTTAGCTAGATCTATGCTTCTTTATATATTTATTTATTTTTACCATAATATATAGTTTAGATCAGTAACGTTAATTCATTTATTATAAATCTAGATCTATATATTAAGTTGACTTTTTTAAACTTATTAAGTCCTGCTCCATCTTTGTGTTTGATTTGTGGGAAATTTTTAATTAAGGATTTGTTAGTGGTTGTTCATTTTGGTGAAATGTGGAATAATTGAACTTTGATCTAAGACCACACTTTATGTTTTGTTTTGTGTTGGTTCGTTGTCTATGGAATTAGTTCTGCGTAGATGTATAGTTTATTGCGCAGGATGGTTGCGTAGATTAGGCTTTCATTTTCTCTTATGTGTGAAATTTACTTCCTGTTACCTGGATTTTTCACCTTTGTTATCATTTTTTTTTTAATTAGCGTTCAAGTGATCTGTTGTAGAGTCTATTCTTTAGCTAGATATTAGAGGTTATAACTTTTGTTTTCCTTCAAAACTTTTGTCTTTCCCTGAAAAGAGTATTTTTTGGAATTGTTGGCAAATCCTTCTCATCTTTCTAGAATATGGATTTCAGAGATCTAGCGGTTGTTGTTGAACTTTAAATTCTTGAAGAATATTGTGTTCTGACATTTGTGATTCTCCAGCCAAAGAATCCAAGAGCCAAACCCAGTACTCTCTTCCTAGATATATAGAGTAGACTATTATAATTCCACAGGTTTTTCTCTTACAAAACAAAACTAGGTGTCCAAAATTGAGTGGTCCCAAGTTCAAGTGCAAGCAATACAATCCACCAAAATGCCGGCCCACAAGTTGACCACGTGTTAAATCGTGGGCAAAAACAGATCCACTGATAGAAAATGGCGAAATTAGTCATGAGAAAAAGGCAAGTACATTTCCGAAAAACTCCCTAATCAATCAGGGGCATATAAAAATGGACATACACTATGCAGGTCGGTAGGTATATCTGTTGTGAATTTAGGGGTGGAGAGGAAGAGAATCTCTTCCTTCTATTTTCTCAAATCTAAACTTTTCCATTTGTAGCCTCTACTATATTTCCGGTATCTCAGCTGTGAGTTCCCTAATTGTACTGTTCCTTTAGCTAGATCTATACTTATTTATTTTTTAGCATGATATAGTTTAGCTACATTAATTGAACATTCGGTTAGTTTAATTTTTCTGATAATAAAATGTGGCACAAAGTGTCTAAATCTAGATCTATATATATTAAGTTGAATTTTTAAGTTTGAGTTCGTTGGTAACTCTTAAGCCCTGCTCCATCTTTGTGTTTGATTTGTGGAATTTTTTTACATGGAAAAGTTTAATTTGAAACTGTTGAATGTGGATAAGTAATTAAAAAAAAATAACAAAATAAAAAAACATGCAAGGCTTAAGCCTCAATGCTCTAAACCAATAAAAGGCTTACGGTGCAGGTTGCGGCTAAAGCATTGGTTGTAATTGTGTGTGAAATTTTACCGAAGTAGGGGGAGCTGGGAGAGTTTGGGTGAAATAGTCTAAAATGTCTCTTGATAAGTGCCATAGTGATTCCAAAAAACCAAAATCATTCTAAAAGTGGTTGTAACTTTATGGTTGTGTAAGAGCATCAGCAACGCACTACTAAAAGTGATTTCTAATGTGATAGGTAGCCATTTTTTTTTGGCAATTTTGGTCACCAATGTGCTGCCAAATCAGTATTTCTATCGCATCAATTGTTATAATAACAATCAATTTCGTCGAAATTGTAGCAGCGAGTCGGATATAATATTGTTACAACTTTTTCCCATTTCAACCCCCTGTTTTTGTAATAAAAAAATTAAAACGGCTGAATTTGGTACCATTGGACTGTTGGCCTATATATTGCAATTATGCCGCTCTCAATTTTCACCAATTCACTCATCTTTTTCTTTTCATTCTTTAAATTCACGAATTATCGAGCGCCATCCTCGGCCGAGACGTATTGAAGATGAAAAATTGCAATCATATGTGTTTAACACAATAATTCATCTTCAGTGGAGATGAAACACAAAGTATGTCTTGGCCGAGGATCGCGCTTTATAATTCATAAATTTAAAGAATGAAAGAAGAAAACTGAGTGAATTGGTGAAAATTGAGAGAGGCACATTTGCAATATATATAGGCCAACTGTACCAAATCCAGCCGTTTTAATTTTTTTTATTAAAAAATAACATTGGAACGGGAAAACTTGTGCGACGGGAAAAGTTATCCTGTTCGATTCACTGCTATAATTTCGACAAAATTAGTTGTGATTATAACAATTGTTGTGATGGAAATACTGATTTGGCAGTGCATTGGTGATTGAAATTACCAAAAAAATCACATTAGAAATCATTTTTAGCAGTTGATGATGCTCTAATGAAATTTTAGCAATTTTTTCTTGTGTGCTTTCTGCGTTCTGTAGATCAGTTTGTTCATGATATGTTTTAAAATTTGTTAATTGTTGTTGATTTTGGTGAAATATGAAATAATTGAACTTGATATATGACCACTTTATGCTTTCAAGATACATGTTTCATTTTTTCATCTCATCTACCTTTCATATTGTGTTGGTTGGTTAGAAATGGGTTGGTTTTTTCTTCATTTCGTCGTCTCTGGAATTTGTTCTGTGTGATCTGAAATCAGAGAACGGCTTAGCACGATCAGGGTTCTGCGCTGTATAGTTTATTGCGTAGGATGGTTGTTTTAGAATTAGAATAAGCTTTCTAGAGTTTGCTATGTTTTTTTGGCTATGTGATTTAGAAATTTTATGCATCGCCGTTTCATTTTCTCTTCTGTGTGAAATTTACTTCCTTGCTTTTCTTTAAATATTCTTTGCTGTAACCGCTTGCACCATCATTTTTTTTTCAATTACCGTTCAACTGATCTGGTGTCTGTTGTAGTCTATTCTTTAGCTAGATATTAGAGGATATATATTTTGTTTTCCTTTAAAACTTTTGTCCTTCAAGTTAAGTGCGGCAGAAAGCAGATTTCTGATGGCGTTTTTCTCTTTCCCTGAAAAGTGTAGTTTTTTGGAATTGGTTGTGATTTCTTCCCATCTTTCTAAAATATGGATTTCTGAGATTTAGCGGTTGTTGTTGAACTTTAAATTCTTGAAGAATATTCTGTTCTGACATTTGTGAGTTGGTTCTCTTCTATTTGTCCTGGGATACTCTCTTGTTACTATTATAAGCTCGTTAGTTTAACTGGTATTGGTTCTGGGAACCAAGGAAATATTCCTGGTTAATACAGATTTTCTTTACCTCTGGTCTTTTCCACTGTATTTCTTCTTTTGCTTTTTTGGTTCTTCATGATTTTATTTTGTGTTGAAGTCGCGTGTGTAGGTGTGTTTGCTTGTCTGCGTAGCATCTGTTTCTTTCAGGTCACTTTGCAAATTTATGAGACATTAGTGTGCAATAAAATTGAAAAGTCGAAAAATACTCTGCTCATGTCATCCTCTCTATTTAGTACTTCAGTGAAATAGTGATCAAGTTGGCTAAATTGGTTCCTTACAGTTATATGCCGATCATTTATTCTGCTTATAATAATTGAAAGATATGTCACGTTTTCATTCATTTTGTGAAGGTTCTGAAAGATGGAGAACCAGCTCAGCTTTTGGCAGTTGGGAGATGAGCTTCGTGGGCAGTCAAAGGTTTCTGAGGATCACAAGTGGCTCATGGCTGCTTCTAAACTAGCTGAGCAGACAAGATCAAAGAATGAGAGGATGAATAACGTTGATCTGTCCAAGAGCGTTGCAGAAACAAGGCCACGAGAGAAAACTGGGTTTCAGGAGGAAAACAAATTTGAGAACCTGAACTTCAATTTTAATCTTCTGAATTTGGATTCCAAAATGAATGAACCTATGAGCAAGAGCTCCTTTCGCAATGGACTGTATAACATGAACCCAGTTTATCAGAAAAACACCAGTAATAACATCGGAAACTTCAATATGACAGTGGGCAACAAATTTAGCAACAATAGCCACCACAGTAACAAAGAGGCAAACAAAAGCAGCAATAACAACAGTGACAACAACAATGCTGTTGACAAAAGGTTCAAGACATTGCCTTCAACAGAGACACTTCCTAGAAATGAGGTGCTTGGCGGTTACATTTTTGTTTGTAACAATGATACCATGCAAGAAGATCTGAAGCGGCAGCTATTTGGTAAGTTACCTCATTTGTTATGTACTTTCTTTTTGCTTCTTTTTCTTGTTGTGTTATTGTCAATATAAGTTGACTTAGTATATGAACACAAGCTTAGTTTTTAGTTATTTTTTTGGTTGTTTGAGATGGAGAAAAGATGATAAATGTATCTATCATTCCCCACTGATCAATCCGGACATCTTTGGAGTGGTGGATCTTCAAATGGATTTAAAAGATTGGGCTGATGCAGTCCTTTTTTTTGTTGGTGTTTTTATCCCCTGGGTTGGGAGAGGGGGTATGCCTTTTTTTTTAAGGACCACTAAACAAACCATGTGAAGAGATTTTTTTGGCTTAAAGGTCATACTGTTATAGGAGGTGAAAGTTAGAGGTAGAACCTCATGTAGAGTGTCGCCAAAGGTATTGCGGTAATTAATATACATTTTCTTTTTTGGGAATTAGCCTTGCGGTTGCCAATAAAAAAAAAAGGATAAAAGAAGGCCCAGATGTATTTTGTGCCTGTTGTTTGTGTTCGGCAGGTACCATTACGAGAGATAAAAGTTGCTTAATTTTTTATTATAGTTATTTGTGGTTGATGAAATTATATGTATTCTTTTCATTTGTCTTGCAGGCTTACCACCAAGATACAGAGATTCTGTTCGGGCAATCACTCCTGGGTTGCCGCTGTTTCTGTATAACTACACTACTCATCAGCTACATGGCATCTTTGAGGTCCAATTTCTGTGTGTACATTTTTTAATTTCTTTGATGACTAAGTAACTTTATTTAGATAAAGAGCAGAAGGTTTATATACAAATTTATATATTGTCTAAGCAACTTTTCTTTAATTATTCTTTTTTATCTTGTTTCTCCTTCTACAGGCATCTAGTTTCGGGGGATCCAACATTGATCCAACTGCTTGGGAAGATAAGAAATGTAAAGGTGAATCAAGGTTTCCAGCACAGGTAAACTAAAGAAGGGTTGAAAATCAGCATATGTTTGTGAGGTTAATGCTTATAGAGAAAATTTCTGACCCTATTGTTAAAATGATTGGCAGGTGTGCATCCGTGTCAGGAAAATCTGCAAGGCTTTGGAAGAAGATTCTTTCAGGCCAGTTTTGCATCATTATGATGGCCCCAAGTTCCGTCTTGAGCTTTCTATTCCTGAGGTATGGTTAAAAATCCTCCCTATTTATTTTTGCATGCTGTGTGCGTTTGTTGGCATGCAATCAATATGTACATACTTGCTTGGTATCCCTTTGTGAAGAATTATTGACGATATTTTGTTTGTTTAAATTTACAGACCTTGGCCTTACTGGACCTCTGTGATCAAGGTTCGATGTAAAGCTGTTGTGATGGGATTGATGCCAGTGTGCTAGTGTTGTGCATGTTTATTTTGTATTTGGTGTCTGTTGAGTTATTTTATGTCATCGTTCTGTGTTTTCAAAAAGCGTAAGCTTTGTAGTTTATCTGGTTGAGTGGATCTTCCCAATCTCAGGTTAGTAGTGATTTGTAAGCTTGACAGAGTTGGCGAAGGTGTAACCACCTACAGAAAGATATGGTGATACATGTATATGCATACTTATTTAAGTCAGACCTTGGTAATCAATGGAAAAACCAATTTGTATTATGTAGCCAATGTTGGCGGATTTTAATATATCTCTCTTCTTGTGTTTCTCTTATGTTTCCTGTTTGAGTAGTTACGTCCTTGAGTTGAAGCAGTAATGTGTCTTCCTCTTATATCTGGCCTTTGTCCTTTCAAAGAAGTATAATTTGAAGGTTAATCGGAACCTGATGGCCACATTTTTGTCAACAAAATGAAATTGGGCCAAGATATATTGGGCCCATGGAGTATGGAAAAAGAGAGGCCCAATAAGAGGTTTTGTTGTTAACACACATTTTAGATCGTTGAATTAATTGAGTGAGGTCGTTGAGAAATGACAAGAGCCGCTCTCTTCCAGTTGCTTCGCTCACAAAAGAAACAACTCTCACCGATATTTAATCAAACAGGTGCTCTTCTTATTATTAGCTGTTATCTGTTTCATTCATTTGACTTTTCCGTTGTTGATGTTGTTCATTGAGTTTTCTTTTCTTATATTTGAGAAATGGACTTGTTTCTCTTGAGATGTGAATGTGATTACTATAAGTCTATAATAGCAAACTCAGAGACCACTTAATTATGCTCATAATATTGCTTATCATGTAAGTTTGTAGTATAGCGTGGAATAGGTGAGTCTCCATAATCCCAGACAAAAGTAGTTATGTGGTTGTCTGATTCATGGAAAGTTTCGCTGATAAACTTCTTTTTTGAAGCTGTTTTACTAGTAACTTTCCACACAATTTAGATCACTTGACCCGGCTCTTCTATTTATGGATAAAAAAAATTAATTTATAGGAGCTAGTAATACACAATTTTTTTTTTTGCCAGATTCAGATTGGTAACTAATTATAAAAAGGACATCTTTTGGGATAAAAAAGATTAATAAGAAATATATTTTTTGCATGTGCTATTTCTCTCTAGAACGAGCTCGACGATAAAAAACGGGTTGAATTGGTAGCAAAGTTATGTGCATTAGGTTTGTTTTCATTTTTTCGTTTTTTTCTTCTTGTTGTTCAGGAAGAATATTAGTTGTGGGGTCTTTTTAAGGTTTAACTTTGTTATATCCACGCATAATTTACAAATGTAATAATTATAGTATAGCTTGTGACTAGTCACTGTAGGAATCATCTTTCCTCTAAGCAGACGAAATATGGATGGATTACCTTCTCAATTCTTTTGAGTTCTCTTGCTAGCAGATCTTACTAAACCGTTTCTCTTGCTTTTGTTTCTTGATAGCAGGCTTCCTCTTCCTACTTTGTGGTTTGTAGTCTTTGTACATAACTTCACTTGCTCTTTCATCGATAGGTTTTCTAGTTTGAGATGTTCCTGTTAGTTAGGCTGCTTTCAATCTTTCACGAAGTAATAATATATCCATTTTGTTGGGAGTTAATTTTCTCTTAGTTTTCTTTCTCTTGCTTTGTTTCTGATAGGTGGTCAATCACGCTCTCATTGTCATTTGACTTGGAATATTTGGTTCCAGTTTTGTTGGAGTCAAATGTATCTTGGGTTGTGAATTTTGTGTTTAGATGTTTTTATATATTGATTTATTTTTTATCCTTTATCTAGTATTTTGTTGCTCGTGTTTACTTTTTGAATATTCTGGTTTTGTAAACCTACTATTGATCCTATTTTAATTAAATTTCGCCTTTACCAAGCACAGGTCTCATCCTATTCTCTACACTTTTCTCCTACTCTTAGATCATTTGCTATTTCACCTTTTTTAAAAAAGCTAAATAGTTACCTATGGAGGTTTTCATTACATACCAATTAGAAAAAAATTGAAAAGTGGCTGGTGGGAAGTGTTAATATGAAAAAAAGAAAAATTTAATGTGGTTGGTGCGAAGTGTCAATAACGTTTTCTAATTAAAGCTAAATAGTACTCTATCTAGGGAGATTTTGATTATGTGTCTAAGAATGTTAATCTTTTGTGTCAATTGTTGAAATCTTTCTTCTCGGTGAGGAGTAATTTCCGTTAATAGTGTGGACAAGTTAGGTGCTTTGAAGGTTGTGTCAAAGTAGTCTTATGGCTGATTTATTGGTGGTTCACCATAAAGGGGGTGTCATTTGTGCACTTGTTGTTTGTTGAAGTGGTACCTTTAATAAGAGGAAAAGTGAGTACATTTGTATCATTACCTTCACATTGTTGTGGGCTTGTGGCTATGTGCTCATCCAGTAGGTGATAAACGGAAAGCAATTGAGTGGCCAGATTATGTCCAGCCTAGATGTTTAAAACCCTAATGCCTTCTGGAGCTTATATTCCACCTTGGCACCCGCATATGCGGGCACAGTTCTTCCCCTGACTGTGAGCTTATGAATGTAATACTAATATTAAGGCCAATCAATGGTCCAGACCTGTTCACAGTAATCAGCTTGCCCACATGGAATAATTTCCATTCTTTGTGAGTTATTCTCATTAGTTGAGCTACGATCTTATTATTTAATAGTTGTTTACTTGGTTCAGCATTTTTGCTAAATGTATTTTGTGGGCTGGTTGGCAGTGTGAACCTCTCACACTATGTTTCATCATAAATCCTTGTTTTAACTTTTACCAGTAAAGAAATAAAAAGACAAAAGAACCATTGTTGACGGTCTGCGTAGTTCATGTCTTGTGGATTCAAAATGAATTGCAAACTGTGGAAATTTTGAGCTATAGGTCATTGAGCTGTGATGCGTGCATGACGGCATAAGTTGCTTTCAGCTACCAAATAGTTTATTATAATCTCTGACTCTCTGAGTTATTTGTTCCTTTTAGCTATACTCGTGCGAGAAGCCTTATTTTTGTTCCTTATTGTTATTTCTCTTCCAGATTTTCATACTTCAAGGATTGGCACATGGGAGCAGGCATCCCCTGTCAAATACAACATAACCCCTGCCATGTGTCCTGGTGCACAGAGAAGATGGGCTTCTCGAGCTGCAGAAACAGAAGATGATGGCAAGATAAGTATTGGACCACGCAGAGATGGAAGACCAGGGGAGGATGGCAAAGACTCTGGGGTTGTCTATTATGGTCCAATATCATCTACCATAAAGAAAGTGAAGCTTTTGTCACTCTCCACCTGCTGTCTATCTGTTTCCTTAGGTCCTATCATAACCTTCATGACTTCTCAAGACATGAATGTTATTCTTAAAGGTGCAGTGGCTTCGTCTGTCATATTCCTTAGTGCCACCACCACTGGAGCTCTACACTGGTTTGTAAGCCCTTATGTTCACAAGCTTACATGGCAACCTGGTTCAGACAGCTTTGAGGTTCAGATGATGTCGTGGTTGGGCACATATATTTCAAAGACAATTAAATTTTCTGACATCAGGCCTGCGGTAACAAATAGACCCTATGTTACATTTCAGGCTAATGGAGAGTTCTATTTTGTTGATACTGAACACTGTCATAACAAGGCTCTATTGGCGAGGCTAACCGCTCAAACACCAGCCCACGAATCAGCTTTCAAGAACTTGTAATTGGGAAGTCACCATTTAACAAGAAAGAGGATAAGAGCTCAAGAACTTTGATGTCAAGATGTTTCATTTTGATTTCCATTCTTTGGCTGAAGACTCTAGTTCCTATGTTACTTCCATCCTGCACAAGTTTCAGAGAGCATGGGCAAGGCATCAGATTTTGGTCTTGATGAAAATAAATTAGTTTGAGGTTGCTTAAACTTTTGGGTAGTTTAGACACTGGCCTAGTATGTATTTGCTATGTATCATGATTTAATTATTGACTGAAGGTCACGGAATATTTTCCCCCTTTATTTGGTAAGGAATTTTTTTTTATATCCCCAACCTCCCCAGTGTGATTATTTTGCATGTATTTCATGCCATGGTTATCTGTAGCATTGATATATGTGGAGAACAGATTTTTTGTTGGGGATCAAAGATGAGCTGAGAAACACCTGCATCATCTTTGTAAGCAACTGAAGGTAAACAGGACTAGATTGTTGAAGCAATGATGCTTCATGTATTAAGTTGCTAATTGAAAGGCCTGTGAAAAATAACAAACTTCGCTAGCACATCTGCATTCTAGTTGCTAGTTAAAAGTTATAAAATCCAAAATTACATCACGATGCTAGTTGCTAGTAGGAATTAACCTTTTTAGCTAGAAATTTATTGACCATTCTAGTAGCCAGTAAAAAGTACGAAATTCTTGTATCAAAAAGAAAAAGACAAAAAGTATGAAAGTAATTCATAAATTGGCATTTTAGCTGGTACTCAGTCCTATGCTCGATAAGCCTAGCATTGATATCAATTCAATTGGTATACTGAGGTTCCGTTTGCTAGAGTTAACGAAGGGAGTAAGGGACAAAGTACAGAAGAGATATATATATATATATATATATATCGGTTTGTCTAGAGTGCCACTCTAATATTGCCACTCTTATCTGACACTTCTCCTCAGCCGTCTGATCCCACCTCAAGATCTGATGATTTAATTCACTCAAAAACTCTGAAATTTCAAAATTTCATAATATTTCAAAATCGAAAAAAAAAGAAATAAGAGAAAAACGCGAAATTGGAAGAAGAACTCTCTCTCTGTCTTCTTCTTCTCCACTCCAGCAACCAAGCCATTTCGTAGGTAGACAGCCAAAAAAATAGCCAAATTTGAGCCGTTGGATCACAAAAAAATCAAACGCCCATATCCTAAACACCGAAAAATCAAATTACGAAGGGTTTCCTATTCCTCTCTCCAATCTCTCATGGGTTCCTCTTCTCATCGATTGCTGTCTACGAAATCTCTCATGGGTTCTCTTCTCATCAATTGCTCTCTCCAAGCAAGACATAAACTCTGGATTTGAATTTGTTCCAGAATTATCGTTGAATTTTTTTTGATGTCGATGAAAATCCTTTTGTACCATCGCGGAGTTGCATGGAGAGAGTGGGTTGAAGGAATGGGTTACCGCTATAGTTAAGATGGAAGTGAATGGAGATGGTGGTAATGATGTGCATTTTGAAGCGTTTCAGTTGAGTGATGTGTGTTAGGTTGTTTAAAGAAGGGTGGTTTGAGACTGATGTTGGGGAAGGGTTTGATCTAAAGCTATCGAGGATGAAGAAGGAGGTTGTTATTGGGCCTGAGGATGTTAAGGAAGTTGATAATGATTTTTTCTTGGTTGTTGTTAAGATAGTGGATCATCAGGTTCGCTATTACTTTATGTTCGTTGTTTTAATGTTTTTCACTTATCATGTTATATAATATCTGTTAAAAACAATTGCTTTTTTATTTTGTTAGATTTAATTTTGAAATAAAAGTTTATTTTAGGGTAATTGACACACCATTACTGGGGTTTATAGTGATTATATTTATGTAGATGTAGAAATCAATGTAAAAGTTAG
Organism: Coptis chinensis; assembly: GCF_015680905.1. Lineage (NCBI taxonomy): Eukaryota > Viridiplantae > Streptophyta > Magnoliopsida > Ranunculales > Ranunculaceae > Coptis > Coptis chinensis. The sequence continues at coordinate 62,483,448 of NC_141460.1, forward strand.
TAACATAATAACTTTTTGATTGATTCTAGTACATTTCATATTGTAAACTTCACCAATTTACGGTTCATGTGTTTGGTCCGTCGCTATCGCATACTCTACCATATAGGAAAAGAAGGGCATCATGTATTTGTACCCCCTCCACCCTCAAGGTCTTTAGGATAAATGATTAGAATAGGATTAGAACCGTAAATAAGATTCTCAATTTCAACCCTCGGGGATGGGCTCTTCACCGGGGGGGGGGGTGAGATTAACACATACACGTTATGCATACGATTTCAGGCTAGCGCTTCTCTTAAAACCTAAAATACTAAGAGCAAAATCTATTGACATAGTTACAACTCCATGATATGCAAGGAGGCACTGTGTAAGGTTTTGAACCAAGAATTAGTTGTGTATTTAATTAATAGTAATTGTTTTCTTTTTAAATAGATACGTTGTTGTGTCCTATGTCATATACGTCGCCGTGTCTGACACTATGTACCTGTACCTGTACCTGTGTCGGACACCGACACGCGTTACCTGTGTCAATGTAAGTTGGAAAAAAGAAGACTACTGCAACTTGTGTGATTGATGGACAATACCATTTTTACATGGTCTGCTAGAAATAGATTAGGTTTCACACTCAAAAAGTAAATACATTTTCACGCAAAATATTCCTATTGGATGTTGTGGATATTTTTACCCCAGTTAGGGAAACCCTTATGGTTCTAGTTTGAATTGAACAGAGGATGATTTAATTTGTTCTGTGATGCAGTTCGTATAATCCACATCATTAGTATGTTTTCTCTACATGCATTAGAGTCAGGTTCTCTTACCATGTAATGGTCATACCCAGTTGTCTTCTGTAGGCTGAGTGTTACATTGACCTGTAAACCTAACTGTTGAATTCTGCTCTTTTGTTTTTCTTACGCTTTAATTGTTTATCTTACGCATTAATTGTTTAAGGCACAAAGCTGGTGCAGTGTACCTGCTTGTTTCGGATATTAACTAATTTTAAAGTTTCATATGTAATTTTTTTTTTTTTTTTTTTTTTTTTTTGACGATGGGCCACTTTCAATAACATTTCCTGTTGAGAACAGGACCGTACCAGTGACGATGAGGGCACTGAAGACTCACCTGGACAAGGCAAAGAACCTTCCATTTGTGAAGAAAATTTCAGATTTTTACTTGCTACTACTGCTGTCAAGGTTCTTAGACCCCAATGCTGACATTCCTGCATTAGCAGAGTGTGTACAAACAGGAACATCAGTACCAAAAGGTTACCAGCTACTAATAGATTCAGTGGCTAATGCTTCTTGACTTGAATGGTCGTGCCATGGTCCTCTGCCTTAGTTATGTGCAAAAAATCCTTTCTGACATGGTACATGCATGCTCTAACTGGAGTGGAGATTCTGTTACAAGTCAATTATTGGCTGTGATGTATGCATAGCAGTGATCAGTTGGTTTTTGGTTATTCAAAACAAATGTTTCATGATGATCGTTGTGTGGTGTAATTATACTTTCGTAAAATTGTGTTATCAAACCTTGCATCTTAGATGCAAATATCTTTCAAAACATGAATCGTTTTATCTTTTTGTGTCAATTTATATTGTGTAAGCATTTTGAATTGATGTATTTTCCTAAGAGCATCTCTGGTAGTTTCCCAACTAATTTAGTTCTGTTTTTAAACCCTATGATGCCACCAAGTCACATCTAATCTTAGGTAAGATCCACACATAGGTACTTATACCAGCGCACACACCAGCACATAGACTTTTTTCACCCTTCGACCTTTGATAGACTTTTTTTATACGTCACTGGCATAATCAAATGCACACTTCTGGGAGATTTAAGTTTGGCAGTGATATGGCATCAAATAGGTGCAGAATGGAAATTTTATGCATGCTATATAGGAGAGTCTAAACAGGTAACACAGAAATAGAGCAGTACTCATTTTCTTCCTAGAAAGGTAAAAGAGTTTTACATAAAAAGTTGAATAACAACTAGATCCAAACAATTAAGAAATCTCAAAAACATCAGGGAAGGGACGAGTGTTTAAGTTATGTGGAGTTCTATATCATTCTCCCAGAGACAAAACATAACTCCTTACTTCATCTTTGCCTCAGTAAACAACACTTGACGATTCACCCGGTCATACTTTGAAACTCAAGCTTCTCTGTCATCTTCCGTGGATTCTTACGCTTCACATAAAAAAAAATCCGTCCCTGCCACAGAGACAAGCCTGATGAATATTGAACCACCCTTGGCCTTCCCCATTAAAACTCCTAAATAGTGAAGCCTGCAAAATCAGCTTATTGTCAGAATGGTATAGGAAAATTGTAAATTGGACAAATAAATTCAGAGATTAATGCACATTCTCAATGTGTTTTTGGGCCCTACAACTGACATTTATAAATGGAATGCCCAAAAATATTCTTCGTCTAGTTATGACAGCTTTAGGGCAATTACTTCATAAACCAAATAAGAACAAAGGTAAAATAAGTTCATTAAAATATGAGAACAAGGATTATAATCATCTGAAGCCGCTTTAAGAATGTTTCAAGACAAAGACTGAAACCAATAAAAAATGTATGACAAAGTCATATTGAAGGATAAGGACAGCATGCTCCCTCGTTTTCTTAAGCAGTATGATGTCTCTTAACCAACATAAATATAACAACAATTTGACTCATTGGAATAGCTATTCAACGCTGCCCTTCCCTTTTCGTTTTCCCAAGACACGTCTGGAATTCGTGAACAACTGTAAAACCTCTATCTATTGACAGCAGGGTGTAATTTGGCTATACTGTTTCTAGTTCTTCCCTTCACTACCACCCAACTTGTACTAACTAAGCTTTAGTAATTAGCTAGAATGCTGAGGTGATAGCCTCTATGGAACTGAAGAGAGTGGTCACATTGGAGGCAGTAAAGATATCCTTCACTCTGAGCTGCGATCTAATGTAACCTATACTTGCGCAAACCATAGAACTAGGGTCACGATTTGAATATCTTAACCTCGAATCCTAACTTTCTTCCAATAGATAAGGATAATGAATACCGGTCTACACTAATTCAGTTATGATCTTCATCAGGTCAAGAACAAACACATTATGGAACTTCTGTTAGACATACCATTTTTTATTAGAGAAACAAAAAAGCCACCACTTTATTCTAACACAGCTGTAGCTCCCAACTCCTTAAGCTTCTCAATAATAGGATTGACTTGCTCTTTCGTAACCCCCTTTTTCAAGGGTTAAAGGGTTCTGCAAGCATAATTACTCCACATCCTTCTGAACCCTACATGCAGAAGAGCAATCAGGGCATTCAGACAGCTCAACAAAGAATGCTAAATAATATATCGATTCTAGGAAACCCAAAATAAAATACAATAAAATAGAGCAGATACCAACTTCCTCAAATCATAACATCCAAATATATATCTAGAAATCTATACAGTGAGACGCGGATACCATTGGAGACATCATAGTTCTACTGAGTAAGTCTGCTTACTTGCGGGAAAGAGCCTTTTTCATAGGATGGTACAAAAGAATTTTCATCGACATCAAAAACAATTCAACGATAATTCTGGAACAAATTCAAATCCAGAGTTTATGTCTTGCTTGGAGAGAGCAATTGATGAGAAGAGAACCCATGAGAGATTTCGTAGACAGCAATCGATGAGAAGAGGAACCCATGAGAGATTGGAGAGAGGAATAGGAAACCCTTCGTAATTTGATTTTTCGGTGTTTAGGATATGGGCGTTCGATTTTTTTGTGATCCAACGGCTCAAATTTGGCTATTTTTTTGGCTGTCTACCTACGAAATGGCTTGGTTGCTGGAGTGGAGAAGAAGAAGACAGAGAGAGAGTTCTTCTCAATTTCGCGTTTTTTTTTTCGTTTCGTTTTTTCGATTTTGAAATATTATGAAATTTTGAAATTTCAGAGTTTTTGAGTGAATTAAATCATCAGATCTTGAGGTGGAATCAGACGGCTGAGGGAGTGTCAGATAAGAGTGGCAATATTAGAGTGGCACTCTAGACAAACCCGTATATATATATATATATATATATATATATATATATATATATATATATATATATATATAGGCTTACAACGGATATATGCACAAACAACTTGACGTGGTATTTGGTCCCACTCTATTAATTGGATATAGCCTTTATATTACTTTTCCTAATTTTCCCTGTAGTGTAGTCGTATAGATAATGGTGGGTTGAAAAGGCTAGGGTACTTTTCCTAATTTTCCCTGTAGGTATAGATAATGGTCGGTTGAAAATGCTATCATGAAGTTGATGAATGAATGGGCTGGTCGAGAGTCGAGACATGGCACTATTGGTAAGTAGGGAATCTGTTCCATCTCGCAGTCCTTGATTATGGATAGCTTATTTTAACGTGGTATTTTGGTCCCACTCGATTAAATTGGCTATAGCCTATATGGTACTTTTCCTAATTTTCCCTGTAGTATGATAATGGTGGGTTGAAAAGGCTAGGGTACTTTTCCTAATAATCCTGGTAGGGAGTAGATAATGGTGGGTTGAAAAGGCTAGGGTACTTTTCCTAATCATCCTGGCAGGGAGTAGATAATGGTGGGTTGAAAAGGCTTTCATGAAAGTTAATGAACGAAGAGGGAATGGTGTAGACATGGCAACTATTGGCAAGTAGGGAATATGTTCCATTTTCCACTCCTAGAATCCATAGATTATGGATAACCTACACAAAGAGCATGGGCCATAGTAGTGTCACTACCCTTCTTTAATGTGGATAAATGTAACCAAACATGTGTCACTTGAAATCTTGAATATTCCCAATTGCATAACAATCAGTACCTTGCAGAAAAATGATGCTTCCCCTCCATTAAATTTTTTGCAGAACCATCATCAGTGCACATTATAAGTGGTAAATCTCAGAATTCCATTCACAAACTTTTACCAGCTTTAAATGCTCATTGGCCCATAAAGGGAAAGCAAAAGGAGACTCAACTGATTAGTAGTACTCTTGCTCCTTCATAGTCAAAGTGCTAAAGTGAGAAACCCAACTCAGAATGTTGTCCGTGTTAAGTTTTCATGGAGTTAATTATGGGCTTCCTCTATGTGTCTCAGGGATCTCACATCCTCTAGCTCTTTCTCTTGAGTAAGTTCCCATGAATTTTCACAGTAACCCATATGCCCATTTCTTACTCGTTGTTGTGTTTGTGCAGAATGGCAGATCATGATCTGAGAAGGGAATCCATAAGAAGGCATAGATCTCAAGGTAGAGAAAGATTTGAGAGAATCTATGTGTTGAGGGAGTTGAAGGTGATCAAAGAAGAGGAAATCTCAGGAGATCTGGATGATTTGTGTACTAGTTTAATGGGTTGTACAGCAAAAGCTGCTTAGAACCTTCCTTTTTACATCATGGAATACTATCTATCTAGGAAAAGCACCTGTATTGATTATGTTGTATGTTTAGTTTTGTGGATTCATGTGTGATGCTTGTATTTCTTTGGTTGCTAGTGCTTTTATTAATTCTTCTTGTTGTTACTCGATCACTTGTACATATCTATCAGGTATCCGTATGCTATACACCCGTGTACGTATTATTGGAAAATCATGCTTGAACGTAAGGGTGGAATTCGAGCTAAACAAGCCGAGCTTTACCATGCCCTCGGTTATTTCAGCTAAATATGTTAATTACACGAGCTTTAAATTGAGCTCGAGCTCGGCTCATATAGTAAATGAGTGAGCTCGAGCCGAGCCCAAGCCGAGCTCCGAGCCCTCGGTTATTTTACACTATAAATATGTTATTTGAACTAAACGAGCCGAGCTTCATCAAGCTCATTTGTTACACGAGCTTTATTTGAGCTCGAGCTCGACTCATATAGTAAACGAGCGAGCTCGAGCCGAGCTTAAACGAGCCAAGCCCAAGCCGAGCTCCGAGCCCTCGGCTCAAATTCCACCCTTACTTGAACGTATATTTGTGGAACTAGATTTTTGGACCCGTTCAACGAACGGGGACCGTTTTTATATAATTTTTTTTTTAATTTGGATGCATGAGTTCCACCATGCACTCTTCTATCAGTTTGAGCACTGGAGCTAGAGTAACTTATACATAGGAGACGAAAATGAGTATCATACCAAGTTAATAATAAAAAGAAAACTTTAAATTCATATTATAAGAGCTGAAAATATTCTAATTGAGCTACTCTCTGAACAATCGATTGAGTCCCCTTTAAGGTTTGTAGTAGCTGCAGTGACCTTTTGAGTTTTAAGTCAAACGACCAATTGTATCCACTATATGCCACCTGGCCTCTTACTTCCTTCCCCACATGACTACTGCTGAAAGAAAGTGTGCAATCACAAATGTATAAAATATTGTACCAATGAAAGTTCATGAAGAAAACACGACAATGACTTGGGCAGTAGAAGATGGAACAATTTTTTTAAGGTAATTGTATAGTATTACCAACTCTACATTTTTATGAAGTCGACTTCTTATTTTAGTTGTTGAATCAAAGCTTCAGCTTTTGTGGCCCTTTTTTCGGTAGCTTTAGCTTTCTCAAGTTCTTATTTTAGGAATTTTACCTCAGACTTCAGCTCTTTCATCAATTCAGTGCTCTCGTTGGATTTTAACTCAACATTGGAATCAAGTAAGGCCTTCACACGACACAACTCCGCAGAAAGCAATTCCACTTTCTCGGCATTAATTTATGCAATCTTGGTCGCATCATCGGCATGGCTCAATGCTTGATTATTTGCATCACTCATCATGGGCATCTCATGTTTCATTCGTTTGAGCTCCTCTATAGTGGACAGAAGGGATGTGACATCGGCAAAGATATTGGAGTCGGACAAAGCCAGCGATCTCGTTCTACCATTCCTCTTCCCTTTTTGTGTTGCATATACTCCGTGTGAGTAGCCCGAACTTCTCAATCTCAGTAGTCTCCTCCACTTTCGTTTTGAGAAACTAAAGCTTCCCAATCTTTTCAGTAGCCTCCTCAGCCAATTTCTCTGTGACCTTCAACTCCTCAAGAGCTAAAGCCTTCTCTTTCTCCATAGATGCTTAACTAATCTTTCGAGTTTTTAAGTTCCTCCTGAATCTGACTCAACTGTGCCTGCATATTTGATCCTTTCGACGTGCGAGATTGTGTTTTCTACACAAAACATAAATGTACAAAAGTATACTGAAAAATTAAACAATGAAAGACTAATAAAGTATCAGGATTGTAATAATTACTTTCATCAACTTACATTAGGTGTAAAAAGTAAAACTGATCTTGGGGATCTATGATATGAATATACATACCCCTTAAAAGCGATTAGCTTCATAAGTAATGTGTGCTATGATATTAGCATGCCTTCAAAGCTACAGGTTATTCACTATTTGAGTAATTGGTATATGAATATACATACCCCTTTAAAAGCAGTTACCTTTATAAGTTAAAGTGTGCTATGTAATCACTTGAATGGACAGAATAGACGATGTCTCTTTGTATCGAAGCCTCAAAACTAATGACTCATAACTTAAGCTACTAAATCTGGATGAGGAAAAACTACTATGGACTAATAATCTACAGAGTAATGTGCCAATGCTAACTGTGCATGTCTATCTACATAAGCTATATGACTAAAATTAATTAATTAGGTGAATGTGCTATATATTATCAAACAGAGGTAATACAATTAAACTTTATAATTGTTTAAGACGACCAAGAATCAGTAAATACATCTCATTGCGAATGTGCTATTATCTAGCGAATTCATTGTGTTGAATCACAATGAGATCATTAATTAATGAGAGTTCATACGCCTAGATATTAGTAGTTGTATATGGATAGGAACTTTCAAATTCTAATACAATTCAAGAAGGAACTCATTCTTACTTTTACAATCGGTACTAAGTCGGATACAATGGGTGCAAAGGACTTAATCAGACAGAACTTGATAAAATCAACAACATATAATCAAAGACTTTTACTACACAGTTTACATAATCAAAGACTTTTACCACACAATAACATAGTAAACACGAAGTCATTATACTATGTGAATAACTTAACACCACTGACAATAACATTGTAACAATCAACAATCTCAACATGACATATTTTAAAATCAAAATAACTAAAGAGTAGAAAACTCCAATTACAAAATTTTGTTTACTCGCTTAATTAGTTATCGTAAAAATAATATGACAATTGACAACCTCCCAACTTTAACTGAATAATGGAACATAGCAGATTGCAGTTAGCATAGCAAAATATTAGAGGCAACTTAATGGCCAAGACCATTGGAGGGGTCTATTGAACCCTCTCACAAACGATATGCGGGCATACCTCCTTCACTATGCCGCCTACTCTCTTTATGGTTGGTTTACAAACCCACAATTGTATGAAGTACAAAGTAACTAAATACTTATACGCAACTGCATAGCAATTAAAATTGCTATTTAATCTCGATCCCAAAAGTTGAAAAGTTACATATACATTAACTTAGTATAATGAGTTATACTACCCATGTAATGTTTATTTGATAAACAATAAAACAATCAGCTGCTTTGGGTTAGGTTATTATATGGTTAATATTGCCTAGCTATAAGTTAATTATAGTATTATTGGTTGGTTAATTTAATATGTGAAATAACTACACCTGTTGAAGAGGCTTGGAGCGATAGAGAAGAAGGATATAGAAGCAAAACACTAAAGAGGAAGGAGAAAGCCTACGTGCGCCTTCTGTTAGTATGTTTGAAACAATCAAACAAAGGGATTTTTCTGAGTACATTTCCTAAATATTGTTTCTGAAAGATTGTTTCCTATTTGAGTACAACGATTGTTCCTAAGAGTTAAGAGTAATTCGATCAAATCTTAATTGTATTATTAATCGTGGACATAGCCAAAGTTGCAGTAGAAGAAAATATAGGTAGAGAGGAACACCTTGTCAGCTGCATTCAATAACTTATATCATAAATACCCTAGAGAGTTTTTTCCACTATACATTCATTAGAGGGGCAAAGTTCAAAATAGCATCATCAACCACACTAAAAAACATTGCTAGCAAGTCTAGCTACTGCTTGATTCGTTACCCCCTAACCCATGATGAATCATGTAACTGCTAGCTTCCTACTTATATATTTTACCATATTAAGACAATACCAAGGTGCATGTCATCTGCCATTAACTATGTCACGCCCCAAATTTCATAATGATTGATTACCAAAGACACATGACATCTACAGTCATTATGAAACTCGGGACGTGATCGGACCAACTAAGCAAAACCCAAACTAAACAAAGACAGAATAATCTTACAAAATTTTTGGCAGAGTCTTTTCTGTATTTTCAACATTTCATAAACTTAAATCCTGTCATAACCTAAAAATCATAACAATATAAATATCCCAATTACTTAACCGTCTCGATGAATGCCAGAACAGTTAAATAACCCTTACGCCTCGAGACAATTTAGTTCATTCCCTTAGAAGGCATTAGTTTCTCTAGTGCTACTAAAATGTACTAAAAACATTGTATAATTTACATCATGATTGTTAGTTCCTCTATACAGTGTGAGGCGTCCTTTTATCAAAGTTATTCAACAAATAAAATAGATTTACCTTGTCCAAAAATCTTTATATGGTAATCCACCCCCTATAAAAATGTTAGTATACTTACCATCTTGCAAAGCATATTTATATTGAGTTTGAACTAACCTCCACATTAGTGCAAATCACCTTCAAACAACCATTAGTGCCTGCTTCCCTTGCTTATAGTTCTCCTACTGAAAGCATGAATTTCATGAATCTTTGTCAATCTGAAGAAGTCTATATACTTAAGGTCATAGGATCAAAATCACAGCCATCTACATGTATGCAATTTCAAATTGTAACCAAAATAAATGTAAATGATCGAAATAGCAGATGAAAATGGTGAAGGAAAATTATCACAGGAAAATATTTAGAAAGATAACTTTCAAGCGAAGAGCAAAGTACTTACACATTTAAGTTAAAGAAATTAAAGTTGGTGTGAAGAATTCAACCCAAATGACAATTAAACAGAACTCTAAGTCTATAAAAGTTCCGAGTATCCAAAATCCTTAACTTAACCAAGTATCAAAAGCTTTGTAGACTTTTGGTATGCATTGGGGGTTACACTAAAATTACAAAAATTAGGTGTTTCTACAACGAATTAATCATATGCCCTATAATAATACATGTGATTTGCATAGAATATGTACTTAATGAAACATCAAATAACTACACAAATTAGTATTTAACTCAAACAACATGCAATGAAGCATTGCTTTCTCAACGGTGGGAGCATACCTACCAAAGGCGATTATGCTTGGGTGATTCTAGGCCCTTTTGAACACTTTCACACAATTAACTGTTTGTTTTCTAGAAAAAAAGAGGTGAGAACACGAATTATATTTGTAATAAAGCATTTGACATTTTATACTTGGACCTTTTCACTTTCTTCAAGAATTCTTGCAACAAAAGATTTGTAATTATGAGTTCGATGAAGAATAACTCAATCAGTGTACATTTGATTGTGTTTGGACTTTCAGGTGAAAACAAAACACATAAGAGAAGATTACTTACTTGTGAGTACATACCTTCCAGGGATGGATTGAGATAAATTGCAAAAAATATGTGACTAAATTTTGTCTTCTATGGGAGAGAGAAGAAATTGATACTTGCTCTTTAACTACGGGAGAGGTAAGTTTCAACGCTAAACCTTTGCATTGTAAATATAGTAAACTACTAACTAAGAATTCAAATATCTCGAAGCTTGTAAATATCATTGAAATAGTTGCTACTTTGACGACATATTTACACTTTGTGGAACTAATAAACTACAAAAGTAATAGGGGGAAAGAGACTTATTATTTTACTTTATAGTACATCAGTTTTTCACTCTCTTTTAGTTGATTTGTGAGTATTTTTTTTTTTCGATAAACACAACTCTAAATTGATTCGTGAGTAACAAACTAAAGGGAACTCAGCATAATGAGGAAACACTTAAAGAAAAGCTAAAATTATTTACATTTACATTAAAAATTATTTACAATATTCATGACAGCTATCTACAGGGTTGCACCTGCAGGTTAGAGGTTTCAATGGATGTAAGTTGTACTATAATATAAATATAGATTTCGTGCCCGTTCACTGAAACTTACACCTTACATCCATTGAAAGGTGTAAGTTTACACCAAACATCAAAAGCTTTTGGTTCACCTCTACATGTCCAATGGTAGCATTGCTTCCCGTATTAAAGGTAAAGAATAATATATTCTAGCCAAGCTCAAAATCGTTCATTTCTCAAATGTTTTCTTTTTCCAATATAGGTAATATCGGCTAAAAAAAAGGGAAGGAGCTATACATTTTCTTTTTTCATTTTCTGAAGATCAGTTTTGAAGGCTCTTAGATTGGCTGCTCGTGCTTGTGCTTCAGTTGAAGGACCCAACTTAGAGGGCTTCCCTTTCCTAGTCACGGCCTCTATCTTCCTCTTCTCCAGACTATCTTGACCTTTTGATCGACTTCTTATCCTTGACTAACTCCTTTTACCCTTCCTTAACATCCTTGACGATGATTCAAAATATGGGGTAACATGAGAAAATATGGGGTAACATGAGAAAATAGAAATCATTATGAACTAAAAATAATAATAATGTACTACTCATTAACCGATTAATCACCAGACCATCTAAATCGCGCTTTATGGAAATCAAATACCTGAGAACCGCGCACATAGTCTATGTTTGCCTGTAGACTTGCTTGATCAGATGAAGGCTTACCAACACACCAAGTTTTCTGCAAAGCCAAAAAATTAGATTCTGTTTTCTACTTTTATTATTGTTGATGCTAATATGATTTTGAGAAGGAAAAGGGCGTAGAGTTATTGTTGAATAAGATGGAGTGATCGTTAGAGAGGGCAAGAGAACAGCGAAAGGTTTTTACTTATGTCTATTAATTTGAGGAGGGCATGGTAATTAAATAATAAAAGAATGAGAAACTAACAAATCTTGGGAGGTGTTTAGAATTTTAATAAGTGTCTATCATTTCCAAGAACGTATAATTAGTAGTAGTAGGATTTAATGACCCTCTTTATTATTTGAAGCCAAAAGTTCTGATATGGTCAAGTTATTTTATTAAGTAGATGGTGAAGAAAATCCTTCCTAGCATGGTACACCATTCAAAGGAGTAATCCAGCTTGCATCTTGGTAGGCTAATAGAGTGGGACCTGATTTTATGAGCAATAGTTGTCCATGGGGCACACTTGATATTTGGCCAAAGACATTTGGGAGAAGATATAGAGTTATGTATACCTATCTAAATGGGATCCATTTCATATTTTAATTCCCATCCAATTCCAATTTAATGTTAAGCTCAACTCAAAATGCATCAAGTTTTACCTGCTGTAGATCCCCGTGTTTAAGCACGTAGTACCGATGGGTATAGAGTTAATCCATGCCCACTGTCAACCCACTGCAAAAGTTATATGTGCCTACTTAAAAATGGCAGTGTACAAAGTTCTTTGAGAAGTGGAGGAAAATAGAATGAACCTTACCTAACATTTATTATAGCCTTAAAAATATGGTAGAGGACCTTAACAACAACGGAATAGCTACAAACCACATGAAGTGCCCACTGCTAGACCCCATAACTTACAACTTTATGCACTTCTTTTGGACATGCTATTCCTTACTTTTTACTAAGGTAATATAAAAAAGTTGTTGAATTATACCTAATGGAGGTTGATTAAACGCTTGATCTGCGCTTCTAACATGATACTTTCTTATACTGTAGTATGGATCCAATATTAGCCTCTTTTATCGTTTCTCTGGTGATTCTAGAAAAAATACCAACTGGAGCAGCTAGACAAAAAAATTACAACTTTCTTACCCATAAGACACCTCTTTTTACCCGAGTTTCATAAAGATATGAGCCCTAACATGATACTTTCTTATATCGTTAACGTGGTTAATCTATAACTGGACCATGTGTGTCTTACCATCTACTTTATCATATGCGGCACAAAAGCTACTTTAAGCTACAAATGGAAGTATTTTAGAGTCACAATTTACCTACATGTCAGTGTCATAATTTGAAAATAGATTGATTGCAGAATCAGGGAGACCAACTGATTCAAGTTGTTTTCCAGAGTTTAGTCCGTTGAGCAAGTGCCCCACTTCCTGATAAATGATAGTGGCTAAAGATTAGGTGTGTATATCAATTAGTAAAAAAAAATAAGAAAGGTCAACTAAATAGGCTAATTAAGAAGACAACGCGTGGAATATATATAATTTGGACAGAGAAAAATTAAAGTTAGAAAACCACCATCCCAGAATTCTACACGCAAAAAAACCACTTTGTTACATAATATTATAATATTATTTGGAGACCAAAAACCAATTTTGGAGGTTTATAGAAACTGCTTAAAAATTCATTTGCACATACAAAAGGGATTAAAAAAATTACTTATTAAGCCAGGTGATGAGATGGAAAAAAAAAAAATCTATCGAAAGCTTGACATAATGAGTTAGAAGAACAATAGTACGGGACATAATGAGTTTGACTCGTCCACTTATCCCAACAGAGAGACATTTGAAAGACATGCATGGCTGATATTTTTATATAATTACCAGAGAAGTGAAAGGAAGTGGAAATTGAGAACAAATTAAAGTACAAATATCAACATAGATTTGAATTATATATCTTGATCCTTTGTGTAGGTTATTTTGTGACCAAGAACCCTGGAATGTATCGAAAACATCCTAGCTATATATAAATCAAATTTCCTCATACAAAGAATAGATATAGGGAAGAGAGAAAGATAGTGTAACTTACATATCAGTGTTATGAGCTTTGAGAGAGGCGTAGTGGTCTGGTTAACAGTAGAGAAGAGTATTTCTATCTAGAACCACCCCACAACAAAATCACACATAAAAAAGATCTTTAAAAATAGGTTTTCAAGCCCGGTAATTATATCGAACTACTGCTACTTAATAAGAAATAGTAGAAACCACACAATCACATATGCTACAAAAGATTCATTACGGCTCAATAAGTTGTAAGTCCGTGGCGTGGACTTATTTATACATACCATGGTTTAAAATCGCCATACCAACTGATCCAAACACGAATTCTCATCCAAACAAAAATACATTCATAAGCAAAGAATATTATATTATATTGGAAAAATACATTCATAAGCAATATATAATATATATATATATATATAAACAATTAAAAGAAGATGGACTTGAATGCAAGCATGGTTACTTGCATCTCTACTTTTATGAAGGAAAAAACCAAAGACCAATTATCCATTCTAATAATCATTGGTGAAGGACATGAGATTGTAAAAGATGAAAACGATGTTGGGATAACAAAGTAGGATATGAGCTCTCATAAAGTAGTAAGGAAATGCAAATACTATTTATTCATTAAAAGTATCCAAAAATATATTTAACATAGTGTAGCATGCTAGAGAGGTTTCGTTTAATTTCAACTGAAAGTCATATCTTTGGAAAAAGAAAGAAACAATGTAACACAAAACATGGAACATGACATTCAATTATAAAGGGGCCAATAGACATAAATCTTAAGCACGAGCGAAATAACATAAGATAATAGAATCATATTATGAAGATCAGTATATGTATCATAAAACAAAAAGGTACTTAAGTAATAACAATATCTAATTAGTTGTCTATTTAACTTTTCTTCACCTGTACAGGCTAGAGCAGGAAACTTTACGATCCTTGAGCAATATAATAATAACTCATAGTAATACCATGTTTAAGGATGGAGATTTGTGGTTTTGAAGGGGGGCCGGGATACTCTGTTAAACAAATTAACTATGAAAAAGATTTTGTAGGGATTAATATTAGTTTCTCCATTCAAGAGATCTATTATTATTATTATTTACTTTTCTATTGCTTCCAACTAAGTGCAAAAAATCATCATAACTTCACACCATAAGGTACTCCTAGTAAGTCTTACTGAATAGAAGAACATATATTCTTACTCATATGCAAGTAATTGTTTGCAAACTTAAGTTTGGACGGTCGAGGATATCATGGCTAAATTGTTCTTAAAAGTGCGAGCTATATAATTTGATAAACAAACAGACTAAATTAGGGTAGTAGAATTCATACCCCAATATTGTTGTGCTCCCATAGCTTATGAACACCATAATCCATTGCCTGCACAAACCAACCAAAGAACAAAATAAACAAATTATTTAATTAATTAATCACTTCTAGTTCACACCATTATTTACCAGACTCCAAATTATGTCACTGATTTTTTAAAAAACAATATGGATAAGTACGTCATATTTTCAATGTCAATCTCTGGAAATTTGCATGTTATGTGAAACGTTTACAATAATCCCACAAACTTCATTATTGAAAAAAAAAAAAAAATCCCACTAACTATCTTATTTTCTAGAACTAAGTCACTAACATAGACCCACTGTTCATGCATTAATATGGATTTTGGGGTCACGATGAAACTCTTAAAAGGAAGTATGACTCTTAGGTCTTAACATTTTCTCTAAAGCAAGATAGGGACGAAAATCAATATCTAATCTGAATGAGACATAATTTGTCTTAGTATCATTGAGTCTGATTTTGTCAAGCTCCCATACAGCATGCACAAATTCAACCGCCAGTATTAGAGATGTGGATCATCACTTACAGAGAAGAATAGAAATAAACGGTAGTCACCACTTCTCTCTTGAGCTTCCTGGTACCCAACATCTAATTTCTTGTTACCATTGGGTGTCTTTGCCCGCAACAATCGTACTTGATGCTCTTATGGATATCATCCTCACTGTATGATTTAATAATGAAAAACTTTGCTACAGTATAGTCCAAACGAAATTCTTCCCTGTTATATTGATCCCAATCTAGAAATGCACTCATATCTTTGTCCTCATTGTTAGCATCTGATGAGATGCTTTGTCCCCTCACAGCTAAAGTGACCAGTAAACCCCCTTTTGGTTCTTGAATCCGACTCTTGGCCCTCTGCTCATCTCACTAAACCCATCCACATTATCATTGCCATATCCAAAGAAGCCACCGCCTCTACCCTTGTTCTTGTATGTACTTTGTATCAATACCAAAGAACCCACGGCTAGTCGGCTATTGATCCGCGGATCATAACCATTAGCTCCAAAGCCTCCCGTTCTAGCAAGAGTTTCCATATTGGCCATAAAACCTATTGCTTGTATAGGTTATGTTTACAAATCCAGGAGTTCCGCCCAAACCACCTGTCATTATATATAAGACACTCATAATGTGTAGTCTTCAACCATTTTTAGCTCCACATGAATCAATAGTAGGTTATGACATACCGAAAGGTACAATGCTGAATGCTGTTGGTTAACCAATGGGCTCTTCACAAAGATTCCAAGGTGTGGTCAGAGCCGATGATGTTCAAGCCAGAGCGGTTTGAAAAAGGCAATGAGGAAAATGATGGAATTAAGGGAGATGGCTTGGCAATGCGGACAATGGGAACGATGTTGGGTGTCTGGATTCAGTGCTTGGGAACGACTTAGGGGAGAAATGGTGGATATGAGTATAGGTGAGCGACGCCCTTAGAGGCCATGTATAAGCCAAAAGCAGCTCTACTTAACGTCCTTTCTCAAATTTGAAGTAACGGGTGTTTGGTAATAAAGCTCAACGCTAATGTAATCTTTTCTGTTATCCGCAAATAGGTTTTCATAGTTGTATTCTCATGCAGTAGAATATATAAACTCCTGTGTTCGGCACATGAGAAGTTTGTATAGTCCTTCAAGCATTCCTGTTCTTGCACCTCAACTGCTTCTTCGTGCTGCTGATGCCATTTTTTTTTTCTCTCTCTCTCTCTCTAAATTGAGTTGGTTCTCTCGTTTTTTCTCTCTTCTCTTTTTCTTCTATGAAGAAAAGGTGATGTGGTTTCAAGGTAGAAAGAATTTGTTTAGGGCCGGCAAGATGTTTGGTGTGTGGGAGTTTCTAACTTTTGGGTTTCCAATTTCTCCGGTAGTTTGGAGTTTAACGTGTTTTTGGCCTGTTAATTAAGTCAGGGAGATAAATATAATTACTTGATGGAGAAAGGAGATTTAAACAAATGTAGGGAGGTCTAACTAATTATTAGCACCTCCTCATTTTTAGGAGCCACTAATATTGCTCGGAGTGCAAAATAGAGCGATATAGTGAGGAGAGAGAATGTGCGCGAGCTTTTTTATATATATATATATATATATATAGATTAACAGTTAACTCCAATAACACAAACAATGCAATGCAAATTTTAACAATTTTAAACTATATATATATCCTCATTCTACACGCTACTACCTTCAAAGCCCAAGCCCATTTGCAAGTGAGAACCACCACTATAAAAGCAAGGGAGCACCGAGTGGAGCTGGAGGGCAAAAGAAATGGGAAGCAGCAGCGAAATAGAAGAATGGGAAGCAAAAGTAAGAGTATGGCTATCAGTACTAGCCGACAAAAAAAACGTGAACGTGAACCAAATCGAAGCCTGGATCAATTCGAACCAAGTCAGTTTGCCTCAACAACTCCAATCCTTACCTCGTCCTCAACTCTACCAAAAAGTCTTCCTCTTAAACAACTCCATGCAACTGCAACTACAGCAAAATCTACAACTATCACTTCAGGTCTCAACAAACAAACATTCTTCTTCTTCTATTATATTATATTCTTATTATTATTAATCTATGTGTATTTTTAGGAGAAGTCAACAGTTGAACGTCAACCGGCTCGTTTTCAACGTACGGATCAGTGGATACCAGTTTATGCATGGTTAGAGTCATTGGATAAAGATGAAGTCGTTAAGTCCAAAGAAATATCTGATTGGTTAGATGATAATCCTAGTGTTAGGGATAAGTTGTTTTCTAGACATTCTCGCTATCATTTGATGCATTATGTTCAGAAATGTCATGTTAAGATTTTGAAGAGACGCGGTAAACTGCCCACCAAGGTATACTTTATATTTTTCTCATTCTTAATTTGTTTCACGTCTTTATGTATCCAATTTGTATTAGGTAAATATTTTTGGGGAAATACATGGAACTAACATTAGGGAGTGTGGGATAAAACAAACAAGGGGATTGATTTGGACAATAATCTCCCTATCGTAGAGAGGGAACATGAAGATGATCGTGTTTAGTAACCGACTCTACACGAGTGCCAAATAACACGAAGCGTCACAAACCTTACCCCTCCCAATGATACTTTACAAACAAGTACATCACAAAATAAAAACAATGGGCAACAGCTGTAATCACTGTCTTAAGCACTGGACAAAATATAAAAAAGATAACCTGCGGGGACCTTATAACTGAAATGGAGTTCCAGGATACTGTAAAGAACGAGCGCTCAATCCGCTCATACGTGATAGTGTTTCTTTCCACTGAAGCTCCAGTCACAGGTTTCCACAGTCTGCACTTAACTAACATTATCCTTTTCTTTTCATAGGGAAGCGAGTCAGTGCCTAGGGATAAGTTTGCGCCCCAGTCTGTGGTAGCACCACAGGTGATTTTACTGACTCAACAATTTTGACTTCTTGAGTAATCTTAACCTACTGAATTGGTTTTTGTTATTAATTAAATGGACTACTTGAGCAGGTCTCACGACCCTCCTCTGCACAAGTTCCCGCAAAGGTTAATCACAATGTTGTGCCAACAGCTGCAGTTCCTCTTTCAGGTATGATTCTTTACTTTTGACATTAGCGTGTATCTTGATAGACAAGTTCGTGTGTTTTGATTTTTGTCAGTCTGTTTCTTAACAAAAAATTTTCTGTTTTACTGTTCTGCTGTATTACATGAAGAAGAGAGATCAATGTATTTCCGAGAATTTTGTTTTAAGAAGGTGAAAATGGTCGTATCGGATCATAGGGTAGCTATAATTTCTTTTGAAGGCCAATGGATTTGCAAGAACTTGCCTTGAATTTGTGTATTTTGTCTTGCAATTCTCCTTCACACCCTTACTACTGTGTTGGCACATTAAATACCCTATCACCTCGCAAAGCAATATATACCATATTTGGTGTCGGTACTTTTAATGCCTAATTAACAGATAATTGCTTTGATGATTTCCAGTTAATCGCATCAAACTCTTACACCACTGTTCCATATTTCAATTCACCATAAAATCTATAAATTGCATTCTAAAACTCTTATGTTATACGTTTGCGCAGTATTTTTAAGTATATAAAAAATCAATGTTTGTGCAGTATTTTTAAGTATATAAAAAATCAATGGCTACCACATTCCTGCCAAGACACGATGTCATTATGTAATACAAAACAATTGAGGAACTTACACAAACATGTGTTATAGTCAGTTCAGTGTTTTGATATATTGCTTTGTGTTATATGAAAGAAAGAGAAAAAAAAAACATGGTTTCTCAGGATCTGGAGTACAAAACCTTTCATGAGTATATTTCAATATTAAATAACCAAGTGAGGTAGTGTTCTTTTTGTTAGGTTTGTGAACCTTTGCTCTTGATCTGTTTTTCGGTTTATTAGTTTTGTAATGAAAAGTGTAGGGAAAGCTCTGTTGTTTCGGGAGAAACCAAAGCTATTGGTTCGAGAGAAAGGGATCTGTTGGTTAGGCATTTTCCTTGGTGTATTTAGCATGTCTTTAGGCTTGCACTTTGGTGCTTCAATCTTTTCTCAAAAGGGATCCTACTGATTATATACTCCTTTTAGTTACCTTGTGTTGTACTGGTGCCATGTTACATGGAACAAACATTTCCTTGAGGGCTCGGGTTCATATTAGGGGTGCAGATGGATATGTTTTGGTTCGGATATGCCTATTACTGAATCCGCATCCGCATCTGCATCCGACGGATAGTTGATATTGCAAATCGAATTCGAAACTGAATATTCAATCGGATAACGGATAATATCCAATCCGACTAAAACTCCTTTCCAACAGCTTCAATGACCACAAAAATAAATGGAAAAAAATCCCATCAGATAAAATAAAAATCAGATCTATAGCGAGCTTCACTTGTACTACGAATTAGCTCAAAACCCTTGAAATCACAATGAAATGAAGTGATATCACAGTGGAAATGAAGTGATATCAAATCCCAACTCAGATCTGGGGTTTTGATTGAGAATAAAATGGCTCTAAAAGGTTGAGAAAGTGAGAATGAGTAGAGAGATGGAGGAATAATCATAAAAGATTGGGGAGGTTACCTCCATAGAAGCCTGAGTGGGAGTGGGAAGAATAATTGAAGATGTAGTTGATGGCTTGAATTGGTTTTAGAAATAGGGTTTCATAATATCTTATAACGTAAATTTTCATGAATAACCCTGTGCTATAATTATAAGACAAACAAAGCTTTACTTTAATACTTGTGCCCAACCTTTTCGAATCGGATATCACGATATTTGAATCTGTATCCAAAAGCTTATCAGATGAGAAAAACTATCTGAATCCGATATCCGAAAATTTCGGATAATATCCTATTTTCCGGATACGAATGCGAATCGAATTCGGATTTTCGGGTATCCACTTGCACCCTAGTTCATATGTATTCCGACTTGGAATCGATCCTGCCTCAGCTTTTTCCAGTTCTTTTTGTACTGCTAGTTTAGATCAACATTTTCTATCTTTGTACGAGGTTATTGTTTAAGTTAAGGGCTATGCAAATATTTTCGGACTTAGTATGGAACACCCTCCGGTTTGTAGTCAAATATTGTAAAAGATAACTCAGACGTATCATAGTTCCTGAGTACCTTAGTTCTTCTATGCTGGATTTGCTGAATCCAACATTTCTCACCCATGTTATTTCTGATTCATGCATTCTTGTTGGCAGCATATCTATTTTTTAATCTGTACAACAAGATACAATATCAAGATATGTTATTAAGATATTGTTGTGATGGAGGTTATCATCATCACCAACCACGACCATCTGCTTATAAACGTGACTAGGACAAGATATCCTTGACATCATGATCACGGTAGTAGCTCTCTGTTTTGGACATTATTGGTGCATATGGGAAGCTGCTATATTTTCATCTATAGTACCCAGAATCCCAGATGCGGTCACAAGGAGCCTGTTTGGATAATTACAATCACACAGCACTTTGCTATTGTCATTTTTGTTATTGTATGTTACTTAAATATCTCTAATCACAAAACAAATGAAATAGTGTTGAAAGTTTGAGGATATAATGTGACTACAACCAGTATATGAGGTAGAAGTCTCCTACAAGCATTGATTCATATGTTGGTACCGTATCCTATTGAATATGAATATGAATATGTTGGGCATATTAAACCATCCAGATACTGTAATATACCTATAGGTTGAGTATCTGTCTTCTACGGATCGAAAAACAAAAAGGAAAAAAAAAGGATGAGCTTCTGTCTTCTTTGGTTGATTGAGTGCATTGTTTCTGGTCGTGCATTACAAGTAACAAAACTTATGCTCTCTTTTTTTTCAGGCACCTCTTCAACCAACTTGTTAAAGAATAAAGATGTGTCGTTAGTTAGACAAACTGATGAACTGTTTAGATATCAGCTGTGAGTAAAACATATACCTCCTTTCTCCCTTGTTCTTTATTTTTCTTCTGTTCCCAGTTATGACCTGATTCCTGACTGACATTTCTTTTTCCCATAAATGCAAAATCAATGGTTCAGTTTCACGGAATTGGAGAACCACCTTAGCAGCCTGTTTTCAAAACATAAATAAGTAAAAAGCTTTCGGGAGGTCCGAGTCAAAACTCTTTCTTGGACAGAGATCTGGTGGTGGAAAGATGTGTCAGAAATAGTTAGTTACATGCATAGAAGGGGCCACTGCTTCAACTTACAGCTCATAAAAGTATAGAATACAAGGAGCCGCATCCGCATCATCAGAATAAAGTGCTGCTTTCTCGAAAATTGAGTATTGTATCCGAAAGAGAGGCTGAAGCAAGAATTCATTTGGTTCCAGGTCAATGGGTCAGGAACAGCATAAGGATTTGGTTGCAGTATTCACTCTGGAAGAGCCCTTGGTCTTAAAGGGGAGGAAGCATGCAATAGAGCGAAATCAAACAGGAAAGTGGGATGGCTGACTGCTGGTACTGCCCGAGCTGGCTTAATGAGCATACTGAATGTGCCATCTATGCCTGAAAACGGCCTAATTTGTATTTGCACATCCTTTAAATATTAGGAAATTTTCTTCTCTTTCACTGCTAAAGTTAATCTGGTTAGTGGATTTTTTTTTCTTTTGTATTGAATTGAACGTGAAATGATTAATTCCATAAATTGCTATTATTTATAGTTATCATGACTTTTTGAATTGTAGCGTTGATTTTTATTTTTTGAATTTTTGCTGATTTCATTTACTTCCTTTAAATTTCTCTCTTTCTGATTATCAGATCAAAGGTATCTTCCATTCTGTGAGAGAGTACATATTTTCTATTGAGAAGGATATGAAATTCTTCTGAATATAGCGATACTGCCCCAGCGTTGATAATCACTGATAGGGTACGAAAGATAGAAACTGTGTCCTTCTTTTAGTAATCTGGGATACCCAGGCCAAGTCCCTCTGTATGCATGTCTTGCAGTTAGTGCACTCAAGTAATTGAAATTCCGTGTTTTCTTTGAAATTGTGTAATGTGCCTGGCATCTTCTGAAAGTTTGTCTCCATTGGTCTAATGTCTTATGCATCCTTGAAGAGTTGTTAATACTTAATAGAATCTATAGTCGGTAATTGGTAATTTAGTATGTGTAAATGCACAAATTTAACCAAGGCTATTTGAGTATTACACCGTGTATGAACTTAACTTGGTAGAGATTCACTGGAGAAATATTTGATTAGTAGAGATTGCACATAATAAAGAGAAATAGACGCAAGATTTTACGTGGTTCGGCATGGTCGTTGCCTTCGTTCACGAGGGTTGGGTAGTTTATTGATGTTGTTTAAGTGGTAGTATGAATTACATTGAAGTAGATGATTGCATGAGATGAATTCACCCAATTCACCCAATTCACCCAATTCATATTACAAATGATAGTTGTAGAGTTTGGCTAGGAAGCCATTAGAGAGGAGTTGAGAACTCTTGGAGAAGAGAAGAGAGAGAGAGAGTGTGTGTAGCTCCTTGTATAGTCGTGATTGATGAAATTTTGTAGTAGCATGTCTAACACTTCTCATAGTATGTAGCAACGTGTGTTGTACTTGTGAGAGCGAGTGGAGCATGCAGAACACTTGTAAGAGTTGGTAGCTAGAGTATGTTGAGTGAACTTTAGAGGTTGATAGTGACAAGTCCGAGTGGAGTGTGTGAGATGTAAGATGTCCCTTACAGTATGCATGCAGCCATGGTAGTTATTCATTATCAGGAAAGATGGATGGTTATTCATTAGAGGTTGTTAGTTCATTTTATGCCAACTTTTCTACTGAGAGTTGTAACCTCACCCAAACTCTTCCACGTCCCCCAAATATGAAAATTCTTGTTTCGCAAATTGCCTTGGCCATTATTCATCTTTAACCTTACCAACCACGTTCCTTCATTTCATTCAATCTTCCCAACTTCTTGCAAAAATATCTATTAAGTTTCACTCACAAAGCCCACATTTGTTCCTCTATTCCTTCATTATCAATCTAGAACCATTTTCTTTTAGGGGTTTAGACTTTAAACATTGGATATTTGAGATAAATTTCCTCATGATTCTTAAGTCTAGAGAAATTGGTTGAAAGTTGTTGGCATGGCTGCAGCACCAGACGACTTATCAAAGAAAAGAAAAGAAAAGAAGGTAATAACCCAGTATCTACTCTGATAGACACCTACTTTTTGTAATTGTTTTGATGAGAGTTTTTGTACTTCTCATGCTCCATTTGTGGTATGAGAGAGAGAAACAAGAAATTGTTACAGCGAAATCTGCTCCGCTTGCCATACAATTTTTTACAACTCATTAGGAATACCAAGTGGCTGAGCATTTTTGGAAGTCAATAGGAATAGTAAGTAATTGAGATCTTGTAATTCATAAAATATATCCTCGTTACTCTAAGGTCCGTCCGTCTTAATTGTCTCAAGTGTGTAGAGATCATGGTAACAGTAGGTTTGACAGAGAAGTATTTTTAAGTATGTTCTAAATCATGTAGTCTAGAAAGAAATAACTATCTGTCGATAAATCAAAAATTTATTGAGGTAGAATGGGACCGATGGTGCGAGGGGGGGAGTAATTCTCGTGATCATACTCAAACTGACAGAACAGAAAGCCAAAGTTATTCTTTTACAAGCTTGATAATGTATATGCAGGAAACAAGCTTCATCTATATCTTATTGGGTCATTAGTGGAGTGAAAAGAGAAAGTTTTTGCTCCATTTGGCTAAAGAATCAAGGAGATAATGGTCCTGAATACGTTGCAGAAACCACTGAAGCGGTATCTTCAATGCGATAAGAAGCACGTCCTTGTCGAGACCACACTGTTCGTCCTTCTGACTTCTTGCTTTCCTTGATTAAGGACATAGCTTGACTTGGGGAGTTAATGTTGTTGGATCCTAGGTGCTGGATCCCCATTGAAAGTCTCCTGTTTAATGGGGTAGCATTGCCAAAACCTCCGTTTATGCTTCTGCTCGAGAGACGACGATTGCTTGTTGTTGGTCTAGAGACAAACAAGTTCTCTTGTTCAATAACCACCTTAACTGGCACCTTCTTTTTTTCCTGCAAATAAGCCATCTCAGAACAAGGTAACTGATGACAGCCTGCTGCATATATGTACTATTCTGAACGTCTGAAGTGTCCTAGTTCAATTCCCACTTTAGCTTCTTTTTTGTTCAACACTTTCAGATGTTTGCATCTATTTTTGTTTTCTTTTCCCCGAAAGATAGTAATTGACATTTATAATACTGATATGACTTTTATCAATTTGTATTTTCAACCAGTTCGATCTTATTAGTTATATTTTAGTTTTGCAGCATAATATTTAATAGTTTTTGATAGGGATATCTGTTTTGTAGTGCTTTCTGGAACTCACACAGCCATCCCAACCTTGTGGAACTTCGACACTTAACCCCATAAGATGAAACAAGCAATCAGAAACTTCACTAAGAGTTTGTTTACAGTATGTATGTAATGCTAGGGTAACTAGTATTTCATGGAGGAATAAGATAAAAGATTAGTATCTTGTCCGGAATTGATTTCCAAAAATGTACAATATTCAGGTGAATGTAAATTGATACTTACTCTTTGCCTTTGTTTTTCATCTTCTTTTTCTCGCCTATCCATATTGTACTCTTCTAACATTGCCAAGAGAGGTACCTGAACATACATAGAATAGGTGACGTCGTTAAGTATAATCATGTTTCCAATAATACAATATCAACTGATTTGACCGCAAGGGCAATAGCGCATGCTTCTGTTTCCAAACATCTAAATCCAACAGAAATGTATTCTCAGCTTCATCTGCTTTCTGGATGAACTTACTTCACAATGATCTTATATATATAAGTTAAAATAAGTACGTAAGTAAAACTTTACCTAGAAAATGAATTTAAACCTGATTTTTTGTGGATATGTTGTACTCAACGTAAAGATCATCTCCACAAAATTTCATCTCATTTGGAAATCCTTATATCTTGAGAATATAAGGATTTCTTTATTCTTGCAAGAGCAGTAATGACTACAAACTAGTGCTACATGTCTATGCCCCTCCAAATTCCTACGCTCATTTTCTTTGGATGAAAATATTAATTTTCTTTAATGATATACTAACTACTTTAAAGCTGGTTAATGTTGTTGAATTTTCCAGGATAGTAAACTAAATCTCTCCGATATGTCGCAAGTTACTATCTCAGTGTGTCTCTTTATTCTTGAAGGCCAACTATTCTTGGGTATCACACTGAAGGTAGCCTCACTTCTTTTTGCTTCTTGTGTCCTTTACATTCTTACTATAATCCACCTAGACTGTATTTTTCTTTTTTTGTTATTGTGTCCATTTTCTATGTTTCTCTTCCCTTTTGCGCAGGGTTTCCTTTTTCTCATACGTAAAATGACCTGAGGTTAGTTACATCTGAGTCGATCTTTTCTCGGGTCCTGTAACCTTCCTGCGGCTTAACAGGTGCAATATCTCTTCACTTGTACACAAAGGTTCTCTACTATTCGTCATACTAACAACTAGCATTGTGTGCTTTTCTAATCATTTCTTGACTTCAATTTTTTAAGTTGTTGTCTATACTCATCATCTCTCATCATATTTGTAATCTGTCTTGACTTTCCATGACGTGTATATGATTTATCGACAAAGTTATTTTTAATTATTTGAGATTTTGCGTATGTACAAATCTCGACATCCATAAAATTCACCAACAGGTACCAATTCCTTAAAGTACTTGTCTCATTCGAAAATTCTGTTTAAACTCAATAATGTTGAAACTTCTGAGGCTGAGGGTACCTAGTGGCTACCATTAGGAAATATTAGAGTAAGAATAAATCTGAATAGTATGTCAGTTCAAAGTTGTAAGAGGTTTTCAAGCTTTTTCTAGATAAGCGGTCTTACTTCACCATTTTATAGGGCAAGATTGGTTACATCTTAGTTCACTATTCTTTTGTATTGCTCAATTGTTAGCTTTCACATCTTTTCTGTTCTTATCTTTTAGGGTTAGTTAGGGATGAACCTCTCCCCCATATTTATTATTAGTTGCAATTAGGGATGAGCCCTGGTTTTCAAAAAAAATAGGGATAACCCCCCTAGTTGCGAAATCCGTTTTCTTTTCACATGAAGAAGCATTACCGTTTGATCTTGCAACCGGGGGTTTGTGTGGGGTGGGGGGGAGGGGTATTGCTAATTTTTTGAAATAATGGGGTCACACTCATACCTAATTGCAACTAGTAATGGGAGATCATCCCTAACTAACCTCTATCTTTTACTTATAGGTATAGTGTCATCCCCATTTGTGATTACACTGGAATCAAGCTACAATCTGTTTGTATATGCTCAAAGAGATAATTTTAGAAGAGAATAGAAGATTTTCAGTAAAGATCTATTATAAAGAATTAGAGTATATAACCTCGTCGTACAAGAAGATTTTATTCCTTTCCTCTTCCCAACTCCTAGTCTTTGCCATCAGGGAATCCACCAAAGCTGCATATGCTTGTAATCAGTCAAGTTGTCATCATAAAAAGAGTTAAGACTATGTAAATTGATCTGTGACTGAAAGCTTATTTAGCTGATGTACATTTCTTTTGGATTTTACGCACAGATCAAGCTCAAGTTCTTTAGTCCGCCAGAGTACTTAATGGCAGCACCAGTCAAGTATAAGAAGTGAGGTTTCTGAACAAATTAAGCCCGAGTACTTATCGGGTTTCCATCTTTCTGGTAGTGTAACCCACTTAGCTTTATCAAGCACTTCGACAACACTCGTCATATGCTGACTATGTTCTGCTTCTGTTGTTCCCACCGGCTCTTAGTCTTTTATCATCAATAGACCTCATAATTATGATTTTTCCTAAGAGAAGAGAAAAATAAATAAATAAAATCAACCTCGGTCTTACCAGGGATTTTGTTGACTATTATTCGTGCCCTTTCTGCACGTTTCAGGTTCTTGTGAGCACCTCTGCTCACTGAATACCGATTTTCGTCCTGGAATATGCATATAACTTATGAGATGAAACCAAGTCAGTGAAGAAGATCTATAGTATTTTAAAACTGCAAGTTGGTATAGAAATTGACCATGTTATACTCTTCCAGCCAGCGCTGTTCATCACGTGATAGTATCCATTTTTCGACCTTTTCCATTATACTCTTTCTACTCGAAGCCTCTTCTTTTGCCCTCGATATTTGTTCATCCATAGTCTTGAGCAGATCAGCATGGCCAATATCTCCTGTAATTTCATGGGAAACTAGATTACAGATGGCCACAATGATTAGTACTTGATTCATATGTACGATGACACCATGATCTACAAGTGGCCATCATTTTTTGCCATGTTGATGGACTCAAAGTTTTATATTAGCCATATATTGTTCTGAAGATGATTAGGAGGTTTCAAGGAATGCTGATATGTGATATATTATGAAGATGTAATCATCTTCACAAAAGGTTAACAATGAGGCCTCTCTATTTTGGTCTCATGACTGTGCGTGATGCGGACACACTTGCAAAATGAAGTAAGCCGTAGTGTTTCTTCTAGAGTACGATATATTCTGTTAAAAGGATAACATATGTAATAAATTTCACAAATTTTCTCAGTGTAGTCGGGTCAATATGGTATGTGCCTGCCACTTTGTACAAGTGTCAGGTTTCGGCATATCTGTACTGAGTGCATAGGTTTGACACAAAGTTGTGGCACTCAGTTCTCACCAGAGTTTATGAGGTTCATTACGTTGTCCATATCAGACTGTGATGGCATGTCCATGTGTGTTTCCATGCAAATCTCCTCGAGCTCTCTTTGTTTCTTGAGGAAAAGCTCTTTCATCTTGCTAGCTTTGAGCTGATCCAGTCTTTCGACTTCAGCCTTGGCCTATATATTTCAAGATATCAAATTAGTTATTCATAGGCGTCAGCTATTTTGCATTATTCAGTAATGTTAGTCACATGAAATTAACGACCTGTTGGATTATGTCAAGGGTGAGACTGCCAGGTCTAGATATTTCAGCCAAAGAGGTTGATATAAAATCTGGCATGTGGGAAAATTGTCTGCGGTCTTCATAGGGTGTGTCCATCAGACTCCACAAATTTGTCAATGCTCTCCCGAGTTTCTCAAGCTGCAAAAATTGCAATTATCATGAAATAAAATCACACTATTATCTATATTGAGTTGCTGCAGAAAATCATCTTCCACAAATTTAGAGCCACAAGAGATTCAGGGAACTGTACTCGGCATATATATATATATATCATATGGCTTGCTAATGATTTATATTCTTCACATATTTTCATGATTTTAGATTGTCTCAGATTTGTCATTTTTCCTTACATGCTTAAGGGTATCCACTGTCCCTTATCTTAGGACCTGATGACAATATTCATGCTTAAGGGAACATTAAAGGTTTTCTCTTTAATTGGGCCCAAGGGTAGTGGACATTTCAGGACCATACCTGCATAGAATTTGGATTAGTTGGGAGGAGCTGATATCCCTTTTGGATTTTTTTTTTTTATTATTATTGTTATCATCATCATTATTATTATTATTATTGGGTGTCCCCATTTAGAACCTTGATGAGGGAATTCCTGAGTTGGTTGATGAACTAAAAAACCATGGATGACCCTGTAATTTGTTCTTCAACAAGGGCTACCCTGATTTACTAAATGAAGGCTTTAGTAAGATGATAGAACAGTTTAAAGGAGTTAAAGGTAGTTACAATTTGGATTAATAAACTCATTCTGATTCTAAACTATGCTATAACACTACAGCCATCATGTAATGTTTCCTAGAGGGAAACTATAAATTTCATGAAATATACTAGTCTGAACTAGTTCCTCACAGAGTTCTTTCTGTTAGGCATTGTAGACGCAGATCAGTTAGTGTGAAACTTTCATACTTCCCTGTTATGTTTCCTAATTAAGCAACGTCTATTCCATAGCAGCTAAGGTCATTCATTACCAGAGTTCAGTTGAATAACTTCAAACAGACGAATAGACATCTTAACGTTACCTTTTATTATTTTTTTGCTCGGTATCTAAAGGTTACCTTTTGAAGCCGCATTTGCTTTTCTTCTTTGAGAGACTCTACAGTTTCGTTGAGTCTAGTCAAAATACCATCACTTATGTTTTTTGATTGTTTTCCACGTGATCCGTCCAAGCTTGGATGAACATTTGAGATTATTTTAGACGAGTCCATTCCTAAAGTTGCTGAGAGGTTGTGGACGGTAGAGATATATCCTTCCACTTTCAGAAGTCTGTCGCTCTTTGCAAATAAAACACCGAAAACGTCAATATTCTTTTTGTTGCATCCTTAGCAGATGATGAACTTCAAATTGATTTTAAAATTACCTTCTCTCTATAGAGCCGTGCCAGCTCAATCTGGCACTCTTCTAGTTTGTTAAGAGAAAGATCATTCTCGTTTATGTTGATCTCTGAGAGTGAATTATTGTGCTCCGACTGACCTGCTATTTCTGCGGAAATTTTCTGAATTTGCAGTTGGACGTCTTGGAACTGCTTCATTCGCTCTTCCTTCCTTAGTTGCATCTCCCGCAAAGCTGGGGTGATTGAATCAAGCTGCTCCTTTAGTGTGCCCATCATTTTTTCTGGCTGTTGCAAAAAGTGCGTGTAGCGAATAATTAATGCACGAGTATCAGTGTATAACTGGAGTCATGATGGATGGCCAGTGGAGAGTTGTCTTGCAACACTACACCAGGTGTGATCGTCCTATGATAGGAGTCCACGAAAAATTTCCAATGACTGAATTGACTTATTGTATCTCTATCTATCTCTTTTCTTTTCTAATTATGATAATGTTTTCATGAATATATGATCTTTACAAATAATACAACTCCTTGGAACTATGTCCTCTCCCGTTAACAGGGGTTCTAAAAGCAGGCTTTTGGAATATGATGGAATCCACTTATTTTGACATTACTAATTAATGATTAGAAATCAAAAAAAATTTGTTGAAAACTTGGAACTCTACTTTCTTATGCCTTATTATGTGGCTAAATGTTTCAGAAGTGTTCCACCCCTCTCTGCAAGTTTGCATTTGACGTTTGTCACCAAAATCAGACTTGTTCCTACGTACTACGTAGGCAAGTGAACACTTGTGATTTAGTGTATGTATTGTCCTGTGCAATGCAGAGTGCAGGTACAGAGATTTTTCGAGGTCTTACATACTGACTTATGTCCAAATGCATATCCGTACTAGATTGTTTTCTCAATTCTACCTTCATGTATAGGAGAATAACTTCTGAGTTTTTTGCAGGAACTTTGAATCAACTAAATTGCATATAAATGTACGAAAGTCTTTGTGTGTTTCTCAGGAATACAATCAATGGTCTTACTTTTCAGACTTAGAAAAATGTGGGAATTGCCTTACCCTTCCAGGTAGAGATCTTTCTCCAAGGGACACGAGAAGATGAGTGAATTCGGCCTCAGATTCCGCCAAGGCTTGATGCAGACGAGATCTCGACATATTTGCACTGTCTACTTTTCTCCTATAAACATCCATACACTCTTGTTCCAGTTCTAATAGAGTCCTTTCCCTTTCAAGTTGATCTTGGCCAACTTCATCCCATATTAGCTGTTTCAAGGTACAAAATGGTAAGTGCCCTATATTTTGGAAAACTAAGAGCACTTTAATAGTAAAGCATCAAACAAAAAGACAATTATTTGCCTTCAGTTCTTGAAGCAGATATCCGCAGGAGGTCTCAAGCAAAATCGAGCTCCGGTGATCAGGCGGGGTTGCAAATGAACCCATTGAGAAACTTTACAAACTCTTCTCTTAGAGAGTCAGAGACTTGGTTTCTTAGAGATAGAGTTGAGAGCAATATCTATGAAAAGAGACAAAACAAGATTAGAGAGTGGAGAGGAATTAGTAAAAGAAGAATGGATGGTGGAAGCTTTGAATGTGAGTTTTGCTTAGAAGACAAGGATTGACAGTGGTAGTAGGTGATGTTGAAGCTTTGGGTTCAAGGATTTCTGCTGCTGCTTCCAGGGGTCCCCCTTTTCCCTCTCCTTTTGTTTTGAAATTGAGAAAAATCACAAAAGTGTAAGGCCTCAAGTTCTTTTTCTTATTAAAGCTACTGTTGCATATTGATATATGGACTTTATTTTGCCTTATGGTAAAGTAATTAACCAGCCTTCCAACAGGAACTTGTTTCCAAAGCAATGTTCATAAAATGAGAAAGGGATCAGATCCAATGCAACCTTATAGATAAGCAGGATAATGAATGTAGATGCTTGTCCGCTATCTTCAATGTCATGAACACCAAATTTGTTAAAAAAACGTTCTTGTGAGTACCAATTTTGTTTAAGCATCAATGTTTTGTCCGCTGGATCTTCAGAATGTTTACATGGTACTGATTGCTTTGCCATTTTTTTTTTCCTTCTATGCTTTATCAAAATTAGTCTAAAAATAATAATTTCTAGTACCCAAGCCATGCCAGCCAGTTTGCCCATCTCAATTCTAAAAGGTTTCACATCACAATCTGGAAGATGTATTTAAAATGGCTTCTGCATATTCGAGCAGAAATATAATCAGTGGTCTGTTCAACTTGATATAGAAATAAGCAACGTCTTAATTTCAATACGACTCATTACCTTATTCAAATTTAAACTACAATTTGAAATGAGTTTTGAGTAGGACTGATTATCAGTGAGAAAGATCTAGAAATTTGGGAGTGAATTACTAATAAATCATAGCCTAAGAAGGGTACTAATGTTGGAGAAATATTTGCGATAAAGATGGTGACATTTCTAGCAAATGCCCCTAATTGTGCTAAATTGCTAATCAACTTTCAACAAAGAGGAGACCAGGAATGAGGGACTAACTAAGAAGACTTGAATGACATGCTTGAACCTTAAAGCCCGTAAGACTACCAAAATTAGGACCAGTACATGTACTTAAGTACATAACACACCAACACAAGTCTGTGACCACTAGCTACCAAACCAAATTAAGCTAATAATATCCATTAACCACACAACAAAGCTACTCACATATGTAGCCTATTATATGAAAACTTTTTTTTTGGTACCATAAAATGAAAACTTGAAACATTCAACAAAGCTGTGTATTTTATAGAGCCACAATCCCCCCACAGCCAACATTAACTTTAAGTCTTTAAGTTGCAATATCTTCCTTATTCTATGATTTGGGTATTGTGGAAGACATGAAACGATCGAGTTTTTAGGGCAAAGGTACCGTCTGTACACAAGTCAATCATGGAAGTAAAGGGGCTACTGTGGTTCTGGATGTCTTCCTCTACACACCGTAATGAATATCATTTCAGGGACTTTGTACTAAACTAGCCATAGGTCATTATGGGTTCACCTTTCGGTGTTACTAGAGCATGAATTCATGATCTTATATTTTATGCTTTGATAATATAAGTCTGGCCTTGTGAGGATCTCCCTCACTTTGTCTGTACCTTTGTGCTTTTGCACATTCCAATCAATAAAGATTACTTATCAAAAAAAAAAAATCTTCCATTTTCTTTTTAAAAATTATGACTTGGGAGTTCTTTACTAAACGATTGGCTCTGAAATTATGAGCTATACTTGTTGACATATATGAGTGTCCCCGAGCCTACTCTAAAATATTAATAGAATTGACTTTTTACATAAGTTCGAACTTATAGAGAAATTGACAATTTAACATGGTATCAGAGCTTATGGTTTCTGAGAGCTCTCGGGTTCAACTCCTGCCAGGTGAAGATGTCAAGTCCTTCTACCTGTGCATTTCCACTCTTGTTAACCAGGTGAAGATGTCCAGTCTTTCTATCTGTGTATTTCCAGCGTGTCCCGCTGAGGGGGAGTGTTGACATATATGAGTTTTTCCGAGTCTACTCTAATATATTAATAGAATTGACCATTCACATAAGTTCGAACTTATGGAGAAATTGACAATTTAAGATGGTATGGGAGCCTCTGGTTTCTGAGAGGTCTCGGGGTTCAACTCTTGCCAGGTGAAGATATCTAGTCCTTCTACTTGTGTATTTCCAGCGTGTCCTGCTGAGAGGGAGTGTTGACATATATGAGTGTCCCTAAGCTTACTCTAATATACTCTAATGCATGGACGCACCTAGTAAATGCCTGTGTCCACGTCAGACGCGGATGTCGGGAAGGATGCGACTCAGATGCGTGTCCGACGCGGTCAACACATTCAAGAAGTAGTCAACTGCAATGGATGCGGCGGTCAGGTTACATTTGGGACACGGTCAGGACGCGGGTCAACCAAAGAGAAATGGAGCGCTGATGACTAGGAAGAAGAATACCACCATCTTCTTCTCATGTGATGATCGTTGTTATAGTCTTACAAATGAAGTCAAAGCACTAAAATTTACAAAATCTTCATCCAAATTATGTAGGGTCGATGATTCAAGAGTGACTTGATACTATAAAATCACTAAATGGAATATTTTGAATAGAATAAGAAAATAATCTATGAAGAACAAAATTTTGACAACGATGGAGTTGATGGATTGCATCCATCTTTTCTCTATCTATATAATAAAACACAACATGATTTCCACTATACAACAAATGTCAGATCATTCTACAATTATTAATCTCTAAAAAGATCATTCTACAGTTCAAACCATACAGACTCCCGTCCCTATCTACTTCACAGACATCCTGTCCCTACCAATAAAAAAAACCAAAAACCAAATAATCACCATTCACCACTGTCTCGCACATTGGATTCTTCTCCACCATCTAACTTCTTTATTAACCACTTCTCTTTGCTTCCATTGTCATTAAAAAAAAATGAATATGAAGGTGAACACTGGAGAGTCTTCTTTGTTACTCTTTATCATATCACATAAGGACGGGGTAAGAAGCTTTTGTTACATTGCTTCATTTAATGAATACTTTGTAGTATGTTATTTGTAGTAACCACCTAATTCAATCTTTGCAACTGCGTTATGTCTTAAGGTTGATGAGCTTGCTGATTTCTTTTTTGGTTGCTCTCTGCAATTTAATCGTTAAGGTAAGACATAGCTTTTTGACGCCAGGTTAAGTTTTAAACCACAACAATCCTTGACCACCATCATCCCACCACAATCACAAATGCCAAGTGTATAAAAAAATTTCTGGCCACACTTCTTTTGGGATGAGATTCTCCCTTATCTCTGCTTTTCTCATGGTTGGTGTGTCATTCATTACTTCGCCAAACTCTTCTCTCTTCTTCCTGCCATATTCATAAATTCGCCATGAAAAAAGACGAATCGGGTTGAAGTAACTTTTCACTTCGATTTCCAAAACAACATGTTAGTTTAAAAACAAACAAATAATAAAATAAAAATAAAAATAAAAAATTGATTGATTAGTTCATACGTACGTGGTCAACAATATTAAAGTATAATATAATACAATTTTATCTTGCTGCTAGATAGTTAGATGAGGTGAGAATTCTGAAATATAGTTATCACTTTCACTTATCAACTTTCACCAATTGTTTATTTTCTCTTTTTTCAAGTGGGTGATTTTATGGAAGCATGTTATGGGGGGAGGCAAAATCGACTTTGGATGGGCTCTAACAATTTCCTGGGTTTATTAAGATGGTGTGTCATTCATTACTTCACCATAATACAAAGTAACTGTTGTTTTTTTTAATAATGTTTTCTATTGCGAATTGCGATAGAATGGATTCATTATATTGTTGTTGAATCTTTCCTCTTATTTGGTTTCCGGTTTCAGGATAACAACTTAACTTTTTTGATTTTAGTTCTAAGATTACGCAAACTCTCGAGTGGGTGGTGCTAAGATTCCCCAACTAAATATTGTAATATATCAAATCCTATAAGATTCATTCATAATTTCATCCTTATTTTTTTGTCTCAAAATATAATTCAACGTATATATATCTAATTTTACCTTATATTTGCTTCCAGTGTGCTTATGCAAACAATAAGACAATCTGATTAAAATTTACTCCATCAAATATAGAGTAAACATGGACCGCGCAATGAATCGGGAAAGGGTTCAGGAGTACACAGGTTTTTGTAATGGATGAAGACATAACACTTCCCAATGGAGAAGCTGACTGCAATCGTAAAGTTCTTTCCCTTTCTCTACGCACGTTGAGCTAATGTACATCAATTGGGTCGTTTAATTATGGTAGAACGATTGACCGCCACGACTTGCTGCGCGTGCGGGTCTTTATGGTTTTCATCACAGTCCATATTTTTCTGAGAATGTAAGTCTGTCTCATACGTACTCATAGGAGTAGTATTCAGTGATATGAAATTCAAAATAGAGTCAACGAGATTTTAATTACCATAAAATAACAAGATGAAAAGTTTTCAGTAGTAACGAGACTTATTGGTTGCCCTTGTAAAGAAGATGTTCCAAGTTGGAAGCTAGGGGGGAAATCATAGTTGCTATTATGAGTTTTTTTTTTTTTTTTCTTTCACAAACATATTTCACATGGTCAAGTCAGTTGTTGGGATATATTGACATTTATTTGCAGCCCTGTTGTCGTCAACTCGACCCTTTGTAATCTAATTCTGACTCAAATCAGTTATGTACATATGACTTAAGAAATTAGCTTAAGTCATCTTTGTGTGCTATTTCGTTTGGAATTTAGTATGAATGTAAATTTTGGGAAATTATAAAGTATTTTTTCTCATTAGGTGTATTAATTAATGTTGTTTTTCACTATGATTTATTTAATATTGCAGCAATTAACATTTCTATGGTAACCTCTACAGTAGTCTACTCCATTACAGATGCCTTTAATTTACACCGAATGTAATGGTAGCAACACCAACATCCACAACTATATCACCTCGAACAACATCAGTTCCATCATCTAAAATTTGCATTTCGACTCATTTTTAAGTTCCGTATTTATATAACTATCCGCTTTCACCTGTTAAATCTCTTCCTCCATATCTGCTAATTAGTGGATCCGAAAGGGAAGTGAACAATGTCATTTTTTAAATCGCACACTCTCTTCTTTAATTAAGGTGGTCCCTAATGTTGAAATGTTGTAGCCATTATGCTTTCCTTATTCATCCATGCACATTGTCAACTGATGAAACTCCTAGTGGAGTATGCATAATTGTTAAATACAGATGCGTACAAGTACAAAAATAGATATGCTTAACTTTTTCTGGGCACGCCTTTTAATGCCATTTTAGCTTTCTCAAAATTTCAAACTATTTTCAAGTCTTCAACCTTTAAATCAACATTTTTTTTTTATTAAAATAAAATAAATAAAATCCATAATAGACCACCACTTTTAAGAAGTCTCTCACTCCCAAAAAACTAATGCCATCTTGAAAATTTTCTCAAGTCTCTCTCTCCCAAAATAAAATAATAAATCACTCCACCCAATTTTTCCAGTACCATCCCAAAATTTTATTTTCTTCTTCTCATACTCATACACTCTACCAAATAATTAAGAAGAAGATGCCAAAAAAAATAAAAAATGATACAACCTTTCTCTTTACAAGGTATTTGAAATTTTGTCGTAGTTGGGCAACCCCACAAGAACTGTGTATTCTATTACCTTTATATTTTGAATTTTGTTTACTGCCATGCCACTCTCATTTTTCTTAATTATCAAAAAAATCCAAATTCTAAAATTAATAGCAAAATTGACTATTTAAAAAAGTTAAGTTCACTATTGATATAAAAAGA
Source organism: Coptis chinensis (assembly GCF_015680905.1). Taxonomy (NCBI): domain Eukaryota; kingdom Viridiplantae; phylum Streptophyta; class Magnoliopsida; order Ranunculales; family Ranunculaceae; genus Coptis; species Coptis chinensis. The sequence goes on from NC_141460.1 coordinate 62,520,667, forward strand.
AAGGAATACAAGTGAATACACATGGGTCCACTTAAATTTAGAGAGTGTTTCTCATAGAGGACCCGATGAATTTCATGTTTGTAGTTCTTAGCTTCTATCGTGTTAGTGTATGTTTTTGTATATGTGCCAATAGATGTGCATTTCACATTTCAATATTCAAGAGGAAATATCAAGTGAATCAAAACTTCACACAATCGTTTGCATATATGATTGGTGTCTATACCTTATTGTCAAAAAAAAAAAAAAAAAACCCAATGAGATACATCTCACATTTCATGTTTTTGTAGCGGAAAAAAAAAATCTCACATTTCGTGAACTTATAGAAATTAAAAATAAAATAAAAGTAATAATAATAATAATAATAGTAATAATAATAATAATAATAATAATAATAATAATAAAATGTCAACTTAATTATAAGCACAACATAAAAAAACCCAGTATGACACAAAGAAGTATAGATCTAGGGTTGGCAATGGGTTGGATCGGTCCGGATATATGCAAATCCAAAACCGATATGTTTTTCAACAATGCAAACCTAGAACCGGACTGGACCCAAACAGATATTTGAGTTCGTTAATTAAAGAACCAAAACCGAACTGATTTTTTTTTTTTTTTTTCGATTTGTTCTGAATCAATAACCTAAATTTGGACTGGTGAACTGAGTCATTCTATAATTGGATCCTAATTTCCATTATATAAATATTAAATAATTTTTTTTTTGCTAAACACAAACAAAGTATACAAATCCAAAAGGCATAATGGATGATTTGAAATCCAAATTTGTCAGAGAGGATTTTCCTTTAGATAGAAACCATCTTTTTATTATGTAAAAAAATATAGTAATATTACATATGTCTTTTGCATATCTTATTTTGGAAATTTAAATGTTGCAATATTGCATAAGGTAATAGGAATATGGGGACAAAGCTGAAAATGACAAAATTCCAAAATAACGAACCAAAAACCCACCCTTATTTCAAAAACACTCTCAAAGACAATAGTTGACTTTTGTCCAAAAAAGACAATAGTACCTTGGTATGCACAGGTGTCGGTGCATACCACCTTAGGTATGCATAGACATCAGTGCATACCAAACATCACAAAGAAAATAGTATGCATGAGCGTTAGTGCATACCACCTCTTGGTATGCGAGGTATGCACAGACATCAGTACATACCAAGCATCACAAAGAAAATGGTATGCACAAGTGTTAGTGCATACCACCTTTTGGTATGTGATAAACACTCAAAACTGTAATACTAAACCCCATAAAGACATAGTGTTTTGGTTAATTATGTGTTTAATAATCATAAAATAATTATATTTTCGTACTTTTGCAGGTTTCCACAGTTAACGTGAATATGATAATAAAACATGCATCAAAGTATGGGAATAATGTGCATACTTGAAGTCTTCCCACTCAGCCTCAGTGAAGTGGAGCCTGACTAGAGCTGAAGTTTCCAAAGGGATAAAACCAGTGCAGAACGGGTCCACGTGTAAAGAAGCAGCAAACTTCTGAAGCTCACATCATTCAAACCTGGATGTCGATTTCGACTAGTGAACTGCCAGAACAACTCCGGCTGACGATTTAACTCTAAAAAGAAGAAAAAGTGTAAAATGTCAAAATCCGAAGAATTTCACTAGACGGCGGCGATGTGGACCCACTTTCATAGCGGCATTTAATTTGTCAACATAGGCAGGTGGTAAGTGATGGTCACAATTGTGTGACACCTTGCACATAAGAAAAGACGAAACAAATTAATGTATGAATTGATTTGAGGAAAACAACAAAACCTTAAAAAGTTTGGCTTATTATGGGACAAAATGACAAAAAACCTTTAAAACAAAGTTTGGATTGTTTGAAATGAGAAAAAGACAAAACAAAAAGAGAGGGGCTTCACGGAGTATATATATATATATATATGAGATGGGGACCTTACCTTTATTTTGTGTTGGAGACTTTAGTTTTAGCTTTTCATTTTCCAGTACGTTGTCTTGCTTTCCTTTCTAGTAGCTTTCATACTAGCATTAGTACTGTAAGTCTTTTACCTTAATAAAATCCATTTCTTTTCTAGTTACATTCCTATTCTTTAATTACTTGTTTATTATAGACAATAAGATCATTTAATCATCCATCATGACCATGAGCTAAAACCCTCCCAAGGGGGAGGGTTAACGACTCTCATGTTCCGATCCGGTTAACACTTTAAATGTTCTAGAATCACTACTTAGGAATTAGGTGTAGATTATGCATCCGGTCCCAAAATGATTGAGCGAGACTGGCCAAATTTGGAGTACTGACACTCCAAAACAGTCTTGCGCGAGACTTGGATTACACTATGTCCAGTCTCGTGCGAGACCTTATGGTGTCCGCCAGCACTCTGGTTTGTCCAGCTGATGTAGAATCAAGCCAGGAGTTGAAATGATATTCTAGAGATAGAATATTAGTTCAACTCCTTATGCTAGTGTGATGAGCTCAGAGATGAGTGCATTCCACTAGGGATCGATACTCGACGCCGTTTTGGGTTTGTCTATGAACTTGAGACGGATTAGAGCTGTAGGGATATGGTTATCTAAAATTGGGAACTGATTTTGCATGAGTATAGTTAACCCTTTTCCTGTCTCTTTATCCTTGTTTATTTTATGTCGAAATCATCGTTATTATTTTACGTCACTTGCATTGTCGTTAATTTATCTAAACCTAAGAAATAACCTAAAATCCTACTCACTAAAAGTTGTATATCCAGTTGTGAACCTTGCCTATCCCTAAGGTATGGACGATCCCTTACTCGACCTATCCTACTAACCCACGTGAGTAAGGTAACTTGACTAATTGAACGTTTACGGACTTTGGACTTTGGACTAAAATAATCTAAACCCTAAATTACCGATTATCAAATGGCGCCGCTGCACGCCTAAGGAATCTGGACATTAGACATAACAACTGGAATACATCATTGGACAACCCCCCCTCTCCTACCCCCTCATATTTTCGATTTTCATTTGTTTTGTGATAATAACGTGTTACGTACTTGCTTGTACCAACTTTTCTTTTTCTACTAACAGGTATCTGTGAACCAGATAGGGATTATCATAATTAGCACAGTCTAAGAATTCCGTAGGAAGTTGAGGTACTGTATTCATCTTATAGTCTCGGATGAGACTTTTAATAATAGCGCGCGAGACTAACCTGGAGTATCAACACTCCAGTTTTCAGGTCCAAGCTACTTTCCCTCTCAGTACTATTTTGCACTCTTTAGACCTGTTATCCCACTTCCAGTAAGTTCACAAGCTTAGGAGTTAATTCGATCGTTCTACAAGGAAAAACGGGACGCCAGGTTTCGAATTCTTAAACTCCTCAAAATTTGTCGAGGATATTATTTGGTTGCTTGCTATAACCTGTTTTACTTTGCATATTTGTGTGTTGACATGAGAACTCCTTGCATGTATAGAATTTTTCCTAAGTAAATATGGTTCGTCATTTACATATTCACGTTAACACAGTTAATATAATTCGAATATATTTGGATGTCTGCGTGATTTCAAACCACTGGCTTAGATTATTTTTGTATGTGTATGTTACATCCATTCACGTTCGCGGTATTACTCTGCATGAGTACATTCTAGAAATTCCTCTAGCTCGCATATAGTTGCACGTGTAGGTTATATTTTGTGTATACACAGCTATATATATTATTGCATGCGTAGGACGTGTTTCTATTCACGTAGGAGTAATACGTAGTTGCATGTGTAGCCTTCCTCTATATAACTAGCATGTGTTAATTGCATGCTTAGTCATCTATTTTGGTATCTCTCGTTTTTAATTGCATGTTTCATAATCACGTTTCCATAATACATTAATTACGTAAAGTAAAATATATGACTAAGCATGCAATTAACACAGGCCTAATACCAGGACTTCTTGTGCCTGATAATTGCGCATTGCTGCAGATACCATGACTTCTTGTGCCTGATAATCGTGCATTGCTACAGATACCAGGATTTATTGTGCCTGATAATCGTGCATTGCTACAGATACCAAGACTTCTTTTGCTTGATAATCGTGCATTGCTGCAAATACCAGGACTTCTTGATATTGTGTCTGATATCGTACATTGCTGCATATACTAGGACTTCTTGATATTATTGTGCCTGATATCGCACATTGCTATAGATACCAGGACTTCGTGATATTGTGCTTGATATCACACATTGCTGCAGATACCATGACTTCTTGATATTGTTCCACATATTGTAATTGAACACTTGAATCTTTTTATTGAAGAAAAGAAGAAATACATATTTGATATTCTCTATTAATAAAATGCTTTCAAATTGCTTACATTTTGAGGCTTATGCATAATTTCTACTTGCATTTTTCAAGTAATAAGCTCCATTGATTTTTACCTTATGAATGATATAAGGACCAGTGCCGGCTCGTCCATTAGGCGGCTGCCTAAGGCCTCTCATTTGGAAAGGCCTCATTATTACTAAACTAACCTTACACTTTCACCAAATCCTATTTTCAGTTGTATAATAATATTTTAGCAAACCAAGGATATAAAAGTCATTCGATGCAACTAATTAACTAAATTCTTTCTTTTCTCGCACTAAATTTCGGAGAATATTAATTATGATAAGTACACATTCAAGAAGTTCATTAAAGATTATCATTAATCTAACGGTCACAAATGAGTCGTGAACTTATTTCTCTGTAAGTGTCCCCATTTAACCAACTTTCTTTCTTGAAAAAAACTATAAAAAAAGAAATAAATAATAGATATGAATAAATAACTTTCCATGAATCAAGAGTCCAACAATCTGTCTTCGTTTTCTCTCCATATTCCCGTCTCACTTTCGCTTTCTTTTCATCTCTCTAATTCTTGATTGTTAGTTTCAAATTTAGAAGGTATTAAGGTTTCAAAAAAATTAAAAAAAATATCTTTCATGGCTCTACTTTGGCATGACAAAACTTGGAGCTTTTCTTTCCAATTTACTATATGTATAAAAACTACAAAATGGGGATTACTTCAATAGATAATATGGGTTTTCACTACACTTTTATTTTACTTTTAATAACTTACACTAGATTTTATTTTCCTCCATTAAAGACCCCATATTTTGTCTTTGCCTAAGGCCTCACTTTACCTTGAGCCGGCCCTGATAAGGACCATCCCAATTTGCTGATAACTTTCCTACACCTTTTTCCTTTGTAGCTTGAGTCACCATTTTCAAGACCAAATCTCCAGCTTGAAATCTTTTTTCTTTTACCTTCTTATTGAAAACCTTCTTAAGTTCTTTGTGATAGGTGTCGAGCTTCAGTCTCCCCCCCCCCCCCCTCCCAGATTTAAGACTTTTGTTTACATTATATCATCATTTAATTTGCCCGTTCATTAAGACCTTAGTCTTATATGTTTCAACAACCATCTTTGCTGGAGTGACTGCTTCCATTCCATATGCTAATGTGAACGGACTTTCACTAGTTGCAGTTCTTGGAGTTGTTTTATAAGCCCATAGAACGTTATTAATAAGCTCATCCACCCATAAACTTTTCTTATCTTCCAACTTCTTTTTGATATCATCCATTATTGTCTTGTTTGTTGCTTCTGCTTGTCTATTTCCTTGAGCGTAATATGGTAATGATGTAAAATGTTTTATTCTATATGAATCCAAGAACGTTTTTACCTTTCCTCCTTCGAATTAGGGGCCATTGTCCGATATGATTGCATGTGGTAAACCATATCGACAGACACCTCTCTTAAAGAGAAAATTTATTACATCTTGCTATTTCACATGCTGAAGTGATATGGCCTCAACCCATTTTGTAAAGTAATCCGTTACTGCTAGCGTGAACCTTTTTTTTCCTCTTCCAGGAACTAGTGGACCCAATATATCCATTCCCCATAATACAAATGGCCATGGATTTGATACGCAATGCAATTTTTCGGCTGGTACATGTATAGATATCCCATGCTTTTGGCATTGTATGCATTTTTTTGCATATCGAAGGCAGTCTCTTCGCATTTGTGGCCAGAAATACCCCTATCTTGTTATTTTGTTTGCTAATGTTCTTCTAGCCTAGTGATTCTCACATTCTCCTTTAGGTAACTCTGCTATAATGAGATGAGCATCTGCTGAAGATAAACATTTCAAATGTGGACCTCTTGGATTCTTCTGATATAACTCATCATCTAGTAAGACATATCTTTGTGCTCCTGACTTGATTTTCCTTGTTTCATTCTTATTTTCAGCTAATTTACTGATGGATAAGAATGAAATGTAAATTTCCATCAATGACGCCCCCAGCGTATCAATTTCCATGACTTCAAATTCATTAACTTTGATGCTTGGCTTTTGTTGAACTCTGATATGCAAGAGTCTTCCAAAGTATCGGCATGTCTATTCTCTCCTCTATTTAAATGTTGGAACTTTATCTTGTTGAAGTCTTTGAGTTTTAATCTTATGAAGCTCGATCAGGTAATCAACCATGTTGTCACATTTTGTTGAGTACCCTCCATTAATTTGGCTGACAACTAGTTGTGAATCACTAAATACTGATAATTCTTTCACTTTTAGAGTTTTTGCCATCTCCAAACCTGTTATCAATGTTTCATATTCTACTTTATTATTCAATGTATGGAAACCCAAAGTAATTGCTGTTTCCAATCTTTGATTATCTGGAGTTACCAATACTACTCTGACACCGCAACACAACCATTATTTCCTAATGACCCATCAACGAAAAGTCTCCAACCATTTGTTTTTTCCCATGGATCATCTTCATCCATAATATTTTGTGGTTCATGCATTCTTCTTCTTCAATTGCTCAATTTGCATCTTCACATGGAAAATCTGCTAAAACTTTACTCTTTTATGAAGATTTGTGCCGATATTCGATACCGAACTCATCAATTAACACTGACCACTTCGACATTCTTCCCGACTTCGCATTTTTTGCTAGTGTTTGTTGGGGGGGGGGGATTTGTCATCACGATCACTGAATGTGACTGAAAATATGGTTTCAACCTCTGAGTTGAAAACAACAATGCTTACACTTATTTCTCGAGTGTCGAATATCTTGTTTCTACATCCAGCATTGTCTTGCTTTGGAATATACTGGTCTTTCCACTCCATTTTCTACTTTAACCAACACTGAACTTATAGCAAAATCCGACACGACTAAATATAAAAGAAGGCTCTCACCTTGATTCTTGATTCCTGAGAAACTTTATGTTCTTTTTGAGCATTTTGAATAGTGGCTTGCATCTATCTGAAGTTCTCGAGATGAACCTATTGCGAACTGCAATCCTTCCAGTTAATCTTTGGATTTGTTTCCTCGTTGTTAGTGACGACATCTGCTAAAGTGCTCGTATCTGATCCGGATTGGCATCAATGCCTCTTCTTGTGAGAATATATCCTAAAAACTTTTCCGAACCTACTCCAAATGTGCACATTTATGGATTGAGTTTCATATTGAATTTTTTGAATATTCGAAATACAATATCGAGATCCTTCACATGATCATCTGCTTTCTTAGATTTTATGACCATATCATCGATATAGACTTCAACAATTCTTTTTATCAACTTTCTGAACATCTTTTCTACCAACCTTTGATAAGTTGCCCGATCATTTTTCAAACCGAAAGACATTCTTATAAAGCAATATAACCCTCCTTCCACAACGAACATCGTTTTTAATTGATCTATAATTGCCATTAGGATTTGGAAATAACTTGAATATCCATCATAGAAACTGAGCAACTCGTAACTAGTTGTTCTATCCACGTACCAACTCCGATCATCAATTCTTGGCATTGGATAATAATCCTTTGGACATTCCTTGTTTACATCAGTGAAATCAACACAAATTCTGACTTTTCCATTCTTCTTTGGTACAACTACAATGTTTGCTACCCATTCTGAGTGTTCCACCTCTTTTTTTATTCCATTGTCGAGCATCTTTTGAATTTCTTCTTGTAATACTGCTTTCTCATACATCTGTCTTATCCTTCTTTGTTTTTGATGAACTGGACTTGCATTTGATTTCATGTTTAGCCTATGAGAGCATATTGTTGGATCAATACCAGGGAGATCCGACATCGACCAGGCAAACACATCTTTGTTATCTTTCAAAAATATTATCAACTCCTCCATTATTTTTGAATTTAGCTACATCGACCAGGCAAACACATCTTTGTTATCTTTCAAAAATATTATCAACTCCTCCCTTATTTTTGAATTTAGCTCTATTCCAATGAATGTGAAACATTCTTCATTTTCCTTTCCAATATTGATCCTTTCCACTTCTTCTATTGTTTTGCTTACTAATGTCTCCTCTTATTTCTTCAACTCTAATGTGAACTCTAACTGCTCTTGCTTTTTCTTTGGTATCGGTCTCGGCATCTAGAGATTCCATTAACTACTATTTGTCACTTTCAAAGACGCCCCCAGTGTCTTTTTGTTTCTCCTTCATCATTCCTTTTACTGTAACAAAATTGCATTTATCTTGTTTGGATTGATCTCTCTTTATCTCGTGTAAACCATATGCGGTTGGAAATCAAATAACTTGGTAGAAAGTACTTAGTACTGCTCTCATTCTGCTCTCATCACTGTTTGTGGTCTGGCTTTTACTCAAACTCGGTTTGAAGTCTACCTTGGAGAAAGAGAAAAGCAAACCATGACTCACACACACGTACTAAAATTTCTAATAAGTATAGTTTCATTCACATTTTTTTTTATCAGCAAGCGAGGTTGTTTTAGAGGTCCCCTACCCCTTTTCATAAATTTGAAATAGCTTCATTACATTCTGATATAGTCTTTCCCACTAGCATCCTCAAATATAATTTTTTTCATGTCTTCTGAGAATGAGCTAGGGATGACTTCTATAAATCCTACACTAGGCACATTACTAGCTAATGCATCTGCTAGTCTATTACATTCTCTATATACATGCCTAATGTTAAAAAATTCAAAATGTGCTATCATATTACATATATCTTTCATCATATTCCTTGCTTGCCACGGATACTAGTTTCTTTTTTTTACAAAAGAGACCACATTAGCCGAATTAGTCTGTGCTTCCAGTTGTGTTATGCTTCTCTGCTGTGCTAACTTCATTCCTTGCCATATCCCCTGTAGCTCAATAAACGCAATACTGATGTGTTGTGCTTTTCCCTTTGCTGCCACTATTACTTGCCCTTCACTTGTTCTTATCAACGCAGCCCAACCCCTTTAGTGCCACCAGGTGTACCATCTCGAATTTAGGATGCTAATACCGGTCCAAATTTTTCCCACTTTACGATGAATAGTCTTGGGTACAATTGGTTCCACAAACATATTCCACAAGCCCATATATCGTTCTCTTTCCTGTCCGATCTCCATCTTCTTTGTAACTGAGCTCAGTTTAGTCTTTGCATCATTGATAATCTTATTCGCCACCTGCTGAGCCAGCTTGTGTTCATTCTCGAAAATCCTCTTATTTCGTTCCTGCCAAACTCCATAGAAAAAAGCATTCGTTACCATTTTTAGAGTGTCTTGCTTCAATCCTGTTCCTCTGCAAGTTTCTAGTATCCAGTCCAGTTCTTCTTCCCAACTGCCCAACTGTGCTCTAGTATACCCAGCTCTTCTCAACACCTCTGTCCAAGTGTATTGAGCAAAGACACATTTAAAGAAAATGTGTCTTTCGGTTTCCTCCTCGTGCCAGCACATTACACACGTAGTCGAGTCCACCACTCTCTGTTTTTTCAACTTTACTAGCGTCTTTAAGCCATCTTTCAGCAGCATCTAAGTGATGAATGAGTGTCGTGGTATTTTATGTTTAAACCATACCAGATGGCTCCAAGTTACCTTGAGTTCTTTCTCCCTGATGCCATGATAAGTTTCTTTTAGTTTAAAGCTTCCATCTACAGTGACCGACCAGATGGCTTGATCTGCTCCTCCATGTATACTCACCGTGTCCTCCATTTCCTGAATGATATCGGGCATGTGCATTCTTAATGTTTGCAAAATCTGCCATTCTCCATTTGCCATCAGTTTTTCAAGCTTTGCATTCTTGTTCGCGACTGAGTTATAAGCAAAGGCTTGTGAGTAGTATGATTTCAGTACGCCTGCTGGATGCCATGGATTTGTCCACAGATTAATGCTTTTCCCATCTCCGACTTGATATCTTGCTATATATTCTGCATCCTTTCTTCCCTTCATAATCTGCCTCCAGCTGTAAGAACAATCATTCGGAGTTTTCATTTCCCAGAAGTTCTTATTCTTGATAATGTGTTTTCTCACCCACCCAACCTATAGTGTCTCCTTGTTGCTAATAATGTTCCAAATGTGTTTCAGATTCGCAGCCTTGTTTATTGTTTCCACGTCTCTTATAGTCAGTCCTCCTTCTTCATAAGGGTAACATAAAGACCTCCACCCAATTAGAGCATGTGATGTCATACAATCTGGTCCTGTCCATAGGAAGTTTTGAATATCCTTTGAACCTCTTCAATAATACTTTGTGGGAGCACGAATGAAGAAATCCAATATATACTCATATTGTTCAGTACAGCTTTGATGAGTTGTAGACGTCCTGCATATGATAAGCTTTTGCCTTTCCAACTTTGAATTCTTTTCTCCACCTTGTCTACCAGCGGCAAACAGTTTGCATATGATAGCCTTGTAGTGATCAATGGCAGCCCCAGATATTTGACAGGTAGTTCCCCTCTTGAGAATTGAATAATATCCTTGATTCTTGTACTTAACTCAACATCCATTCCAGCAAAAAATATCTGGCTTTTCTGTATATTCACTTCCAGCCCAGAATAGTTCTTGAAGCTCCTCAGGTTATCCTTGAGACTTTGTGATGTCTTTACATCTCCATGCATGAACGCCATAAGGTCATCTGCAAATGACAAGTGAGTAATGATAGATTCATTGCATTTATGGTGTAGTGTGTATGTACCATCCCTTACAGACTGCATCATCAAATCTGAAAATAACTCCATCACCAGCACGAATAGATAAGGTGAAATGGGATCACCTTGTCTAATGCCTCACTTGCTTCTGAAATATCCATATGGCGTACCATTCACCATTATAGCAAATGTTGGTGTCCTTATGCATTCTGATATCCACCCCAGAAACCTCTCTGGCAGCCCTATTCATCTCAGTGAGTATTCAACTGCCTCCCACCTAACTGAGTCATAGGCCTTCTTAAGATCCACCTTTGCAGCACATCTCGGTGGTTTAGTGTTTCTATGATAATTGTGTACCAGTTCATGAGACAAGAGGATGTTGTCTTGAATACTTCTTCCCGGAATGAATGCTGATTGGTTCTGAGCCACCACTTCCTTCATGAATCCTCGCATTCTCCTTGTCATGACCTTAGAAATGCATTTATACAGTACGTTACAGCAGGCTATGGGTCTGTAGTCTCTTAATGACAGTGGGGTTGGCGTCTTAGGCACCAGAGTGATGCAAGTAGCATTAACCTCTCTTAGCATTCTAGAAGATCTGAAGAAGTTTTGCACTGCCCTCACAAAATCGTTACCAGTTATTCTCCATGTCGCTTTGAAGAACAGAGATGAAAAGCCATCATTACCTGGAGCCTTGTCTATATCTACATCTGCCAAAGCTTCTATGATTTCATCTCTTGACACTTGTGCTTCAAGTCTCATCTTTGTTTCATCACTAAGAATCTGTCTCGGTCTAATGTTCTCAAACTGTGTGAAGTCCAGTTCCTCGACATTCGCTGGTGCATATAATTGTTTGTAGAAGTTTACACATTCTTCCCCAATACAATCCATATCCTCAACAATCTGCCCATGTTCATCAAGTATGCAGGTTATTTTATTTCTTGCTCTCCTTGCCTTTACAGAATCGAAGAAGTATTTAGTGTTGTCATCCCCAAGACATATAACCTGATCCCTTGATTTCTGCTTGTAGACATCCTCCTCACTCTTGGCTGCTTTAACATATTCCCCTGCTATTTTCCTTTCAGCTGCCATCAGTTCTGTACTCATCGGATCTGCCTGCATTTTAACTTGTATTTCCTCCATCTCGACCTTAGTCTCTTGTGCCCTTGTTCTAACATTCCCAATATTATTTCTATTCCACTCTATCAATTCGTGTTTCACCATTTTTAATTTCTTCATGAATGTGAACATTGGGTTTCCTACCACTTCTCTATCCCATGCCTCTTGTACTACACCCATGAAACCCTCCTCCTTTACCCAGAAGTTGAAGAATCGAAATGACTTCTTGCTTTGTGTCTTCTGGTTTATCATGTATGTGATCATTGGTGAATGGTCAGAAGTAGTGCCTGGTGTAAGAAACTCTGTTTCAACCTCTGCATATTCATTCATCCATCTCTGCATTAACCATCACTCTATCTAGTTTTCTCCATCTCCTCGTTTTCTGTTTATTGTTCCATGTGAGAAAGCTACCCTTATACTTCATGTCCACTAATCCCGCCATTGTGACACAATCCTGTAAGTCTGCAAAGTGGTGCGGTCTAGTTGGAGTGCCTCCCACTCTTTCCTGTGAATTTAATATAGAGTTAAAGTCACCCATAATAATCCAAGGGATCGTAACTCTGAATGCCATCTCCACCAGCTTGTCCCACAAATCCCTTCTTTGCCGCACATCAGTACTTGCATATACCATAGTCACTAGGAATTTATCTCCATTATTCAATGTTGCCTCAGTTGTTATCTGTTGCATTTCTCTTTCTCTGATGATCATATTACACTCACTCGGTTCCCAGCACAGCCATATCTTTCCCAAGTCGCTTGATGCATAATTGTGCTCTACGAGCCACCCTGGACAACATTTATTCATTACCCCATTCAAATTCTTCTCTTGAACTTTCGTTTCTACTATCCCCATTACTGCCAGTTTATACTTCTTTATTAGATTTCTAACTTCTACTTGCTTAAACCCTCTATTTATTTCCCTCATATTCCAGCATCCAAGATTTATCATCATTAAAGGTTAAAAGAGTTTCCTTCCCGCAGGTGACTAAATCTGTTTTGTGTCACCCCCTTGCTATTATTGCTATGGCTTGAACTTCCACTAGTTGAGAATCTTCCTGGCTTTATTGGAATGCTCTTCTTCCCTCCTATGGTTTCTCCTTTTGTATTGCTATGAGTCTGTGCGTCTCCTTTCTCATTAGTTTTCTGCTGTGTTTCTGTATCCTTTTTCTGTTGTGTTTCTGTATCATTGATCCCAGAATCCACTTTTTCTTTTCCCTTTTGTTTCGTTACCTCATATGTATCTGTTACTTTCTCATATCCTTGCTTATCTGTTTGCATAATTGCTCGAGCTCGATGCTTTTTTCCCGGTGATTCCCATTCTGTTTCTTTGTCAATAACTTGGACTTCTTGAACATCAGCCTCATTCTCACTTGTTTTCGCTGATTTCATCTCCACTCTTGTGTCCTTTTTTAACCATACTGCATTTCTAGGATCTTTCACGATCTTAGAGTTTTTTGGGCATCTAGAGTCATTGTGTCCAAAGACATCACACTGTGAGCATCTAGCTGGCTTCCAGTTATACTCAAATTCTATTCCCAGTCTTCTTCTGTCATCAATCACAATAGGTACTCCCTCTGGGTACTTGCATTTCGTATCTATTTCCACACACACTTTGGCATATGTAGTTCTTGCTTTTTGCTCAGTTAGCCTATCCACGAAAATAGGATTCCCAATTGCGCTCGCAACTTGACTGAATCCCTCTTTGTTCCACATCTCCATAGGTAGCCTCTTGACAACTACCCAAATTGGGATTGTTTTTAGCTCATATGCTTCTGTCTCCACAAACAGCTTCCACGGCCTAATCACAAATAATTGGCTCGCTATGTGAAAGCATCCCATATCCAGGACTGCTTGTCTATCCTCTTCCTTCTCAAACCTAAATGTGAACATTTTATCACCATGAGTGCTCATGGTGAAGTTCTTGATGTTCCATGTTCTTGAAACAGTCTCTTTCACAAATGTGTACCCTAACCTCCTTCCCACAAAATGCCCAACCACCAAGTCTTCAAACTTCTTATTCAAACTTGCAAAATGTGAGCTCTTAACATGAATTATCGGTTTCCCATCTGCCATAGTTGGGGGGATAAAAGAAAGTGTCTCCTTCCCTACTGACTTTCTTCCCAACATCTCAGCCCATGTTCCATTGTGATTTACTGTGCTACCATTTATCCCCATTGCTTTCTTTTCAGTTTTATTCATGTTCATCCCAACATATTGTTCATTCTGTACTTCCAGCTGTTCTCCCGACTTCTTCGGATCTGTATCATCTTCCACCAAAATTTTCGAGTTCGTATCATTCAGATCCAATTTTTTCGGCCTCACTATTTTGGGTATATCATCACTGACTTCGCTAATCACTTGCCTGACTATACACCCTCCATCATCTCCTACTTCAGTAATACTTTTGCCCCCATTTGTTAATCCTTCCGATTTTTGTGGATCTTGGATTCCTTTTGGTTCTTCTTCGTTTTCGGAGTGTTCTGCCTCTTGGATATCTCCAGCAGCTTTCAACAGTGCTTGGGCCTCTATTATAAGATCTGCTTTTGTTTTACTAGAGGTAACGCCCTTGGGTAATTCCTGTTGCTTCAGTTCACCACCAAAATCCTTTGACAGCTTCTTTTTGTATCTCTCAATCGATCCCTCTCCAAACTTTGACTTAAACTGTGTTTCAAAACATTCAACCTCTGAATCTGACTCTCCTGATGATCCTATATCACTATTCCCAATTGGTGTGCTGGGTTTGGCTCTCGAATTCTCATTCAAACCTTGTGTTTTTTTTATGTTTTTCCATAACTTAGTGTAAAGTTACGAAAATACCCCTAAAAATAAAATCTCCCTCAAATTGCCACCATTAACACTGCCAAATACACAGAATCATTTATAGTTTCATTCACATGCCTGGAGAGTAAGTTGCTTCTTGAAAACATGTGAAGATGAAAAAGTGAACCCTTGTCGATTACTTTTACGCTTTTATATAAAAGTATTATATGGTATGATTTCTTTTGATGTCTCAAGCTAAAGAATTTCTTGTTTTCATTCGTTTCTACAGAAACTGGGAGCTCACTGCACCTTGGAGTGGAGGGCAAGTGAAAGTACCGACTAAATTCATTGTCGGACATCTTGATATGGTTTACACGACCACAGGAAGGAAAGAATACATACACAGTGATTTCTTTAAGCAAGACGTTCCATTCCTGCAGGAAGTGGTAGTAATGGAAGGCGTTGCACATTTTATCAACCAGGAAAAGGCCAATGAAGTCAACAAGCACATGTATAATTTCATCATTCATCAAGAAGTTTTAAACTGCCTTGTCCGTTTACTAGATAGGTCCTGCTATAATCCCCTCCAATAATAGCATACCCTGTTACTGGGTTATATACACTTTTTGAGGCCACTTTCTAGCTTTACCACCCCACCTCCAAGACAACGACACATCCTAGTCAACTGAGTTTGACCGTGATGTTTTAGGTCAGGACAAATAAAAAGACTCTAATGCTTTTTTCTAGGTGTAATTACATAAATATCCCGTGACTTTGACAAAAACAAAATTGGAATTCAAACCATCTAAGACACGTGTCATGATGTTGTGAACTCTATCCAACGGGTGACGGCTACCACCAATCTTTATCAAATGACATCCACACCCTTAACATTATGAAATTACATAATTACTCTCATTGTAGCATCATCTTCTCCAAGCCATACATCACTACCACCACCACAACTCCACCACCACCAACTTAAAAGACACAAAAACACCTAGCAAACCCCAATTAAGCCTCAATTTAGCTAAACCCAAATTTTTTTAACCTCAATTTAGTTTAAACACCAACCAAGGGGTATTCTCCTTTACCAAATTCGTCATTTGGAAGCCAAATTGGAAGGTGGAAATGTTTGAAATTTGTCCAATACAACATGTGAAAAGCTAATGGTATTCTCCTACCTTGTACAAATCAATAAGTTGTAGTTTAATGTTTTGTGGGGTAAGTCTAATTAAAAACTTCTGTTTTTCAGTTGATCTTTTATACCTAGAAAAGGGCATTAGAGTCTTTTCATTTGTCTTAACCAAAAATATCACGGTCAAACTTAGTTGACTAGGATGTGCCATGGTCTTTGGGGGTAAAGCTAGAAAACGGCCATTGTTTTTAAGTTGTTCAAGTCTATGTATTAGAATTTCACCTTTAGTTGTGCTTAGTTTATAATAAGTTGATAACCCTATCGTTTTTTTTTTTTGGGTAATGATTTGCTAATGAATCAACCAATGCTCCTCAACACTCAAGCTGTCAAGGAACATACATATAGCATCTGAGTTTGCTCCTATCCCCGTCGAATCTTGGACATGGTGCTCTAAGCAATTATTCTTACACCAGCAGCCTTTTTGTGTGTGTGTAATCCATCATGATCTCTTGGAAATGAAATAAAAAATTATTTCTTGTATCATATCATATAAAACACCTTGGCCAAGAATAGCATCACTAATCCTTAATTAAAAACTAGAGATCAAAGATCAAAGAATCTCATAAGAAAAAACATCCCCAAGGTGATTATTCCTTGGACCGACTCCGTGGCATGTAATTCAGTGCAAATCAACATCATTTAGTTACAAGGTCAGATTGAGGGAGCCAGTGCTCGCACAATCTATCTATATATATATATAAAAGCTCCCGCATATTCTCTCTCCTCACCATATCGCTCTATTTTCCAACCCAAGCAATATCAGTGGTTCCTAAAAAAATGGTGACCCTAATAATTAGAAACACCTCCCTGTATTTGCTTAATTCTCCTTAATTTATTCTTAATTTTCTATGGCCTCCTCAAAATAAAAAGAAATATATTCTACTGAAAACCTATTACCCTAACAAAAAAAAACCCATGAGTAAAAAGAAAAAAAAAACCCCCACGAGTAAGAAACCAAAACAAGGAGTGGCTCTCAAGGACAAAACTGCCAAAAAAGTAACTCTCAAGAACACCTTTTTTTTTCCGTAACTCACAAGGATCGGGTAGATGAAAGGTCAAGTATACCCTTGACGTGAAATAAAAAACGGATCGGGTAGATGAAATGTCAAGTATACCCCTAACACGAAATAATTAATGGCCCGGCGGCCAAAAGAAACGACCCGGCGTATTTAGTATGAACAATCATTGTTCATACCTTTAAGCATGTGTGAACACTCATTGTTCATACCCCTAATTACGAACATTAGCTATGAACAATGAGTGTTCATACCTATTGGAGCTATGAACAATAATCCAATAGGTATGAACATTGATCCAGTTATGAACATGGATTGTTCATACCTATTTGGGACTATGAAAAATCACTGTTCATACATCAAACATGATCAATCATTGTTCATGACTACTTTTAATTTTTTTTTTCAATTGGTAGGTATGAATATTCAATGTTCATAGTCCTTGGGTATGAACATTGATTGGGTATGAACATTCAATGTTCATAGTCTTTTTGGTATAAACATTCAATGTTCATAGTCATTTAGGTATGAACATTCAATGTTCATACATCAATATATTGTATAAGGTACATTCACCTATTTGGATATGAACAATCATTGTTCATACACCAGCAGAAGGTATGAACACTCATTGTTAGTGTTCATAGTAAAATGACAGAAAGGGTAAAATTGGAAAATATTTATTTTAAATCCGGGTCATTTGTCCTTGAGGGTTATTTTCACGGAAGGGTATAACTGACATTTAAAAAAATATTTTGTCCTTGAGGTTCTTAATTTTGAAATAGTGGGCCCTGAGTTATTTTTCTCCTAAATTTGTCCAGTTACTCACAAAAAACAGTGTTTTCTAGACTTCCTTTTCCCCGATTTCTTGAAACCAAACAGTTATGTCCGTCAGCCGGCTGCTAACAAGTCTCCTCTCTTTCACCACCACTAAATCTCATCCTCCAAAAAAAAAGGAAAGGTATCTCTTCCCATTCTCTTACTTTCTGAAAAGGTTCAAGTTTCCTAAAAACAGTGTTGAGCTTTATGGCTGAGAAGGTTAAAGATACTCCAAAGAATACAAGTGCTTGAAAAAACCATCCCCCAAAATTAATTTGGTAGTTTCTACCACACCATCATTTCTAGAAACAGCTTGCCTATAATTTAACTATCCCTATATTGAGCGCTTAAGGTGTTCGATATATAATTCTTTCTTCTTACATTATGTTAGCCGAAGATAATTATTCAGGAAAATGATCATTGGAAGTCCATCAAATATGTGGCGCACTTTTCCTGAAGCCTGAGAACTTGAAAACTATGTCACTTATGAAATTTGTGCAAATGGCAAGCACACATCTCATTTTGTTTTTATGCACTCTAATTTGTGTGTTTTCAATTATCACTTGTAAGTACAATAAAGAAAATCACTTGTAAAATGTATGCCAATTGGGTAAATTGTCTGTTCGTGCCTACTTTCTGCTAGCGGACACTCTTGGCAGAAACTAATAGTTTCTTTTGTTCCTTTCCAACAGATGGCCACAACTCAAAAGACCTAGAGGTAACCACAAAAGTAATTGCTTTCTCTGTACCTCTTTTATGTTTTTGATCCTTGTAATTTGTTACGTAGTAGTTTTGTGGCTTATTACATACTGGCAACTAACGATGAGCTCATTTGTTGGTCTGAACTCCAGATCACGTCGGCTGATGCTACAAAGTATGCTCCAACAACCCTGTTTATATTCTATGGGCAACACTTCTATTTTTTATTTTTTTCTTCCTTCTACTTATGTTCTAACTACGCAATGTACTTCCAGAAATGAGCTGCTAAGAGCAATGGACTTCAGACTTGCAGCGTTAAGAGATGAGTTGGTTGGTGCTTTTAACCAGGTGTCAGATGGTACATTCTCCTATAATCAGATCACTGATTTGGTCTCTTTTTCTCAGTTCTTTGGAGCAGTAGATTTAAGGTATCTTTTTTAGGACATAGAATTTTCAGTCCGTTTCTGTTATTATCTTTCCAGAAAAAAAATAATCAATGCACTCACACATACATTCATTTTAAGATCATTTTATTATCTTAGCTATTGGGGCCTGTAAATGCTAAGACGATTTTCTGCCGTTTGACATCTATTTTCTCAGGAATTCTCTGTCCAAGTATTTAGAGCTAAACCATAAGAACCAGGATGCTTATCCCCAGAACGTAGAAACAAAAGTTTTCACAAGATTTAGGGAATGAAAATCGGAAATTGAATGAAGGGACAACTCAGGCGTGTTTGCCTGTAGTCAAACCTATAAGTTATGGTGCCTCCCCAGCCAAGGCTGCACAAGCTGAGCGCCAGAGTTCCACTGAAAGTGAGGATTCTTCTAACTCAAGTTCTGAAGATCAACCACATATAGAAAGAAGCCGCTCCCTCATAAGATCAGCATCCCCTCGACGATCAGCTTCTCCAATGCGGAGGATTCAAATTGGTAAATTTGGATCTCGCAGGGCTACTGTACTAACCATTAAGAGCCTAAGCTTTATTCCTGCCAGGGAAAGGATATCTTCCAATGAAGATCCTGCTGAATAAAGCAGTGATGAAGGATCTGCTCGGCCATTCAAGAAACCTGTAAGCAATGCAAGCAGCATGAGTGTTGAAGATGCAATCAATCTTTTTGAGAAGAAGCACAGTGATCAACGCCCCGATCTACAGAAAAAGAGGTTTCCAGCTGATAACTCTGGTAGTAAGAATAAATCAGTCTTGAGAAGATGGAGTGCAGGTATTGTGTTCTCGGTGGCCTCGCTGTTTGCAAGTATAATCTCATTTCTTTCACTAGAAATTAATTATATTGATTTTATGTCTGTGATTTGAGTAGTATCTTGATTAGGTCATTATTACAGCGTCTTGGTTATGTCTTTCAAAAACTCAATGGAGCAAGTACCAGTGGAAGTACCAAAAAATTTACAACTTCTACTGAAAATTTGTTGTTTAATTTTGCATGGTCTATCTTCTCAATATCATTTTGTTGATCGTGTTTTTCATTGTGTTTATTTTTATTTTCTTGCTTATTCAATATTTTATATTGGCTGTTTCTTTATTCTTTTTTAGTAATGAAACAATTTCAGTCAACTTGACATAATCCTTATCAAAGATATTATCATTAAGATCGTTGAATATTTATTTTTGGTATAATATATTTTACAAACTTATGTTTTTCAGAACTTTTGATATAATATGATTTATTGTGGTACAATACGAGTAGAATTTCCACAATTTTGTTGACTTAAATATTTTGGGTCTCTGTTGTACTAAACTTTACAGGGTTTAGTTATTATCTCTATGATATCTTTTCAATTCCTTGAATATTTCTCTGAAAAAAGTTTACGTAATCCAAGAATCTGTTGTGTAACAAAAATTAGGATATAGGCCGTGTTCAATTTGGATTTATATACCTATTGATCATGATGCAATGAAATGGGTTTATAGTTTTAATGTGAAATGGGTTTGACAGTTTTGTAAATTCGAGATTGAATACTTTATAGTCATGATGACTGTTGAATAGACACGTCTTAATCTGTTAGATGACAAAATGTGTTCAAATGATATTAGTAGCACCAACTATTTGGCTACTGCCTAAAGTTTGAATGTCTCCTTACAGTTGTATTTTGAGGTAAAAAATACTGTAATTTCATGGCATTAATTATTTATATTTGGGTGTTTCATTGCATTATGAGTGAATTTACACACACCAAGCATAATAACATTTTTTTTTTTGCTAAAAGGTAATTGATTAACTTAAAAGAATAAAGGTTATAAGAAGAAAAAATAAGAACATTATGACATGACTGGACTAAGAAGGATAAAACAAATGTGTACCCTTCTCAATACAACAGTACTTAGTGAGTAAATCTAAAATACGTAGTGTTGTGGTTCTCAAGATGTCTCATGAATGGAGGTCGAGTCTGCCACCATACACTTTGTTTTTTAGTTAGTCCTGCTCCATGTCTGGCACAACAATCTGCTCCCGAATTAGTTTCCCTCCAGATTGAGGTGATATTAATCCATGTTGCTTGCGAGTTTATTAGTTGCCATCGTGCCCTGACTCTCCAGTGCATGTCACCTTTTTGAAAAGCTTGGACTAATGCAAAAGAGTCTGATTCCACCCATATATGCCTCCATCCCATTTCTAAAGCTTTTGTGACTCCTTCCACAATCGCATATGTTTCCGCCATGTAATTAGTAGTGACTCCCAATCCACTTGCTGCAGCCCCAAGGAAAGCCCCATTATGATCTCTATAAATAGCACCCCACCCTGAGTTACCTGGATTACCCCTAGAGCTTCCATCTGCATTCATCTTTAGCATTCCAGGCGGGGGAAGATTCCAGTAACATTCGAAGATTTTTGGAGATTTTCGAAGTTTGTGGTTGAGTTTGAATGCTCGAAGTACCTTCAGATCTCTCATCGAGTTCTCCATGTGTCCTGAGGACTTATGATAAGCCCTTACTGTTGCCCTTCGAATCAAGAAACAAATTTCTTTGAAGTTGGAAACCTTGTTGTCATACATTACCTTGTTGCGATTCTTCCATAGGCTCACTAGACTGGTCAGGGAACATGCCTTCCACATATCTAGAATTAATGAGCTATAGTGCTTACCCTGTTGCTGGATATCGTTAAGAGATTCCATGCTCTGATTGAGATCAAAGCACTGACTTGCATACTGCCACACCCTCTTTGCCAACTCGCATTGGAATAAAAGGTGATCCAATGTTTCTTCTTGTTCCCTATAGATGCTACATCATGAGGCCAGCTGGAATTTACGTTTTTTCAGCTGCTGATCTGTTCTAGCGGCACCATGAGCTAACTTCCAAGCTATTCCTTTCGTCCTTGGTAGGATATGTGCACTCCATATGAATTTACACCATACGGGCTTGTGGGCCTTGACTCATATATCCTCATGCGCTGCCGAGACAGTGAATTGTCCATTATTCGTTGATATCCATATTCTTTCATCTTCTTTGGCGCTATGTGGCTGTTGAATTTCTGCCGCTTCCATGCCAATGTGATTTAGCACTTGAGTCATGTTGGTAGAAAAATGCCAATCCTCTCCATGGATGCAATCAGTCAGAGTTGCTTGAAGCTTCATAATCTCCTTTCTGTCCTCCTGAAAGAAATCGCAGATAGGTTTCCTCAGTAACCAGTTATCCCTCTATATGTTTATATATTTGTCATTGCCCATAATCCATCCATGTAGTGGAGCCATTTTCTTGAGGGCCCATCGTATTCCTAGCCAAACTGTTGAGGACTTGTATTTAGACCATCCCCCAACTCTGTTAGTGTACTTGCCCTTCATAAATGATGACCAGTCTCCATCTTTTGTTAGTAGACACCAAGCTTGTTTCATGAGCATTGCAAGATTGATGTCTTGCAATTTTCTTATCCCCAGCCCGCCTTCCTCCACCGGTTTGCATGTCTTATCCCAAGATACTGTTATTGTTTTTCTCTCGGCTGGATTGCCGCTCTAGATGAAGTTTCTTATGATGCTCTCGCATTCCTTCAGGACTAATTTTGGCCATCTATATATAGCCATGTTGTGGACAGGAATGCTGTTAAGCATATGTCTTGCAAGAACCACTTTGCCCTGAAAAGATAACATCTTTCCTGCCCACCCTGAAGCCTTTCTTCTGATACAAGTATGCATTGGTAAGTATACATTATGCATTTTCACTCTTCAGAAACTAACTCATGTTCAATATTATAGATGCATAAGAATGCATTGGTAACTTTATTGTAGTCATGGTAACTATAATAATGACCGATAAAATATTTCAAAATACTGTTGATTAAACAAATCTCTAATTCTATTCCATCTTGCTCTAATGCCTCTGTAAGGTTTCCACATAACTATATATAGTGCAAGTCAAGGGAAACCTTCCCATAGGAATAATTGATTCGAGTGTTTCATACTTGATTGAGCAATTGGACTTAATGCTTTGAGTTTCACAATATAATTAGTATATATTTGTTATAAACTTCCTACACCTCTAATCTCTCCAACTTCAATGTAGTGAAACACTTATGGACTTTTAGACAAGAAAAAGATTTGGTGTGGGTGTGATGTTAAAGAGGTCTTCTAAAGAGTGTGGATTGAGTTGTTCACGTTTTCATCTTATGGAAACGTCATACAAGGAAGCTCAATGTTGAGGCTTAGACATATATGACCAAGAGTACTCTAACACACAACTGGTAAGGAAAAAGAATTGCATTATTTTACTAGCACAACTAGCGTGGTAAATAATGTTTCTCATCTATATTTACAATAATATAGTTAGAGGAAAACAAATAGGTTAGGATTTTTGAGCAAGTAGGCTCAATAACTTTTGAACTTCTTTTAATGGAAGATGTAGTTTTTTTTAGACAAAATGTGACGAATTAAAATCATTTTGTAGTATGTTTGAACTTTTATACCATAAATTGTATCAAAATTCAGATTATTCTTGAACTTAATTGTTGTTGTATACTCGAAGTAAATTAAACGTCTGAAGCATTTTTTACAGTACATTTCCATTACAAATCAAATTATTGAGTATCCATTTGGATTAGAGTATTTTACAAAATGATCGACATGATATTTATGTATAATGGTTCTATTTGTGTGTGTGCGTGTTAAATTTGTCAGGATACTTTGCATCTCCGATCTGAATGTGGTTGTTATAATATGTGATCCAATTGGAGAACCCAAGCCGTATGTGTCGGAAAGTGGTGCTGGTTTTTTCAGTGTTTTTCCTCTGCAGGTAAAAACTACATTAGTAGAACGATTCTAAATTTTACGCCAAGTATATGTTATATAACCTTATTGATTTTTCTTTGTTGATTTTACCTATGGTGTTAGACTTTGAATTCCCTCTTCGTGACTCATTTTATAATGTAGAAATTTAATGTGTCCTAAAACATGAAGGGAATTGGAAAAAAAAAAAAAAAAAAAGGAATGAGATATCAAAAAAATACAAAGTTTTTGGTATGTGACCGATTGTGTTGAAGGACAATGGTTTGTTGTTCAGGGAACGCAACAGGGAGCTCTGTCTTCTGGTGGTTGCGTCAGCGTTACCCTCCTTACTGGTCCTCTTCTTGCACCAAAGTCAATTGGAGAAGCTGCTTTACAGGTTAGTAATTTTCCAAATAAAAAGCTGTTCTTCAGTATTCTTATTTTTTCTTCTTCTTTTGGTACCACCTTGCTCATATGAATTATTCAATGCGATAATTGTCTTTTTACCACTAAAACAACCACTCAAATTAAAGATTTGAATGTTGTTCCCCTTAAAGAAAATAGTGAATTTTAAAGAGATCATATGTTTTAAAAAACATTAGTCTTTTGGTTCCACA